>NW_004443941.1:21440598-21443488 GCF_000243295.1 Trichechus manatus latirostris
TGTTTTACTATTCAGCTGAAGTGCCCACATGGATGGGCACAGCCACTGATAGGAAGTCCTGTCACTAGTTTCTAGGTCTTTCCCATTTCTCTGCTTGCCAGGTACTCTAAAGCTCTTGCCCACCTTCTGTACTTACCCTGGTCCCACTGTAGAAGTGCACTCCCTGTCTCTCAGTTTCCCATTTTGAGGCCCCAATGATGTGGTCTGTCTCACTTTGCTCCTGTTGCATTTCCCTGTTTCCCTAGTTTCAAAGCTATGGCACTGCAGTGTGTCTCCTTGTCAGACTAGTTTGGACTCAGCACACCTCCTGCCTACTTCATTTCTTTCCAGATTTGTTTACTCAGTGTCTTTTTCTGCAGATGTGTTGTCCATGAAGTTGCCTTCCTGGGCTTCTCACCCAGGGATGTTGTTTGCTGCTGTCTCAAAATGGTCACTCTGTGCCCGGCCAGTCAGCCAGGCATGGACACTGAGAATTTTTGTGTTCCTAGTGATGTCACTCTAACTCTTTCCGATCATTACTCAGTCCAATTCTTCTACCTTTTGTTTGATGTTCAGGGATGCAGGGCAGTTGTTTTTATCTTTTTCACTTGTTTTCTTGACTGTTTGTTGTAAGGGGATGTTAAGATGCATCTACCTAAGCTGACATCTTAACCAGAAGTTCTCATGTATAATTTTTAGGTGCAAGTATTAAGATAACTTGGGTACGGTAATGGTAGGGTTTTATTTTGCACATTTACAATCTATAAGTTTACATTGCTAAAAAAAATATAGTAACTTTTGTTGCTGGCTGTAAGGCAGGATAAATACCCAGACTCATTTTTTTAGAAATAACAAAAATTCTGGATTAAAAAATTTAAAAATGAATCTGGAACTGGCAAGTAGGTAAGAATAGCCAGAGACTAAGAAACCAAATCAAAGAAGGAATAAAGCACGAATATCTGCTTTACCCAGTGAACCTGAGCTTCAGTTTGTATGAACTGAAGGATGTGAGAGACACTGAGAGAAAACATGAGAGCACAGAATAAGATAGCAGAAGAATAAAAATATATCAGAAATTACAGTAAATGGACTAAATGTATCAGTTAAAGAAAAAGTGTATTAAACTGGATAAAAATATAAAATGCAGGTATTCAATGTTTTTAAGAAACACATCTAAAGCATTAGGGTAGAGAAAGTTTGAATGAAAAAGAATAGACTATCTTTAATGGATGATATATGACTATACCAGACAAATCACATACCAAAAATAGCTTTTTAGGTATTTTAATTCCAAATAAGATTGTAAGGCAATAGTCATTACTGGAGATAATGTGAGTTAGGAAAGTATAATAATTTAAATTGGATCCAAGAAATATCATAACCTCAAAATATATAAATTTTAAAGAAGTAGAGAAAAAACATATGGAAAAACAACGGGATCTGAAAAACCTCTTGTTAATTTATAGATTAAGCCACCAAAAAAATTTAGTTTATAGCAGATTTAAAACCCAATTAATAACCTTCATCCAGTGGGTAGCTATAGAGTGAGTACTGTACTCAACAAATAAAGAATACATATTATTTTCAAACACACAGATGAGTTTTTAAATGACCATATATTAAGTTATAAAAGATTATATCTTTCACAATAAATATCTCTGGTCACAATGTAAGAACTCAATAAAAAATAACTAGAGTTAAAGCTTTTTGGATATATTTGGAAATTAGGAAGCACTTCTAAATAATATATACATAAAAAACAACCCGTTAGTAAAATTAAAGCAATTCTTCAACTAGAACAGTAAAAAAAGATTCAATATTAAAAAAAATTTGTGTGATGCAGCTAAAGTAAGACATAGAGAAGAATTTATAGACTATATTAGTTTTACTACAAACTTAGTGGCTTAAGCCAACACAAATTTATTGTCTTATAGTTCTGTAGGTCAGAAGTACACAATGATCTCACTGGGCTAAATTTTACATGTTGGCAATTCTTCTCATGTTACATCCCTCTGATCCACTTTTTGTCCCTCTCTTCCACTTTTCAGAGTTCATATGTTTAGATTGAACTCTCCTAGATAATCCAGGATAATTTCTCTATTTTATTCTCAGTTGATTAGCAACCTTAATTCCAAGTGAAACCCTAAATTTCTCCTGCCATGTAAAGTAATATATTCACAGGTTGTGGAGATTAGCATGTGGATGTCTTTAGGGAGCCATTATTCAGCCTACTACATAAGCTTAAATGCTTGTAGAAAAAAGAAAGGCTGAAAATAATGAGCTAAGTATTGAAATAAAAAAAAAGAGCCAAATACGAACACAAGGAAAATATCAGAAAAGAAGTAATTTTGGACTAATGAAATAAACCTACAGTAGAGATGATAAACAAAATGCAATACTGATCTTAACTGTTATAAAATTAAAATATCAAAAAGATTAATTAAAAAAGAAAGAAGTCACACAAATTAGAAGTAAACAGATGTAACTGAAGACGTAATTTTTTTTTAAAGGACTTTATGCGAACACAGTTGAAAACTTGGACAAAATAGCAAACCCATAGAAAAGTAGAAGTTATCAAAACTGACTCAAGTTTATAGAAAACCCAAATAAACCCCAAATAAAAGACATGATTTAATTAGTAGTAAAAAAATCACCCTACAAAGATAATTTTGGATACAGATGATTTTATAGGCAAGTTCTCCAATAATTCAAGGAACAAATAATTTCAATAATTCACAATATATTCCAAAGAATAGAAAAAGAGGTAACACTAACCAAAATATTTTATAATGCCAGTAAGACTTACACTCAAAATATGTAAAGGAAAGAAGAAGAAAAGAAATTACAGATCAAACACATTGAATATAGATGAGAAAAATTCTAATTCAAATATTAGCCACATTTAGAAAAG
>NW_004443941.1:21444250-21446352 GCF_000243295.1 Trichechus manatus latirostris
AGACTTCAGGGAATATTTTTGGTTTAAAGTTTAAAGATTATCTCAGGGCAATAGATTCAGGGGTTCACCCACCCTCCATGGCTCCAGAAGGTCTGGAATTCATGAGAATTTGAATTCTGTTCTGCATTTTCCTCCTTTTGACCAGGATTCGTCTATAAAATCTTTGATCAAAATGTTTAGTAAAGGTAGTTGGCCGCCATCCAGTTCTTCTGGTCCCATGGCAAAGGAGGCAGTTGTTCCTGGAGGCAGTTAGCCACACATTCTATATCCTTTTCCTGCTCCTGACTCTCTTTATTCCTCTGTTGCTCTAGGCAAATAGAGACTAATTTAGGGTAACAGTGATGGAAAATCACATTGATTAAGGGTAGGGCTACAATTGCTGTCTATAAGTTTTACATCTGTAAAAAGCTGAACTGGCAAAAGTTGTGTGATAGATACAACGACAACAACAACAAAAAAACGCTGTTGAGGCTGCCTATATACAACCTTGGTTTGGAGGTTTAGGGTCATAGTTTCATGGGACATCTCAGGTAATTGGCCTAATAACGTGTTTAATGTATCTGTTTTGCATCTTAGTTTGTTGCATAGTGCCTGGGGTTTTAAAAGGTTGCAAGCAGCCATCCAAAGCACAATAATTGCTCCCTATTACTGTATTTTTAAGCACATAACACACATTTACTGCGTTTATTTGCTGGCCTTAACCTGCTCCTGTGAGGTATTTTCATAAGCACACTATGCTAGTTTTTTTTTACAGCAACGTATGAAAGAAGACTGGCATGGGAGCGCTTGTGAGGGTACCTCTCCGGGAGAGGGTGTGGCAAGGAAACAAACGCAGAAGGTGCACATTATTTGCATAAAAATACAGTAGTGAGTGTAACTTAATAAAATACAAGATTCCAATAATCTTAAAAGATAAAATGCCATGAATTAATCTAAAAAAGTGTCAAGCATACCACTGATTAAAGATTTAAATATGAAAGGAAAAACTTACAGAAGGCAACATAAAAACATATATTTATGTCTTTAAAGTTGGGATGGATATCTTAAAACTAAAAAGTAAAAACAATAAAAGATTCATAATTTGATTGCGTTAAAGAGAGACATGTCTATTTATTGGAAGACACCGCTGACATCAGCAACTTGAAAGATTAGATGAGAAGCTTAGGGGGCAGTGAGTTTATGTCACTGGTGGTGGGATAATGTAGAAAAGGATAGCAAAATTGGTAGCACAACTTGAGGAATCTGACCCATGTGACTGTACATGTAGAAATTGTTGAAATGGTGACTCTTTGGCTGTGTGTACTTTCACCAATTGAAAAAAAGTGAACAAAAAAATTTGTTTCTAGAGGATGTAAAGCACTCTTACAGATCAATAAAAAGTATAAGCAAAATATATGAACAGATATTTCACAGAAGTAGAAACCCAAATTATTAATAAACATGCGATAAGAATATCAATACTACAGAAAGCAAAAAAATGAAAATAAAAAAAACAAGATACCATTTTACTTCATCAAGATAGACAACGTTAAAAATTAGACAATATCAAGTGTTGAAAATGCTCTGAAACAATGAAAACTGTTGTATGAAGCTTGTGCAAACGTAAATTGGGAAAATAAATTTGGGAAAGAATTTGGAATCATTTATTAAAATTCTTTCACAGACAAGGATTTTGAACTTGAATTCCATGGACCCTCAAGAATTATAGGGATAGATTTCAGATGATCTATTTACTTGGGTAGGAAAAGCATTACATTTGTGCTTTCATTAGCCTCTAAGTGAAATTGAGCATTTCCTTCGATCACAAATCAAGGGAACTATCTACCGTATTATTAGCAAAACCTAGCATCTTTTACCACAGAAATCATATAGTCATATAACATTGCAGTTACTGTAGTATTTCCAAATACCTATTATGCTAATCACTATTTGGAAATTATAGTAGTAATAATACCATTGTTAGATTTTATTATTTAATGGGTTAATAAAGAAGCACACATATTACCATAACATACATTTAACAAAAATATTTTAATTAAATTTTCAAACAATGGGTTTGATTTTAATCCTATGTAGTTTATTTTACTCATTTAAAGTGAATA
>NW_004443941.1:21448179-21449436 GCF_000243295.1 Trichechus manatus latirostris
TTGGAATTCAGAATAAGCTTACCTTCTGTACTCTCCATACAACAATCATAGGTAAGTGTCTGACTGACATTTAAAGCAGAGAATCATTAAAAAAAAAAAAATAATAACATAATTGAAAATGTAATGCATTTTTTCTTTCCTTATAGGCGAAGTACTAAAAACAAAACAGAAAAACATCATGCCATTAGTTATCAGGCTTGGGAAAGTATGAAGACTTTTTTTCCTCTCTTAATGGGAATAAGCCAATACTGAGGAAAACAAAGATATATCAGTGTTAAAAGTAGCTTGTCAGAATGATAATCAAGTCAGAATGGCAGATCATGACATCTGAGAGAGAAGCCCGCATTGAGAAATGTAAGAATCTGTTATGTTCTTCAGAATTTGGTGTACTCTTAAAGGATATTTTTAGCTGTGGCACTATTTTGTGTCATTTGAAACATATGTACATCTAAACATAGTTGTTTGCTTCATGTCATCAAAAATATGGTAAACATGATAATTATACACTCATCGTTAATTCTAGTATGTCGTACTTTTCACTTTATTCAAATGATTTTGATGGTTCATCCCACATTTTATGCAAATTGACACACACCTGTGATAAAAATGTTGTCCTCATCTACCGTTTGAACATAAACAGAATAAAATAAATACCTCATCCACTAAAAGCAAGGTGATTTTATTTTGGTAAGGTAGTGACATGCCTTATCATTTGCTTTAACTGCCATTTTATTTTGAATTAATTGCATGTTTCAGGCATTAAGGTTATGGGCTTCTCTCTTTCCTCCTGAGATATTGCGTTGATACTACTAAAGCTGATCTTCAGGTTTTCTTTTTAATAATATACCAGACACTGCTCTTTTCCCTCAAAGAGCCATAATTATTTCAAAATTATTACAAACAAAAATAAACCTTCCCAGAATATTGTTTTGATTTGTAATAAGATGGACAAAATTAATTAGAAAAGAGCATAATTCATTTTAACATGAAAAACTCTAAAAATCATGGACAATTCTGTTTATTATATTTACTGTCAATGTTGTATAAATTGCCAACATATAAGATGATTTTTGTTTACAATCATATAAATATTCTAATATTTGTTTAGTGGAATAAGGCACAAAGAAGGCAATAAAGCTTTGCCTAAAGATTGTCAAATGATGAGGATTGAGACACTATTGTTGTGGTTGTTGTTAGGTGCTGTTAGGACAGTTCTGACTCATAGAAGCCCTGCATACAACAGAACAAAACAATGCC
>NW_004443941.1:21450214-21451922 GCF_000243295.1 Trichechus manatus latirostris
CATTAAACTTAATTGTGATTGATAATCCTTGATCATAACTTGGAAAATTTAAAGAACAACTCTTCTGAAAGGGGAAATAGGAGTCGACTTGTCTTATGAATTTGTGTCCTCTCAAAATATATATTGAAATCCTAGTACTTGTAAATATGACCCTGTTTGGAAATATGGGTTTTCTTTTGCTGTGTTAATGAGGTCATACTAGAATAGAATTGGTCCAAAATCTAATCACTTCTGAGTTATAAAAAGAGCAAAATAGGCACAGAGACACAAACAGGGGGAGACAGATGCCAAGGAATACTAAAGATTGCCAGTAGATCCCAGAAACTAGGAGCGAGGCTCACAAAGGAATTGACATGGCTGAGACCTGATTTGAAGTTTGGCCTCCAGAACTGTGAGCAAAAAAATTTCTGTTCTTTAAAACCACCCACTATGGTATTTCTGTGGCACAGCACTAGGAAACTAAGGCAACCTGTAAGGTCAAAAATTGTATATAAAATGACATAAAGCAATATGCTCAACTGATTTCAGTCCTGTACAATATTTACAAATATAACATAATTGTTGTACTTCACTCACAACCATGTCAGTGTCTGTGACTCCAGCCTTAGAATGCATTAGAAAAATAGCTTTTAAAAATCTTGAAATTGTCAAGTTTACCCAAGAATCCATGTAGCCGAAGGAAAGAAGTCCTTAGAAGAGTTTAACTGCATCTAGGTGACAGAATGTCACAATTGAGATAAAGGATATATTTGTTGACTTCAGAAATAAGGCAAAGATTTTAGTACCTGTGATATTGGACTTTTTTACCTCTTCGGTTGTAAATAAATGTGTTGTGATACTCAAGAGTCTAGGGATTTGGAAACCTGTCACAGGGAAAAAAAGAAAGAAAGAAACAAACAAAAATCAAAGATAAAGCAAAAACAAAAACTCCTATGTGTTGACAGAAAGGACACCAAAATTAGGTGTCAAACAAAAACAATTTGTTTTTTTTTTTTTACAGACAGACAAAAATTCCACAATCTGTAAAGAAAAGATTTCCAAACTTTAGGGCTTAAGAGTTTGGTGCTTTAACCACTGCAGAACCAGCACTCCTTTTCTATTGATAGCGTGTCCTAATTCAGTCTGATTTTGGAGATGTCCTTAGAATTCTCTTTCAGCCTTTTATAACATTTACAGTTTTAATGCTTTGAAGAAATGGTGTTTACTTGTTTACTTGACTGGTTAAGAAATATGCTTTCACTCATTCCCATATGATTTCAGTTCTGGATACTGTAGAGGGATACCAATTTAAGATACATGGTAGTCTTTTATACAGTAGTCATTTAAAGTATATATGAAATTTAAAGAGTTTCTTTCTTTATGAAAGAAGTACTTACGATATATTATCTCTATCTTAATTTGTGTCTTATGCTCTTAATATTTATTCCTTCTCTCACAGTTACTTTTGGGCTGCTGGGCACAAAGGTTCTTCATTCTTGCAGACATTCTTACTATGGGACCCCTGGGCTTCTTTTGTTTGTTTGTTTGCTCTGATTTATTGTTTTGATTTGTTTGTTTTCTTTTTCTTTCTCTCAGCTTCGGAGATCCTTCTAGCCAGGCAGTACCACGCGGCTTTGAAACTACTCCCTTACTCTGTGCAGACGCACAGGGACATCCCTGGGAGCATTTCTTTCTTCTTGTTTTTTGTTTCTTTGTATTGTTTTCTTCT
>NW_004443941.1:21453800-21454566 GCF_000243295.1 Trichechus manatus latirostris
AATTTCAAAGTAACCACAAAGAAAGTTAACAAACATACTCATCAAAATAAAGAAAAACATTTATAATTATAGAAAGTGATCTTTAAATTTTGAAATCTTTATCCCTGTAAAATCCTAGGCACTTCTAAGCCAATTACAACAGATTTGTAAAATTACTGTTAAAAAAGATTCAACAAAAAGTAATACAATGAATGCCTGAGCAAGTAAGAATTCAAGGAACTCAACTGATCTGATTGGGAGTGACAAATAGGTCATTTATTCAGTCTCTTAAACTCCTGGAGGTTATTTGAGAAATGTAATATTTATTTATTACTTATTAAACATTGAATTTCTTTGAGAGTCATCACTGGGGAGCAGAGGGTGAGAATGAATGACTTAGTTGTCCTAAAGATTACATTCAATATTTACATAAAATATTTCTCTATACCTTTTTTTCTCTCATTTACATGAATATAAATTGACCTATAAAGTAAAATGCCTCTAACTAGACTCATCTATATGGTAATTTTAGGCTCCGTCTCATCAGTGAGTGACACCAGCTCTCCATGCACAAGGAACATCTATTTGTCTGATGTTAATGGTGCTTAGCATTCAGACCAAGAGAGAGACATTTTAACTATCGACTTTGGAAATCACAGGTAAGTCCAAGTACAACAGCATAAAGGCATTCCTTTGCATACAGATGGAAAATTCTTTGTTTCTCTAATTAAGGTATAGCTCCTGGTCCTCTGAACTGTTGCCCAGACAATCAGTTCTCTTAATGTCC
>NW_004443941.1:21456629-21457682 GCF_000243295.1 Trichechus manatus latirostris
TTATCAGCATTGTTAAAAAATCCAGGGCAAAAATAACATCATTCCTCTGGGGAGTGTCTAAAAGTAAAAGCACACTTTGTTAAAGTAAAAACAAAGAGACTTATTGCAGATAGAGACAGTTCTAACCGGGGAAGTACTGACTCCCAGAAAGTGAAAGTCAGAGCTCCCAGGTGGTGAAGCTGGAAACACATTTTTATAGAGTGAGAACAAAGAACTTGAGGTACACTGGTTTGATTGGAAGTAACAAACTTAGTTCAGTGTAAGGTGGGATCATTAGAAGTGGGGGCTCAAAAGGGATTGGTTCTCAGGGGTATGTGGACATTCTGGATTGGTAGTTAAGCTGTTTAAGGCTCCTTGGGAATAAGTTAACAACATTCTGATGAGTGCTTGGTGAGGTAAGGTAGTTGAGGTCAGGATATCTGGAAACAGGGATCTTAACATGGTTGGTTTAAAGAGTGTATGTGTTCTTTGTTGATTAGTTACTGTTTGGTGATGTGTGTACTTGCGAGGGGCTCAGAATGTGGTCACAAGGTGATTACATAAAGGATTCTATCGGAACAGAGGGTAAAAATTAACTTGCTTAGGAGAAAGCTCTCCTGAGAACATCTTACACAAAGGGTGTCAATATACTTCCTTCTCCTGGCTTTGAAGGATATGCTTTGGATATTCTGTAGCCCAGCTATGGAGAAAAACACTCCCTTGGCTGTATGATTAAGTCTGTACAAAGATTAACTCCTTAGAGTAGAGCAGGTTTTCAAAAATGGAGTTTGAATTCAGACCCAGAAGAAACCTCCTTTTCCTTTTAATCATGTCGAACACCCCAAGGAGTTTAATTTTAGGGTGGTCTTTCTCAGGGGTGTTGTTATTATGGTTGTTGGACTGATGAAGGGCCCAACACTTTGCTTGCTCCTAAGATTTTTGCTGTTTTAGAAGTGCTAGATTTTCTCCCGTGCCCCCTTTGACTTGAATGCCCTACTCCTGACCCCCCTTCTTTCCTTCCTTCATGTTTTCCTTCTTTCCTTCCTCCTTTCTTTCAATCAGCCTATTCTAACC
>NW_004443941.1:21458953-21461161 GCF_000243295.1 Trichechus manatus latirostris
GCTGACTCAATGGCAAATAACATCAACAGTAACAAAAATATAATGTAATTCAAGTGATAAATATCATAAAAGTAAGAACTAAAATTTTCCCCAATTATTCCCCTTTCCTGTTAAAGTAAATGGTTAATAAAGAACTTCAATGTCATGGGATACTCTTAGTTATCCTGGGTTGCTATAACAGAAGTATCACAAATGGGTGGCTTTAACAAACAGAAATGTATTTCCTTACAGTTTCAGAGGCTAGAAGTCTGAATTCAGGGTGCCTGCTCTAGAGGAAGGCTTTCTCTCTCTCTGTGGGCTCTGTAGGAAGGTCCTTGTCTCTTTGAGCTTCTGTTCCTGGGTGATCTTCATGAGGCTTGTTATTTCTCTTCCCTTATCTCTGCTTGCTTGCTTGTGTAATCTCTTTTATATCTCAAAAGAGATTGACTTAAGACATACCATAAACTGATACTATCTCATTGACATAACAAAGAAAACCCATTCTAAAATGGGATTATAAACACAGGTATAGTGGTTAAGATTTACAACACATGTTTTAGGGGATCACAATTCAATCCATAACAGATACAACATCCTTTAAAGAGTGGTGACTTCATTCTCTGAAGGTTTAGATCTCTCAGAACAGAGAAGTCCTGCAGGAAATAAAACATGGTATGTCATCATAGTTGATCCACTCACCAGAAGAACCCTTTCTATTATAAAGGGAATAATGCCAAAGCTGCTCCTCATTCTTCTCGCCTGTGTTTTCTGTCCTAGTTTCTCCTTCCTAGAGGCTCCTTACCGGTAGTTTTGTATCATGATTTTTAAACTACAAACCACAAGGTATTACAATTATAACTATAAAGCATTAGTTAGTACTTTCTATCTTCATGCTACGTTATTTAACTTCTCTTTTCTTTTTAATAACTGAAATTACATACTTCCTTTCCAAACATGCTTATTTTGGAACCTAACTAAAAGCTCTCCGTTATCTGGGAACTAAGTTCATATTTAAGGCTGAGTGACCATGAAACCAGAAAATCTCATGAGTTACTGGCACTCAGATAAATTATTGTAGTAGATGTAATTGTCTATATGCCTAGGCATTCTAAAAAAAAATTATGCATAATTTTGTTTATTTGCTTGTTTATGAATGTATGTGCTTATTCACAGTCCTCAAGGGTATGGGGTCAAGTTAATCACACTTTTTCATTCCCTAACGCACTACTGTCACATCTCTGTGCAAAGTTCATCCCTTATGTCTTAAATTTTTCACTTTTATACCCATTCTTCATTCCCATTTTCCTCCCCTTATTGCTTATGACTCTAATGTGCTTGATTTGTACTTTAGAGTTTTTATGTATCTTTTAAAAATTATCATTACAATTTAATAATCTTTTGCATGTAATAAATTTTTATAATTTACCTAAAATGCCGTATTTTTACTTATTTCACTAAATACTGGCTTTTTATTAACTGTCAAGTCGCAGAGAGTACATCTAGCTGTTTGCTTCTCACTGCTGGATAGTATTCCACAGTGTATACTCACTAAGTTTTTTCTTATTTATTTACCTAGGTAAGGTTTCATATATTTTTCAGCTACCTAATTGTGTAAGCAACCCAACAACGAATACCTGGATCATCTAATGACTTGTGTTAGAATTTCTTTTTAATATAAACCCCTGACTAAGATTACTGGGTCACCAGTCTTGACTGGAGTGAGCCCAAAGAGCCTTCCATAATGGCTACACCAGTCTACCCCACCAGCATGAGAATTCCCATTTCATGTCCTCACCAACATCTGGCATTCTAATTTTTGCTAATCTGTAAGGTATAAAGAAGTATATTAGTATTTTAATTAGTATTTCTCTGAATGCAAATTAGCTCATTGCCAATTAATTTGAATATTTCTTCATACTCATGTATCAACCAACACGCAAACCACCAAAGTTGGAGACAAATAAGAAGGATCAGTAGTTGGAAAATATAGCCTTGGTGATAGAAACGGCACAGGAGATCTCATGACAGAATTTTGCAAGGCCAAAGATCTATTCATTGGAAGTAACTTTTTTCAACAACATAAACTGAGACTGTACACGTAAGACCTTGCCAGGTGGGATATACAGGAATCAAATCAAATATATCTGTGGAAAAAGATGATGGAGAAGCTTAATATCATCAGTCAGAACAAAGCCAGGGGCCGACTGTGGAACAGATCATCAATTGCTC
>NW_004443941.1:21461763-21485267 GCF_000243295.1 Trichechus manatus latirostris
AGATTACATTCTCAGTTTGGAGCTCCTCAGCACCAACAGAGTACACAGAGTATGAGCTATGTTACAAAGGACTGAATCCTAACGACAGCATAACTTGCTTGTGTTTTTGTTTGCTCTGCACTCATGCAGAGAGGACACGATTCTAGATTGTAGCCCTCGATTTTATCCTACCTCCAGAAATATGTGCGGGTATTCGTATTTCTGAGTCCTTCAGACCTACCGTTGCAGTTAATTGAGTTACTTATTAACATTTATAGTTACTTCTTTAACATCAATCTTTGTCACTTCCGGCCTCAAAAGATGGAAGGGGAGGGTGATGCATTAAAATGGCTGGAGCATGAGAAGTGTCCACTGGCTGCCAAAAACTTTATATTAATTATCATATTTAATCTTCACAATAACCCTTTAAGCATGAGTTAAATTATTATATTGGTACTAAAAGTGAAAAAAAAAAAAAAAAAAGGAAGCTCAAGGTGATTAAAATAATGTTCCTAAGGTCACACGGATCTGATGTGGCTGAATTAGAATTCAAAACCAGTTTTGTTTGACTACAAAATCTACACTCTTGCTGCTACACCCTGACTCCTTATGGTTGGCTGGGATTTTTGAAAGAATATCTACCAGTTTGGTTATTAATCTTTATTCTCTTTGATTAAAATCCTTCAATACTTCCTACTGTGTGTATTATCTCCAAAAAATCCAAAAAACCCAAACCTAAGAGCATGGGGGTATCTGAAAGGTAACAGGCCTCCCCTCAAGTCTGGCTCAATACCAGCCCTAGAGACATCACAACCAGCCTGTCTGTCCTCTTCCCTGTTTTATTTTTCTCCATAGCATTAATTACTTTCTGACTTGTCAAGTATTTTACCTATTTGCTTATTGTCTCTCTCTCCATTCTAGAATATAAGTTCTATGAGAACAGGGATTTTTGTTGATTTTGTTCACTGCTCCATCACCAGTGTCTAAGTGCCTGGCACAGAGTAGGTACCCAATGAATATTGCTGAATGGATGAATGAATGAATCCTTCAAGGGGTAGAAAAGTGAAATATGGGAGGTTAGGCTAGAAAATCTATTAAAGTGCAATACATATGCGGACAGACATACTTACCTTACTAAATCCAGCAAGTAGTTTTCCCTCCATCATTGGAACAGATATATTTGGTTGAGAAGAAGATGCAGGACCTGCCTTGCTGTCTATTATGTTGTTGTCATTTGGTGTCATCAAGTCAATTTCAACTCATAGCGACCTCACGTGACAGAGTAGAACTACCCCATAGGGTTTTCTAGGCTGTAATCTTTACGGGAGTAGATCTCCAGATCTTTTCTCCCACAGAGCTTCTGGGTGGGTTCAAACTGCCAAATTTTTGGTTGGCAGCTGAGGGTTTAACCATTTGTGCCACCAGGGCCCCTTAAAAGTTTATTATACTGAAATATAATACTACTAAAAGCTCATACTGAAAATATTTATCTTTAAATACATTCAATAATCGCAGAATTTCTCTAGTTGAATACATATAAATGAAATGTTCCACTAGTATTGTTGGGAAAAATGCCTCTTCTTAATCCAGCCTCTAGCAGAGCAAAATCGAATGAAGATTCTTGGTAGCCAAGCATGAGATATGGACTATTTATAAACTAAGCTTTCTGTCTAGGTACTGCTTCCTATTCTACTGGAATGCCCATCAGCTCTGAGTGAGATCTGGGAGTGGATGGCAGTGCCATGTTGTACGTTTCAGAGCTGCAAGGGTGGTTCTGGAATGACATTTATTTGTAGTCACTAGCGAATGGCAGTTCCCTAATCAATCTCAGTTCAATTAAAGGTCAGGATACAAGTGGAAATTTAAAAAAATCAATAATGGCCTCTAAGATTTCTATGCACTCTTGGATTTCTTTTGTGGTTAGCCCTCCCACCTCCAGGTTGGTTAACCCTAGTACTCTGGGATCTTTCCTCTGGCAGCAACCAGATCTTCTTACCAGTTCACTGTCAGTTTGGATTTTGTATGTAATGTCTATTTGGCTTGGTATCACGGAGACGCATTCTAAGAATTACTTGAAGCCTTATGCTTAGGATTTTTTATCACATAATTTGTTCAGGTAGATGGTGGATTTTAGCAAATAGAAGGACATTTTTATTTGTAAGCCAACTACTCACTTGCTGTATGACCAGGGAAAAACATTGAAAATCAATGTTTATTTTAAGTTTATTCAAGGGTGGAAAACAAAAACTAAACAAAACAAAGAAACAAATTCCCAAACTTTTAGATATCTTTTAAAGCACTATATATTCAAAATATAAATATCTCCAACAGGTGCCATGGGCATACCTAAAGCATAGAGAAAGAGGGGAGAAAGAAGGTACAGTGATCAATAATCCTGGTTTGCCAAAGACAGAGGGTTTTTTCAGGGCATGGATCTTCAGGGCTAAAACTGGGAAAGTCCCAGGCAAAGCAGGATATGTGGTTGCCCTAGAAGAGGAGGTGAGAAGAAAGAAGAGAATGTGGTGCACGGTATTAGAGTGCTACCAATAAGCAATTATATTATTTATTCACTATTGAGTCAATGTTTTCTGAGCATCTACTATGGACCAAGCACTGTGCTAGGTATGGGGAATACATCAGTGAGTAAGCCTCATGGTGTATATGGTCCACTCAGCTAGTGGAGTTTGTAATGCTAGAGCTGAGTAGGAACCTAAATATCTTGTAGTCAAAACCATCCTCCCCTGATTTACAGACAAAATCTCTAAGACTCAGAGGTGATGAAGGGCTCATGCTCCTACGGTGAGTTTAATGGTGGTCAGGCCTTCAGTTTGCCTAAGAACTGTTCTATTCACTGCACCAAACTGTCTCCTTAAGTGTCTCCCATCAGCAGCTACTTGCATTTCAGACCGTGTTGAGGCTCTTCATTATATTCTGTCTGTGCCTACTCAGCATACAAATTTATATCCTACTATCTGTACATTGACTTCCAGTTGTCAGACTGAATTATAACCCATTACTGAAACAAAAGCAATCGTTTACAGAGGAATGTCGAGTTAACTTAGTCACAACCGAAGGAGGGAAAATTATTCATATAGAAATATGTACAGGGAACTTTTATGTATATATACACAGATTGATTCCGTATATTTTCATCTCTCAAGACACTTGCCACTTTCTACTTTGTATCATAACCATAGACAGACATAGCTATACCCTCTTGAGAGAGAGGACTACTATATTTTTTCAAAAATAATGTGTTCATGTAAATAACATGCATACACATATAATGTGCAGAAATGACAAAATTATGTTAAAAAGTTCTGGCATAGCACACTCATGTATATACCACACACGTCTCATTACATTTCCAGAAGTGAATTTCAGCCTCATTCATCCTCATTAAAGAGTCAGAAAATGTTACTTTTGATCATATTTGTATAATAAAGGTATAAGCCATAGTCAAGAAGTCATGGATTGAATTTGGTAGTACTCTGGTAATCAGAAAAACAATTGAAACTGTGCTTTTGTTTCTATTAATTTAAGTTAATGATTATATCCTCATTGCTTTTGAGTCATCAATCAGAACCTTGAACCTACTGAAGCCTGTCCATAAATCATGTGCCACCAATTGGAAGTGTAAACAAAGCTAAGCCTGAACTGGCATAAATGGCATCGAGTAGCTATCAACAGGAATCTCGATTCAATCTTCATTGACATAATTATCACAGTCATCTTCTGACTTTGGCTTTTAATTGAGGGAGTAAACAAAGCAAAACTGATACATGATCACTCTTGGCGCAACAGTTGAATGCAAAAACCTTATCAGATCATCTTAAGTGAAACCAATAAGCAATGTTAGCCTGCTAATTTCATAGACTAATTATGTCTTATTAGCGCCAGTGTCTTTGATCAATGATCATAAATCACCTTAGTCATACGCTTGCAAGCATATAAAAAGATCCTTGCTTTTTGTACACTCCACATTTGAATTTTAAGATCTTTTTACTAGAACCAGCGAATTATCGATTATATTGTGCACATTTTTCAGTTTATAAATCTAAATCTTAAAACCCTTTAGGATTATGGCAGGAATTAAATGCAAGTTCTACACCACCTACATCAACCTGAAAGTTATTGCGAGGGTGGAAGAAACAAGCAACAGAGAGGCAGTGAGAGAGTTTGAGATTGGAGAGTCATCCATTTGAGAATGGAGGAAGGAGAAAAAAGAGCTGGAGAAAATGAATCCATGAAAATGCATACGTCTTGGGCCCAAAGCAAAATGGCCTGAGTTGGAGAACGACTTGAAAAAGAGTGGATTATTTCTAAGAGGGAACAAAATCGAACTGTCTCTACTGTCACAATTCAGATCAAAGCGAAGCTTCTGGCAAATGAAAGAGGAATCCCAGATTTCAAGGTGGGTTTCACCTGGATTTCTAAATTCATGAAAACGAATGGTCTTTCCATGAGAACGAGTACCACTGTAGGCCATCAACTTCTGGATAACTAGGAGAAAAAAATGGTCAACTTCTGAGAATTTGTCACCAGAGAAATCTCTGAACTCGGTATCTCTGCAATGGACGTAATTACTATGGGTGAATGTCTTTTGACATTCCAGCCACCAGGACTGTAGTTGCTTCAGATATAAAAACTGTAGCCATTACAACCACTGGGCATGAGAGGGCTTGCTTCACTATAGTTCTCGGTTGCACTGTTGAGTGGGTGAAATTAAAGCTGATGGTGATTTTCAAGAGAGTTACCATGCCCTGTGAAAAACTGTCCACTAGTGTGGTTGTTCGTTGTAATAAGAAACAATGGATGGACAGTAATGTTCTGAAAAAAAAAAAAAAACAACAACAAAAAACGCTGCAATCAAGTTGATTCTGACTTATAGTGACCCTATGGGACAGAGTAAAGCTGCTCCATAGGGTTTCCAAGGATTTGAACTGCCTACCTTTTGGTTAGCAGCCCAACTCTTAACCACTATGCCACTAAGTATGGGTAGATAAATGTTATAGGGCCAGGCAGGGGGGATTCTTTTTGAAGTCTTTACTGATTTTTGATGATGTGGCTGCTCACTAAGAAAAAAAACAACGTTCAAAATTGTATTAACTGAACTGGTGCCCATATAGCAGTCATTCCTGGTGGCCTTACCTGCAAGTTGTAGCTGCTAGATATAGCAGTCAACCGCACATTCCGAACTTTTGTGAGAAGAGAATGGGATGAATGGATGCAGTCTGGAATTCATGAGTTTACACCATCAGGACAACTGAAGTGGGTGACATTTACAGAAGTCTGCAAGTGAGTGGCTTCTGCTTGGGGGGAAAATAACCCTGGAAACCATCCACAATGGCTTCAGAAAGGCTGGGATTGTGTAGCAACAGAATACTGATAATGAAGATGAAGATGCCAAAGGCAGTGATGATGATGACATCAGTTCAGAAGTCACAGAAGAGTGTCTGCAGGAAGCCCTGAGATATTTCAATGATGCTAGTGATCAGAGAACAGTCTTTGAAGGATTCCAGGAGTCTAATGATAATGATGATGATGACAATGAATGAATAAACTAAAATGGCCTATTTTAAGATGAAAACACAATTTCTTCTGGTGACTTTTATTTGTTGATTTCAAAGCATTGATTGCCAAAAATTCTATTTCAGTTTAAGATTTATGAAAGCAATAAAATATAAACAATATCTTGTTCTTTGGTTTTAAGTCTAGGATCATTTCTTACTAATTTCTAACTCTTCGTGCGTTCGTACTGTTTGGTTTCAATGTGATGTCCCATTTCCATCACGAGCCCATTCAGTTCACCATTGGTTGCACTTGGTTTAGGAAAATACCTACCTTAAGTCAAGTTTCCCTAAGAAAGGTTTTATCCCAGTAACATTAAATCCATCGGACAGAAAAAAAAAATTGAAGTTGAACTAAGCAACAGGTAAAAAAAATGCTGGTATAGCTTGCTTATGAAAATGATGTGCGGGGAGGGAGGTTGCATGCTTTGCAAAAAATGTATAATGTGTGTGTTATTTGCATAAAATACAGTAAGCTTATTCCTATTTTCATCTCTAATCACAGTACTTTACTTAGTGCCTTAAACAAAGTAGCAGTAGTCTGCCAGTGAGTGGCCTCTGCTTGGGGGAAAATAACCCCAAAAACCATCTGCAACAGCTTCAAAAAGGCTGGGATTCTGTTCCAGCAGAATACTGATTACGAAGATGAAGACGCCGAAGGCAATGATGATGATAGCATCAGTTCAGAAGTCACAGAAGAGCATTCTGTGTCAACAGTTGCCAGGAAATAAGTGCATAAATGAAAACAGATTTTGTCAAGTCAGAGTTAATCAGTTTGGACAACTGCTATAGCCCAGTGAAAGATGATTTGACCTTGTCTTGATTTGAAGCGGACACATAAAATAGACATTTAGCTTATTCACTGCACCCGTATTTTTGACTTTTAAAAAGGATTTACCGTCTCCAATTTATCTTTTCCATTTAAGATAGCTCTAATTGATGTGGACCAATACCTAAGGTCACAGAAAAAGGAAAAGAGCTAGAGGAAACTGATCTCACAAGTAAACTTGTTTTCTCAGCATCTAGTACAGTGCCTGGAACATTGTAGGACTTCAGGAAATTCTTATTGACTAAATATATATGTTCAGGTCAATGTCACTCATATATGGGGTTCAAAGAAGAAAGTATACCCTTTCAGTTCCTCAGAAATTGTTTCAATTTAATCAAAAAGGAACATAATTTTAAAATGTTGGCAACACAGGATTTGTGAAGATGGTAAGTTACTTTTGAAATTAAAATGAATGTGGGAATGACTTTTCTCATGCCTAGGAGAAGAAAGTTTGACTTGATCACACAGTTAAAGCCTAGATAACTTTCTAGGTTGTTTCCATTCATTAACTATTGCTCCACCTTGGTATAGTATCCCATAAAATTAAAACTTGTTTACAAATCATCTGTTAAATCAGCCGAGTTATTCTAAATATCTATCTGAGTAGAGAACTTGTTTTTTTCCAAACAACCTGGCTTTTAGTGTATTCATTGTGCTCTGGGTCTCAAGTTCACCTTGTAGCAGGAACTCCTACTTGACTTCATGATTTCCATTCCCTGCAGGGGCCAGAGATCTTCCCCTGAGCAACACTTGAGACCACTCTGAACAATCTGTTTCTCCAGTCCCTTGGCCCCTGGGCTTCCTCCAGCTGCTCAGACAGATGGCTTAAAGATTGGACTCTCTGTTGCATGTTCTTCTGCCTTCAGAGCTCTTTTTCCCATTTAACTCACCCTGGGCCTGATTATTCTTTATAATATCTCTTTTACTTGTTAAATGAAACATCATATGAAAAGTAAGATAGTACCTGGTACATAGTTGACACTGAATAAAAGGTAACTATTCTTATTACCTAGGTCTCTAGGAGGTGCAGACAGTTTGTGCTCAACTGCCAACCTAAAGGTTGGGTGGGTTTGAACCCATCCAGCGGTAGCACAAAAGAAAAGGCCTGGTGATCTGCTTCCATTAAGATTACAGCCAAGAAAACCCTATGGAGAAGTCTTATTCTATAACACCTGGGGTCTCCATGACTTGGAATCAACTCAGCAGCAACTAACAACAACAAAAACATTTTTATTACTAATATTTACCCCTGTTAGAGTTAACAGGCTTTAAAAATAGAGCTGGTCTTCACTCTGCCATAAGTTTTTCACTTAGATATGCTGCTATCAAACTTAAAATTGATGAATTCCATCAAAGGACTATTGCCTATAGTTCCACAAAAGCCAATGAAACAATCTTATTTCACTAATCCTTGAAGTGATATGCATATGATCAAGAACCGATGGTACTGAAGGAAGAGGTCCAAGCTGCACTGAAGGCATTGGTAAAAAACAAGGCTCCAGGAATTGATGGAATACCAACTGAGATGTTTCAACAAACAGATGCAGCACTGGAAGCACTCATTCATCTATACCAAGAAATTTGGAAGACAGCTACCTGAACAACCAGCTAAAAGAGAGCCATGTTTGTGCCCATTCCAAAGAAAGATGATCCAACAGAATGTGGAAATTATCAAACAATATCATTAATATCACATACAAGTAAAATTTTACTGAAGATCATTCAAAAGTGGTTGCAGCAGTACATCAGCAGGGAACTACCAGAAATTCAAGCCGGATTCAGAAGAGGACATGGAGCAAGGGATATGATTGCTGATGTCAGATGGATCTTGGCTGAAAGCAGAGAATACCATGAAAATGTTTACCTGTGTTTTATTGACGATGCAAAGGCATTTGACTGTGTGGATCATAACGAATAATGGATAACATTGCGAAGAATGGGAATTTCAGAACACTTAATTGTGCTCATGAGAAATCTATATTTAGACTAAGAGGCAGTCATTCTAACAGAACAAAGGAGATACTATGTGGTTTAAAGTCAAGAAAGGTGTGTGTCAGGGTTGTATCCTTTCACCATACTTATTCCATCTGTATGCTGAGCAAGTGATCGGAGAAGCTGGACTATATGAAGAATAATGGAGCATCAGGATTCATTAACAACCTTTGATATGCAGATGACACAACCTTGTCTGCTGAAAGTGAAGAGGACCTGAAGCACTTACTGATGAAGATCAAAGACCACAGCCTTCAGTATGGATTACACCTTAACATAAAGAAAACCAAAATCCTCACAACTGGACCAATAAGCAACATCATGATTAACGGAAAAAATATTGAAGTTGTCAAAGTAAAGTGATGTTCATTTTACTTGGATCCACAATCAATGCCCATGGAAGCAGCAATGAAGAAATCAAAAGAGGCATTGCATTGGGCAAATCTGCTGCAAAATATCTCTTTAAAGTGTTAAAAGGCAAAGATGTCACTTTAAGGACTAAGGTGTTTCTGACTCAAGCCATAGTGTTTTCAATCGCCTCATATGCATGTGAAAGCTGGACAATGAATAAGGAAGACCAAAGAAGAATGGATGCCTTTGAATTATGGTGTTGGGGAAGAATATTGAATATACCATGGACTGCCAGAAGAATGAACATCTGTCTTGGAAGAAGTACAACCAGAGAGCTCCTTAGAATCGAAGATGGCAAGACTTCATTGCACGTATTTTGGACATGTTATCAGGAGGGATTAGTCCCTGGAGAAGGACATCATACTTGGTAAAGTAAAGGGTCATTGAAAAAAGAGGGAGACCATTGATGAGATGGATTGACCCGGTGGCTTCAACAATGGGCTCAAGCATGACAACAATTGTGAGGGTGATGCAGAACTGCTCAGTGTTTCCTTCTGTTGTACCTAGGGCTGCTATGAGTAGGAACCAACTGGACTGCACCTAACAACAACAACAACAATCCTTGAAATTATACAAATTAATTCTTCAACCAAGAGAATATTTTTTTTAAAGTTGTACTGCTTGCTGAAATAAAGTCATTAATTTTACTTTGCATCGTGAATGCTTGCTTATTCTTAGATAGCAGGGAGATTTTCAAATCCATGGGAGGGCCAGAATATGCAGACTAGCCAACATAATCCAGAATACTTGCTTGTAGTATTTTATTAATAGCCCAACAGGGAGAAGCTATTTCAATCAGGTATAAACATACTTCAGCCACCCTGATTATTCTAAAGCAATCCCATAGAAACAATGCTTGTTGGTGTGCTTTATAAATACCTTGACCTTTAAACTTGGAAGGGTTGTTTAAGAATAATTTATTAGTTTTGTCATTTCCTTCCTCAAACCTCAGACAATTCTGTTGTCTCACAATGTTGTAAGAGCCAATATGGTTTAAAACTATAAAAACCGTAGTGGTTATATAACATTCAGTCAGAGGCACAGCAAAAATTGGATAAGAGGAGCTAAGCCTCACTGAGTGCAGAACAGTGATGTTCAAAGTGCAACACAAGGTCTCACCGGAAGTAATTAGCCCAGCACAAGTGTTTCTCTTGATGGTCAAGACTCACTAAAAGCTCTATTTGTGGAATGTGGAGAAATAAACACGTCATAAAACACTTTTACACTTTGATTTTTATTTTCCTTACAATGGATGTTCCACCTTGCACATGCAAGACTTTCTTATGCCCTGGCACTAGATGAAGCACGTTGCCCAGCATTAGGGACACTCTTTTTAGAATCAAACACCCTGAGTTTGGCTCCCAGCTCTGTTGCTTATGAGTGTGCGTGGGTAAGTCATTTAGCCCCTCTGAGCCTTAGTTTCTAAGATACAATGTTCTCAGATAATTGTTATAAAGAATAAAATTGATTACAGATATACTTAGTATGGTAGATCCTCAATCATTTGTATATATCTTTATGAAAGAATATGAAATTAATGCATGATGAGGTGATAATCCTATTGTTCTTATTTCTAGTTCTTGAATTGCTCTACTCACTTAAACCTCAGAAGATTTTCATATTATATAACAAATTGCTTTTATTTTCCAACAAAAGTCTAATGTAAAACTTATTTCAGCCCCATCATGCTGATTTCATTATGATTGTGGCTCTAAATCATTTCCCCTGCTTCTCTCTTTTATTTCTTTTGCATATCTTCGGATAATTTCCATCTAAACGTGGTATGAAGCACGTCGCTGAGATCTAATTAGTCGATCACCTGCTCCAGCAGCATGTGCCTTTATATCATTTCTCCTCCCCTGTGAGCCATATGTCTGCCTCCAACATAAATCTTTCTGCATGATTATTGCAGCAAAGGATTTATTTGATTTTGTAACTGTCTCTCCTCGTTGCAAGGCATTTCTCCTGTTAAGCTTCCCTAGGTAGACATGCTGCCATTGTCTTTCTCAAACCCATGCTGGGCATATGGTCCAAAGTAATACAGCTTCTTTTTCTATCCCATGTGCTGATTTTCTTTGGTTCACTGATATTAAAAGCTAACATTGCCATTGTTGGCTTTGTTTATTCCCTTCTGGTCTTCCTTCCCCCGCAGCCAGAAAGAATTATATTAACATCATGCTGAACTTTCTGACTAAAGGCTGCGCTGTGCCTTGATATGATTTAGGAAGAAGTCAAGAAAAAATAAGGAAAAGGGTAAAAAGTGAGTTCAAAACACTGAGCAGTGTTGGATTTTTAGAAGTTGGTTATTATTCACACTCGGCACTTAACATTTCTGTGTAGGGGAAAAAAAGCTCTCATACGAGAAGTCTCTCAATTATTTTATGGAACTAGGAAACCAATTAGTTTGGGTGACCTTATCGTAAAGACCTCAGGAATAAAATCTTAGCTGTGAATAATGTCCACTTCTCTGTATGATCTGCTAGTTTATTTTAGTATTTAGCACAGTGAAATCCATTCACTCAATACACAATTGTTTAGTGTTTGCTAGGTGTCAAGCACGGCCCTAGGAACTGGGAGCACAGTGATAAACAAGACATACATGGGCTCTGTCCTCCTGGCTCCTACAGGCTTTGGGGAACAAGTAAAAACAAAATTCAAATGGTGAGGAGTGCTAAGAGGAGACGAGGACCCCAAAAATTTCTTACCTAGTGTAGAGGACTCTGGGAGGGCATAACACTTCAGAAAGGAGTAGAACTGACTGACTGGGAGTTCATATACTGTACTTCAAAAAAAGGAAAGAACTTAAGATATAAAAATCTTTGAATGTGGTTAGAGGAGAATCACTTCTAGAAACTATTCATTTTTGTAGCCCACAGGAGATTACCCAGAAAAAAAAAGGAAAACTTGACTACTCTTTAAAAAAAAAGTATTTCTTCCTGATTCCATCAAATCTCACTATTGTATGCTTCCCTTGAACACTATATTTTTCCTTGAAGTCCTTACAAGATTGTAATTGTCCCAAAACTTTATTATAAAAAAATTATATACATGGAGAAAAGTTGAAAGAATTGTGCAGGGAACATACATATGTCCCAAACCAAGATTTTACAGTTAAAATTTTTCTATATTTCCTTTTATATATATTAATATATCTATTCATTTCTCTCTCAATCCATCAAACTTTTGTAATAGGGTTTTGTCATGATGGACTTTAAGGATCAGAAATTTGTAATTTTGATGAAGTGTAATGTATCTAATTTTGTTTGTGATGCATTTCAAAACTAGTTGCAGACATCAGTACGTGAGGTGCCATCCAGTCAGTTCCGACTTAAAGCGACTCTATCTATATGTAACAGAAGGAAACACTGTTTGAGCCCATTGTTGCAGCCAGTGTCAATCCATCTCATTGAGAGTCTTCCTCTTTTTCATTGACCTCTGCTTTACCAAGCATGATGTCCTTCTCCCAGTATTGGTCCCTCCTGATAATATATCCAAAGTACGTGAGAAGAAGTCTTGACATCCTTGCTTCCATGGAACACTCTGGCTGTATTTCTCTAAGACAGAATTGTTTACTCTTCTGGCAGTCCATAGTAAATTCAATATTCTTCACCAACACCATAATTCAAAGCCATCAATTCTTCTTCAGTTTTCCTTAGTCATTGTCCAGCTTTCACACGCATATGAGGCGATTGAAAATACTATGGCTTGGGTCAGGCGCACCTTAGTCCTCAAAATGACATCTTTGCTTTTTAACACTTTTTATCACCTTTGCAGCAGATTTGCCCAGTGCAAACACTTTCAGCATGCATATCGTTAACTAGAATTCAGTATTTGTGTATGTGTATTTGTATGTGTGTGTATATTTTAGGTATAATGTACACATAATGAAATGCACAAAACTTAAGTGTTCCATTCATAAGTTGGAAAAATGCAAACAACTGTGTAACCCAAATGCCTATCGAGATGTAGAACATTACCATCCCCCCTCAAATGCCCCTGCTCCTTCCTAGGCAGTTCCTGTCCTGTCACTCCAGACACAATCACTGCTTTTTCCTTTTTTTGCAGCATAGATTAATTTTACCTATTTTAGAATTTTCTATAAATTGGTTCATATAGTATAAATTATTTTGTGTAAAGTTCCTTTCACTTAGCAAATTGCTTTTAAGATTTATCCATGTTGCATGTATTAGTAAATAGATTCTTTTAACTGCCAAGTAATAATCTTGGTATAAATACACAGCAGTCTTTTTAGCAATTTTTCTGATGATGAATACCTGGGCTCTTTCCAGTTTGGAGATATTATGAATTAAGTACTTATGGACATTCTTGTACAAGTCTTTTTGCCAATATATGCTTTCATTTTTCATAGGTAAATTCCTAGATGAAGAATTACTGGGTTAGAAAGTAAGTGTATGTTTAACTTTATAAGAAACTTCCAAACGGTTTTTCAAAGTGTTTGCAGCACTCTCCATTTTCACCAGCAATATATCAGAGTTCCACATCCAGGCTAACATTTGAGATTGTCCATCTTTTTAATTTTAGCCATTCTGGTGGGTGTGTAAAGGTATCTCATTATGGATCTGAATTGCATTTCCCTAATGATTAATGATGCTGAGCACTTTCTCATGTGCTGTTGGTCACTTGTATGTCTTCATTGTTAGGTGTCTGTTTAACTCTTTTTACCTCTCTTTTTCTAATATGGGTTGTTTCTCTTTTTATCATGGGGGTTAAGAAGTTCTTCGTGTATTCTAGGTATGAGTTCTTTGTCAGATATATGTTTTGTGAATATTTTCTCCCAGTTTGTGGCTTGATGGTTTCTTAATGGTAGACTTTAAAGATCAGAAGCTTTTAACTGTGATGAAGTCTAATGTATCAGTATGTTTCTTTTATGGTTATTACTTTTTCTGTCAGGACTAAGAAATATTAGCCTAGCTCTAAGCCATGAAGATATTTTTTATGCATTCTTCTAGAGATTCTGTAGTTTTAGCCTTTGTGTTTGAAACTGGTTTTTTATATGTTGTGAGGCATGTGGCTATTCAGTTGTTCAACACTTTTTGATGTGAAGTTTTTCTCTCACTGTTGGATTGTTTTGGCACTTATGTTAGATCAAATGACCATTTAATCGTGGGTTTACTTCTGGACTCATATTTTGTTCCATCGCTGTTTCTCTATCTTTAGATTGATGATCACAGTCTTGATTACTATAGTTTTATAGTACATTGTGTAAGTATAAGTTTTCAAGCTTTGTTCATCTTTTTGAGGATGGGCTTTTGCTATTCAATGTCATTTGCATTTTCATATAACTTTTACAATTTACTTGTTAATTCCTACAAAAAATTTTGAGGATGTTTTTATTCTAATTTTACCAAATCTGTAGATCCTTTTGAGGAGAACTAACAAAATCTTTAAAAAATAGACTCTATTATCTTTGAACATCACCTACGTCTCTTTAATATCTCTTTCCAGTATTTTGTAGTTTTAACTGTAGAAGTCCTACACTTCTTTTGGAAACCGTATTGCTAAGACTTTTTTGGACACAATTGTAAATGTATTTTTTAAAATCTCACTTTGCAATTAGTCTATAAAAATCTAGTTGATTTTTATATGTTGACCTTGTAAACTGTGTGTCATGGATTGAATTGTGTCCCCAAAAAATATCTGTCAACTTGGCTAAGTCATGATTCCCAGTATTGTATGATTGTCTACCATTTTGTCATCTGATGTGATTTCCCTGTGTGTTGTAAATCCTATCACTATGATTTAATGAGATGGATAAGTGGCAGTTATATTGATGAGATCTACAAGATTAGATAGTGTCTTAAGCCAATCTCTTTTGAGATATAAAATAAAGAAGTGAGCAGAGGCACATGGGAACCTCATACCACCAAGAAAGCAGTGTTGGGAGCAGAGTGCTTCCTTTGGACGTGAGGTTTCTGCGCAGAGAAGCTCCCAGACCAACGGAAGACTGATGCATCACAAGGACCTTCCTCCAGAGCCGACAGAGAGAGAAAGCCTTCTCCTGGAGCTGATGCCTTGAATTTGGACTTGTAACCTACTGGACTGTAAGAGAATAAACTTCTCTTTGTTAAAGTGTATTTCTGTTATAGCAGCAGTAGATGACTAAGACACTGTGACTTTGCTAAGATTACTTAGTAGTTTTTGTTCTGGTTTATTGATGCTAAAAAAAAAAGTCCCAAATTTAGTGACTTAATATAATAAGAATGTGTCTCTTGTCATGAATTTGCAATTTTGGCAGATCTCAGTTGATATAGATTATCTCTTCTCCACACAGTGTCAGCTATGGCAGCTCAAAGCCTGGTGGCTGAAACAATCTGAAGGCTCACTTACTCACATGTCTGGTAATTGATAATGCCTTTTGGCTGGGAACATAAGTAGGATTGTGGTTGGAACACTTGTACATGGTCATTTCATGTGTCTCCTTGGTTTCCTCACACCATGTGACCTGGTTCTAAGGGTGATACTCCTAAAAGAGAGAACCTGATGGAAGATGTATCACCTATTATAACCTCACCTTGGAAAGTCCACAGTATAATTTCCTCCACATTCTATCCTTCAAAGTAGTCACGACGTTACCCAGTTTCAAGGTGGGGGTGGGGGGAATGACTCTGCCTCCTCATAGGGGAGTGGCAAGTTTCTGGTAGAGTGTACAGTACTAGAAATTTTGCAGAGGATGTTTTTGGAAACATAATCTACTACGGTTCTAGTAGTGTTTACGTAGATTTCTTAGTATTTTTTTACATAAACATTCATATTATCTGTAAATAGAGATTTTTTATATCTTTCTTTTTAATCTTAATGCCTTTTATTTCTTTTTCTTATCTTGTTGCAATGACTAGTACCTCCAATACAAAGATACATACAAGTGGTGTTAGTTAACATCCTTTTTTTGTTCCCAATATGAAGGATAAGGGGGATATCAATATCTCACAATAAATCTGATATGAGACGTAGATTTGTCATACATGTTCTTTAACAAATTGCAAAAGTTTCCTTCTTTCCCTAAAATATCTGTAGTATTTCTTATGAATAGGTGCTACATTTTGTCAAATGCTTTTTATGCATCTGTTGATTATGTGGAGCCCTGATGGCACACTGGTTAAGGGCTACGGTGAGCTATGGCAGGTAACAAAAATGTTGGCAGTTCGAATCCACAAGTGGCTCCTTGGAAACACTACGGCCAGTTTTACTCTGTCCTATAGGGTTGCTATGAATTGACGGCAACAAGTTTTTTATTGATTATGTGGTTTTCCTCCTTTATTCTGTTAATTTGTTGAACGACATTGATTGATTTTTGAATGTTAAACAAACTTTGTATTTTCTTCAATAAATGCTATTTGTTTATGATGTATTACCCCCTCCTTTTTCTTTTTCTTTTTTTACAAATTGCTTTATTCAATTTGTTAATAATATTTTGTTGAGGATTTTTGAATCTATATTCGTGAAATATATTGTTCAGAATATTATTGCTTTAATAATGACTGTTAGTTTTAATATCAGGGTCATGCTAGCTTCAGTAAACCATGTTAGGAAGTATTCTTTCTTCTCTATTTTCTGAAGGATTTTTTTGTAAGATTAATGATATTTCTTAAGATTTGATAGACTTCACCAGCAAAATTATCTGGGCCTGGAGTGTTGTTAGAAAAATTCTTAACAGATGTAATCTTTTTAATAGATAAAGGGCTATTCATATTTTTTTTTATTTCATTGTGTGGTAGTTTGATTAAGTTGTATTTTTCAACAATTTGTCCATTTTATCTAAATTGTTGAATATATTAACATAAAGTTTTTCATTATATTTCTTAATTAATTCTTAATGCCTTTCATTCCTGCAATCAGTAATTTGTATTCTCTAATTTTTCTTGATCATACCAACCAGGAATTTATTAAATTTATTCTCTTTTGAGGGAACCAACTTTCAGCTTTGTCACAATTTTAAAATGGCATTTGTTTGTTAGATTATTTGATTAATTTCTCTTAGTCTTTTTCATTCATGATTGTATCCCCAGTGTCTCGCACAGCATCAGGCCCATAATAAGTGCCTTATAACTATTTGTTTATTAAGTGAATGAATGAATAATCTCTCTGTTCTAGTTACATTGTCAGTTTCAAAAAACAACAATATTAAGAAAATGTTTACTTTCAACCAGTTTTTAACTTAAGAGTAGTGATACTGTATGGAGATGGAGCCAACATGGCACTATAGACAAAAGCACCATGCCATCCCTCCACAGCAAAGACCCAAAAAACTAAGTCAAACAGAGACAAACGTCAATCCTGGAACCCTAAGTGTCAAATAAAGAGATAAAGAATGCAGCACAGCACCTAATGGAATAAGAAACTGACAGAGAACAGAGAGCAAGGAGAGATACATGTGGAGGTCCTCTATCAGCTAACACAGCACAGATTCACCATCTTGGACTCCTGTTGGAGATTGGCAGACAGGGAGTATGGGAAAGCAGATTCACGGAGCTCCCAGCAGTAGACAGAAAAACAGGTAACCATCAATATGTGCTTTCCTACCCCCATTCTTCTCCCCCCACCCCCTGCTCAGCCTCCTCTGCTTCCCGCTAGCCTCAGTCTCTTGGCCAGGAGGCACAAGCTTTAGCCCCGTGACACTTGGATTTGCCCTGCCCACACTGGCCAACTCCCTGAGTTCCATTTGTTTGTTGCTGCTGATACCTTTTTCTGCTTCTTTTGGTTTCTTCTGTGCCTCTCACCACCTCCCCCTCCTTTCTCTCGAACACCTAGCTCTGTGTGCCATCTTTGCTTCTTGAAAGGCTGTGAAGTGCTGCTTGGCTGAGGAACTGCTTTCCCGGCCCATGCTACCATGCTGGTGGTATCCCCAGGGCTTTTCTTTTTTATGTTGTTTTGTTTGTTTCTTTTCTTTTCTTTTTGTGGCTTGGGAGCCCGTTCTAGCTGAGCTGTACTGGGAGGCTTGGAAGCCACTTCCCCGGTCTGCCAGCCGCACAGGTGGGATCCCTGGGGGGGGCATTTCTTTTTTCTTTTCTTTTCTCTCTTTTTTCATTTTTGTCTTTCTTCATTTCTCAGTTTCTTGTCTCTCTACACTTACTTTCTTTTCCTATCTCCTGAATACCTGATGCTGTGTGACATCTATACCCCTTCTAGCCAGGCTGTACTTCTCAGCCTGTGAGCCACTTCCTTGATCTTCACAGCCACACCAGCAGGATCCCTGAGGGCTTTGCTTTTCTTTCCCCCCACTAATTTTTATTTATTTATTTATGTTTTGGATTTTTGTTTTTCTCCATTTCTCAATTTCTCATCTCTCCACTCCAATGGCAAGCTCCCTTAGCACTCTTTTTCTGTTTTTGGCTTCTGTTTCTCTCTCCTCTTTCCCATATCCACCTTAGCTCCACACATCACAGTCTCCTCCCTCCTTCCTGCCAACCTGCACCATGCACTGAACACCACTCCCCCAAGCAGCACAGGCATGGCCTACTGGAACCTGTGTTGCACTGATTGCCCGCCCACCCTGTCTGCTCTAGTGCATGCCACAAACAACCCATCCCACCCCCTCCTCTTCAGCTGGACCTGCCCTGCGGCACCATAGCTGAGTGACTAGCCCTACCCATTGGACAAGGAGGTGAAAAATATCTTGCCCACAAATGAGCAAACAACAAAGAATGCACAGCCTGCCTGCTCAGACATAACCAAATAAAACAAAAAAGCAGGAAGAAACAAGCAAATCTACAATCCATAAGCAAAGAAAATAACTACTGAATGTCCCTAAGACAGCAGACAATATCAAAACATAAAAGAAAAAAAAAAAACAGGACAGGATAGTTACAGTAGGTGTCCAAAATGAAACACCAGATGAATTTTCAGTAGAAGAAAAGGCACTAGAACTAGCTGATACGGAATTCAAATCTCAAATATTCAGAGCTATCCAAGAAAAAAACAAACAAAAATGAGGAAAAAATAGACAAATTCATGGAAAAGGCAGACACATTCATGGAAAATACAGTCCAAAAAAATGGGAGAATTCAGGAAAATAATACAGAAATAAAATGCCAAAATAAATTCACAACTAGAAATCATACAAAAACAAGATTTCAGAAATGGACAGTGTCATAGAACGGCTGAGGAGCAGGTTTGAAATGATGGAAGAAAGGATCAGTGAAATTGAAGACAAACACTTGGATGCAACTCTGAGGAAAATTCAGAAAAAAGAATTAAGAAAAACAAAGAAACACTGAGAATGATGTGGGATAAAATCAAAAACAAAAATCCGTGAGTGATTGGAGTTCCAGAAAAGGGATAGAAAACAGAAAACACAGAGAGGATCATTGAAGAAGTGCTGACAGAAAACTTTCCTAATATCATGAAAGATGAAAAGCTGACCACCCAAAAAGCTGAATGAACCCCACAAAGCATAGATCCCAAAGAAAATCATCAAGGCATATCATAATCACGCTTGCTAAAACCAAACACAAAGAAAGAATCCTCAGAGCAGCTCGAGAAAACTGAAAAGTGGAGAAACAATAAGACTAAGCTCTGATTATTCGGTAGAGATCATGCAGGCAAGAAGGCAATGGGATGACACATATAAAACCCTGAAGAAAAAAACTGCCAACCAAGGCTAATAATCCTGCAAAAGTCTTGATCACATATCATGGTGAATTTAGGACATTTCCAGATAAACAGAAATTAAGGGAATATGTAAAAACCAAACTTACAAGAATTATCAAAGGGCATCCTTTCATCTGAGAAAAACAACATCAGACCACAGTATGAATCTGGGATGCAAGATTGTACCAGCCAGATACCAGTCTAGGAAATGAACTCTCAAGGATTATCCAAAACCAAAAGATTTACTACAGGGAACCAGAGAGGTTAATCTGTAAATGACAGCAACATCAGAAAAATAAAAGAGGGAATAAATGGTGTAGGTATAGAATGAGCCTCAGTAAAAACAAAATCTACAAAACAAAACAAAAGACATGAAAAAAAATTCCACAAACAAAAGGAATTCAGTACAGGAGAGTAAGAGGAACAAAGAAAATGTCAGCACCACAAAAAAAAAAAAAGCACTACAAAATGACAGCAATAAACTCACATCTATCAATAATTAAACTGAATGTAAATGGCCTAAATGCACCCATAAAAAGACATAGAGTGACAGAATGGATTAAAAAACTGGATCCATCAATATGCTGTCTAAAAGAAACATACATTAGAAATGAAGATGTAAATTTATTAAAACAAAAGGACGGAAAAAAATATATCAAACAAACAGCACCAAAAAAAGAGCAGGAGTGACAATACTAATCTCAGATCAAATAGACTAAAACAAAATCCACCATAAAAGAAAAAGAAGGGCACTGTATCATGATTAAAGGGACAATCCATCATGAAGACATAACCATAATAAACATCTATGCACCCAGTGATAGGGCTCCAAAATACATAAAACAAACTCTAACAGCACTGAAAAGAGAAATTGACAGTCCCACAATAATAGTAGGAGAAACTCAACAAAGATACAGAAGACCTAAAGGGCACAATCAACCAACCTGACCTCATAGACATCTATAGAACACTCCACCCAACAGCTGCAAAGTACACATTCTTTTCCAATGCACATGGAAGATTCTCCAGAATAGACCGCATCTTAGGCCACAAAGCAATCCTCAACAAGATCCAAAACATTGAGATAATTCGAAGTATCTTCTCTGACCACAATGCCATCAAGGTAGAAATTAACAATAGAAAGAGCAAGGAAAAAAAAATCAACTACATGGAAACTGAATAACACCCTGCTTACAAACCAATGGGTAATAGAAGAAATCAGAGATGGAATCAAAAAATTCCTAGAATCAAATAAGAATGAAAACACATCATACCAAAACCTTTGGGACACAGCAAAGGCAGTCCCCAGAGGACAATTTATAGCAATAGATGCACACATCAAAAAACAAGAAAAGGACAAAATCAAAACATTAACTACACAACTCCAACAAATAGAAGCAGAACAGCAAAAAAAGCCCACAGCCACTAGAAGCAAGGAAAGAATAAAGATCAGAGCAGAAATAAATGAAATAGAGAATAGGAAAATGATAGAAATAATCAACAAAACCAAAAGTTGGTTCTTTGAAAGGATTAACAAAATCAATAAACCACTGGCTGGATGGAGAAAGAAAAACAAGAGAGGATGCAAATGACTCAAATAAGAAATGAAATGGCCGACATTACAACAGACTCAACTGAATTAAAAAGGATCATAACAGAGTATTATAGAAAACTATACTTCAACAAATTTGAAAACTTAGAGGAAATGGAGAAATTTCTAGAAAACACACTACCTACACAAACTAACAAAAAATGATGTAGAAAATCTGAATAGACCCATAACAAGAGAAGAGATTAAAATGGTAATAAAAAAAAACTTCCAACAAAAAAAGCCCTGGCCCAGATGGCTTCATGGGTGAATTCTACCAAATATTCAGAGAAGAGCTTGTACCAGTACTACTAAAACTATTTCAGAACATAGAAAAGTAAATGACACTTCCAAATTCATTCTATGAAGCCAGCATAACCCTGATACCAAAACAAGACAAAGATACCACAAAAAAAGAAAATTACAGACCAATATTTTTCATTAATATAAGTGCAAAAATTCTCAACAAAATTCTAGCCAATAGAATTCAGCATCATATCAAATAAATAATACACCATGATGAAGTAGGATTCATACCAGGTATGCAAGGATGGTTAACATTAGAAAATCAATCAATGTAATCCACCACATAAATAAAAGGAAAGAAAATAATCACATGATGATCTCAACTGCTGCAGAAAAGGCATTTGAAAAACTCCAACACCAATTCCTGATAAAAACTCTTGATAAAATAGACATAGAAGGGACATTTCTCAACATAATAAAGGGCATCTATGCAAAAAGAACAGACAGCAGCATTCTTAATGGAGAGAGGCTGAAAACATCCCCCTTGATAACAGGAACAAGACAAGGATGCCCTTTATCACCACTCCTATTTAACATTGTGCTGGAAGTCCTAGCTCGAGCAATAAGGTGAGGAAAAGAAAGAAAGGGCATCCAAACTGGTAATGAAGAAGTTAAACTGTCCCTGTTTGCAGATGATATGATACTATATATAGAAAACCTGAAAGACTCCACAAGAAAACTACTGGAACTAATAGAAAGATTCAGCAAAGTAGCAGTATACAAGATAAACATACAAAATCCATTGGACTCCTATACACCAATAAAGAGAACAATGAATAGGAAATCAGGAACACAATACCATTTATAATAACCCCTAAAAAAATAAAATACTTGGGAATAAATCTAACCAGGGCTGTAAAAGACCTATACAAAGAAAACTACAAAACACTACTGCAAGAAACTAAAAGAGATCTACATAAATGGAAAAACATACCATGCTCATGGCTATGTAGACTCAACATAGTAAAAATGACGATTCTACCTGAAGCAATTTACAAATACAATGCAATCCCAATCCAAATACCAACAACATTCTTTGAAGAGATGGAAAAACTAATCATTAACTTTATATGGAAAGAGAAGGAGCCCCAGATAAATAAAGCACTTTTGAAGAAGAAGAATAAAGTAAGAGGACTTGCACTACCTGACCTCAGAACCTACTATACAGCTATGGTAGTCAAAACAGCCTGATGCTGGTACAACGACAGATACAGTGACCAATGGAGCAGAATGGGAACCCAGATGTAAATCCATCCACCTATGGTTACCTGATCTTCGACAAGGGCCCAAAGTCCATCAAATGGAGAAAAGACAGTCTTTTTAACAAATGGTTCTGGCAAAACTGGATATCCATCTGCAAAAAAAATGAAACAGGACCCATACCTCACACCATACACAAAAACTAATCAAAATAGATCAAAGACCTAAATATAAAGCCAAAAACTATAAAGTTCATAGTAGAAAAAAAATAGGATCAATGCTAGAGGCCCTAATATACCGCATTTTCAGGACACAAACCATAACCAATAGCACACAAACTCCAGAAGATAAGCTAGATAACTGGGATCTTTTAAAAATTAAACACTTGTGCTCATCAAAAGACTTCACTAAAAGAGTAAAAAGAGAATCTACAGACGGGGAAAAAATTGTAGCTTTTATAAATCTGATAAAGGTCTAATATCTAAATTCTACAAGAAAATCTAACACCTGTACAACAAAAGACAAATAATCCAATTAAAAAATGGGCAAAGGAAATGAATATTTTACCAAAGGAGACAATCAAGAAGTGAAGAGATACATGACAAAATGCTTGTGATCACTAGCCATAAGAGAAATGATAATCAAAATCACAATGAGATACCATCTCACACCAGCATTACAGGCACAAATCAAAAAAACAGGAAATAACAAATATTGGAGAGGCTGCAGGGAGACTGGAACTCTTATACACTGCTGGTGGGAATGCAAAATGATACAACCATTTTGGAAAATGATATGGCGCTTCCTTAGAAAGCTAGAAATAGAAGTACCATATGATCCACCAATCCCACTCCTAGGAATATATCCTAGAGAAATAAGAGGCGTCACACGAACAGACATATGCACACCCAAGTTCAATGCAGCATTGTTCACAATAGCAAAAAAAATGGAAACAACCTAGATGCCCATCAACAGATGAATGGATAAACAAACTATGGTACATACACACAATGGAGTATTA
>NW_004443941.1:21485927-21503502 GCF_000243295.1 Trichechus manatus latirostris
AAAAAAAAAAAAACCAGACTTACTGGCCTGACACAGACTGGAGAAACCCCGAGAGTATGGCCCCCGGACACGCTTTTAGCTCAGTAGTGATGTTGCTGCCGAGGTTCACCTTTAAAGATTAGGCAGGTCCATAGAATGAAACAAGACTAAAGGGGCACAACAGCCTGGGGACAAGGACTAGAAGGCAGGAAGGGACAGGAAAGCTGCTAAGAGGGAACCCAAGGTTGAAAAGAAGAGACAGTTTTGACATGTTGTGGGGTTGTTAACCAATGTCAAAAAACAATATGTGTACTGTTTAATGAGAAACTGGTTTGTTCTGTAAACCTTCACCTAGAGTACTATAAAAAAAATTTAAAAAAAAACAAAACAATAGTGATACTCATACAGAGCTCTTAATTAAGACATCTACAGTGTTGACTGATTAGAAATATAAGTGAAATTCCCTCTACACTTATTTTGGTGCTTGCCAATAAATATTATTAGATTGTGATGATATAAAATGAATATTTCCAGATGTTTATACTTTTAAATCAGGTCACTATCCATGGGTAAATGGCTCTTAGTGAAGCAATCTTTCTAATCTGAATTTTCTCTTAAAGAAACTGTAGTGGGATCATTGCTAACATCGACGTTAAAACTATTATATCAGCTGATGGTTAAATAATAATTATTGACCTCAGAGGCTAACTTGTTGTTTTAAAATATCTGAGGGATCAGCAATTAGATCAAGAAGGATATAATTATCAAAGTTAACCATATCAATGTTATCAGAGTTCTGTATCAGGATTGAGGGAAATACATTCCTATTTTTACTCATGAAACCTGAGCAGCTCTTATGAACTGAGATCAGTAGGCCCAACTTTTTCTTGGAATTCCAAAAATCACTTTGCTGGAAGCCTGCATTAGAAAAGGGAGAAACCCTTGAACGTGGCAGATTCAATGAAAAACTGAGAGTATATCTTATTTGTGTCTCTAGCTTATTATATACAGAAAACTGTGTGTATGTATTAAATGTATATGTAACAAGACATTTGCTATTTCAACATGCTTCACATGTACAATTCAGTGATATTAATTGTGTTTATCCATTGCTGGTGGGATTGTAAAGTGGTATAGTAACTGTGAAAACAAGTCTGGTGTTTCCTCAGAAAGTTCATCATAGAATTGCTATGCAATCCAGCAATTCCATTTATAGTCATATACCCAGAAGACTTTTTTTAAATCATTGGAAAGTGAACATTATTGCCAGTTAATAACAACAAAGAATAATAATAATATATTTATTTGAGTTTGGAGATTTGAAAAGGCTAGGAAATGGTTGGAGTCCTGGTGGCAAAGTGGTTAAGAGCTCGGCTGCTAACCAAAAAGTTGGAAGTGTGAATCCACCAACCGCTCCTTGGAAACCCTATGGGTCAGTTCTACTCTGTCCTATGGGGTTGCTATGAGTCAGAATCAACTCAGTGGCAATGGGTTTGGTGTTTTTGTTTAGGAAATGGTTTAGCTAAAAGCGTAAAAACATTCTCAGGTAAATAAGAGCCGTTACACGAATAGACATACGCATACCCATGTTCAGAGCAGCATTGTTCACAATAGCAAAAAAGATGGAAACAACCTAGATGCGCATCAACAGATGAATGGATAAACAAACTGTGGTACATACACACAATGGAGTATTAAGCAATGATAAAGAACAATGATGAATCTGCGAAGCATCTCATAACATGGATGAAACTGCAGGACATTATGCTGAGTGAAATAAGTCAATCATGAAAGGACAAATATTGTATGAGACCACTACTACAAAAACTCATGAAAAGGTTTACACACAAAAAGAAACAATCTTTGATGGTTATGAGGGAGGGGAGGGGTGGGAGGAGGAAATACTAAATAGACAATAAATAAGTGGTAACTTTGGTGAAGGGTAAGACAGTACACAATACTGGGGAAGCCAGCACAACTTGTACAAGGCAAGGTCATGGAAGCTCCATAGACACACCCAGACTCCCTGAGGGGCCGAATTGTGCTGGGCTGAGGGCTGTGGGGACCATGGTCTTGAGGAACATCTAGCTCAACTGACATAACAGTTTATAAAGAAAATGTTCTACATACTACTTTGGTGAGTAGCATCTGGGGTCTTAAAAGCCTGTGAGCAGCCATCTAAGATACTCCACTGGTCTCACCCCTTTGGAAGTATGGGAGAACGAAGAAAACTAAAGATACAAGGGAAAGATTAGTCCATAGGACTAATGACCACAACTACCATGGCCTCTATCAAACTGAGTCCAGTACATCTAGATGGTGCCTGGCTACCACCACTGACTGCCCAGACAGGGATCACAATAGAGGGTCCCAGACAGAGCTGGATAAAAATGTAGAACAAAATTCTAACTCACACAAAGAAGACCAGACTTACTGGCCTGACAGAGAATGGAGAAACCCCAGGAGTATGGTCCTCGGACACCCTTTTAGCTCAGTAATGAAGTCACTCCCAAAGTTCACCCTTCAGCCAAAGATGAGACAGCCCCATAAGACCAAATGAGACTAATGGGTCACAACAGCCCAGGGGCAAGGACTAGAAGCCAGGAGGGGACAGGAAAGCTGGTAGTAGGGAACCCAAGGTCAAAAAGGGAGAATGTTGACATGTCATGGGGTTGTTAACCAATGTCATAAAACAGAATGTGTACCGGTTAAAGAGAAACTATTTGTTCTGTAAAGCTTCATCTAAAGTATAATAAAAAAAAATTTAAAAAGGGGACTGAAATAAAATGTATGCGCATTCATTGCCAGATATCTTTATGTTTTTATATCATGTTTTGCAAATTTTCAAGAAATAAAATTAAATTTTAAAAAAAGCATTCTCAGGTAAGATTGCATTATTCTTTCATTATCTATTAGCTGGTGTGCAAGCTTCTTAGCTCTCCCTACCTCTCCAGACTCCTGGTTCACTATTCCCTGCCAGTATTTGTTCGTAATGGTTAGGCTCCTCTCTTCACAGTCTCACCTCCTCAGCGTGCTATCCTCATCTGTGAGCCTTTGCTCTTGCTTCTTGATTTCCCAATCACCCTCACATTTTCCTCAATATGAATATGCTCTCCTTCTTCCTCTCCTTCTCTTTCAATATGTCCTCAAAACCTGAGTCAGATCTCACACTTTCCATAATTTTTTTCCCAGTTTTTGTAAACCACAATGATTGTTTCCTTTCAACTCCCATGGCATCACTGCTTTTTGAGATTCAAATCCTTTCTAAAAATAGTTTTCTGTTAAAGTACTCATACCTCTTTACCCCAGATGGACTATAAGCCCCTTGAGGGTCAGTACCATGGATACTATTTCTGAAGTATATAACTTACTTTTCTGCCTCAGAATGGTTAGTGTTAAAATTAGAGAAGTAGTTAAGCAAAAAAAATTCTGGTTAAACAGACCTAGCTTCAAATATTAATTTTATCTGTTTATTAATGAGGTAGACGTCGGCGAGTTACTTAACATCTTTAAGCATTCCTTTATTTATTTGCTTTCTCTTGTGAATAAGAGATAATAAACTATGAATTGGGAATATTTGGTTGGCAGCCATAGCTCTTAACCACTACGACACCAGAGTATCCAATTAATTTACAGTGAGGATTAAAGGAGATAATATATACTATGCATGACACATAGTTAAGGTACATTAGTTATTCTTATAGTACCACATTTTTTAATGAATCAGAGTTATTATTATAGATAGTTTTCTAATTGATGTGTTGAAGAGTATAGGATTATTTGGTTCTGCCATCAATGCTCCCCAAATGTTATTTTTTACTTAATATTTATATCCTTATTTTATATTCTTATATAGTACCCTGTATACACGATATATATATATTGTTTTCTCCCTCAATTTTGGGCTAGTGGTTGTCTCCTTCTTCTGATGCCAACATGCCTGTATCAAGGAGTATCTCTTTCTTTTTCTGCTACTAATCCTACATGGGACAATGCTAGGATTTGCCCTGAAATCTTACCTGATTTTAAAGTGCCTACTCTAAGGACTGGACGTTTTGGTGCTAAGAATCCTAGCTTTAACTTGTGCCTGGCATACACTAGGGATTTAACAAATATTTGTTAAACTTGTGAGTTAATCCGCGTATTAGTGAATTGATGCATGACTGTATGAATAACTTAAGGAAGGAATAAATGAGTACACGTTGCCTTGTTTATTTTCACATACAACTTGCCTCCATTTGTGCTGGTTGTTGAATGTCACCAATCCTGGATGCCATTTGACTCATTTAGTTTTCATGTTTTGGCCTTGAGTTTTCATCAGCTGTACCTGTTCTCCTCACAAGTTCGGTTTCTAGAACACCTATTCACATATAAAATCACATTGATATAGTGTGCAATTCTCTTTGTTTTTGATACTTCAGTGCCCTGTTCCCATAGAATTTCTTCTTAAATTCAGATCTGTTATTGAACCTGAGCTCTGTGCTTATAATTCTGCAAACACTGAAAAGTAGCCTCTCTCCTGACACTTTCTGAATTCCTTGCTTCGTTCCAACTTCTGTCATCATTAAGGCATTATTCTGTCTTACCTAGCCCGAGTTCAAGAAACTCCCTACTGGTGGCTCAGTCCTCTGGTCTTTTCTTTTTCCTGCACACTCCTGAACATGCTCTACTTACTAACCCTGGAATTCCTGTTTTTGTAGCATGTGCTGTAAAGGAGGAATAATCCAACCACATGTAATATTATGAATATGTGTTAGTCTTCGAGTTCTTTTTCTTAATTCATAGGGTAGAAAGAGTCTACAGAAAGAGTTCAGTGCTTATGCTTTCTGATAGCCCTTTCAGCAGCAGAGGTTTGAAATGTCTACATTTCATCAAGGGTCAGCAAAAAAGAGGAAGACCCTCAATGAGATGGATGGACACAGTGGCTGCAACAATGGGCTCAAACATAGCAATGACTGTGAGCAGAGTGCACGACTGAGCAGTGTTTCCTTCTGTTGTACATCAGGTCGCTAAGAGTTGGAACCAACTCGACGGCACCTAACAACAATAACAACATTTCATATCTGAACTTTCTATATCAGGTATGTTTTTACAAGCATTTTTAAATGGCAACATACAGTAAGAAATTTGACCTCAAAACATAATGCATATATACTTACCATTACTATGTAATGATGGACTCTAATATTTTCCAGCCTGTTCTATTTTATTACATTCTACCACTTTTTTATAATGTTGGTTGCTTGCTACCCACTAATGGATCATGGGTTCTATGCCTTATTAAATTTGTTAGATTTTGGACTGCATAAAAATGTGACATTCCTGAAATTCCTCTCAAGAGCAATTGCTGGCCTTATTAACTTGCAATCACAGTGACCTTGGAGCGTGGAGTAAACATCTTGTACATCATGATTTTTATTTTAATTTGATTTTCATTTTTTTTAATCAACTCTTTTCCTTTTGACTCAGTGTTTCATGCCCACCCCCTTTCCATGGAGCGTAATGCCCAATCTTTCAGGTATTTATTCATGTTTAAAAATTAAAACTACCAGTTAGTCAATTCAAAACATGGCAGCTAGTGAAAGCAAAAGGAAGGGACTATGCATGAAAAAAGGGCTGGGGTGGGCATTTCTGTCATAGTGGCAACGATTTTCATTAGTTGGGTCCCTTTCATGATTTTAAACAACGTAGAACAGATTTTTCCCCAAGAGTATTGTTCAAAGTGGTAATAGATGATACCTCAAAAAAGGTGTTCCATGATACCAAATAATCTTGAAGAATTCAGGTTTAAACAAAGTTAATTACTTTTTTAACTAAAGGACTTCTCCAAGTCTTCAATATGCTAATGTGCATTATAAATCTCTGGGTAGTAGTGCAGAGTGTATCATGGAATAACCATCTTCCAAATACAGTTTTGGAAATTGGGAAAGGGAATGCTCTGAGCTAGGAGATGGGAGACTATACTTCTCATTCTAGCTCTGTGTGCCCCTTAGGCAGAACATCAGACCTTTCTACATCTCGATTTTATCATCTGTAAGGAAAAAGTCAGGATAAATCACCACTAAAGTCTCTTGCAGTTTTATTAATGTAAGATTTGACAAGCTTGAGAAGTTCCCAAAAGAGATTTGTAAACAAAGTGTTGCTGATGAGCTAGGCTTGACTTTAAACAATATCTCTCATTTTCCATGGCTCCTCAACCTCAGCCTTCTTACTCAACAAGCCCCAACAACTCCTTTCTGTTTGGAAACGAAAACTTTGCATATGGTTTAATTTTCATTTCGAGTTCAATGAAAGCTCCTACTTACAGTGGTTTGGAGTTGAAGCCACAGACACCTAATTTGTAGGCAACCAGCCCTAGGTGCAAACTCCAACAGGCTAAAAATATGCCCATACAAGCTTTCCAGTTATTTCCGTTACCTTAGCCAGACCTTGAGACTTCAGGATCAAAATTCAGGCTGGAAATTTCAATTGAAAGGTTAATTATTATGCATGAGTCCTATATATTTTAACTTGAAACAAAGACATGAAATAGTAACTGGAGAAAGAATAGTAATTTCTAGATGGACTATTTAACAATTTAGGTTTTGTCTTAGAAATTGTCTTTAGACAAATCATTTATGTTAACTAAAAATCATAGCCATTCTGAAGAATAAATAAATTAAGCACAAATGGATTCTTCTGACTCCTACAGGAAGGTAAAAAATAGTAAAAGTTTAATTATGGACTCAAGTATTAGATTTGAGAAGTGTCTTTCCTATCCCATTTCATTAATTTTGGAAGAAAAACAATTCATAATGGCTTTTTAAATTTAAATATTAGTTTAATAAAGCTCTGGTAAAGCATGTGACCAGTTCTAGAACAGATAACATTTTAGAACAACTACTTTAAAATATTTAAGTTAGGAAACTCTATTTCATTTTCTCAGATCATATTTCCAAAAGATCTACTGTGTTTGACTTCAAATCCTGAACATTTACATTTTATTGGACAAGTCTACCTGAGAGGTAGATGATTTCTTGACTCTCTTGAACACAAATAGAATTCCCTAGTTAGGAAATTTTTAATATATTTTTAAATAGTATATCTTAACTTAGTGGAAGGTCTCTTAGCTTCTACCTTACCTTTGCCTTCCTTATGCTATTTCCTTATACTGTGTTTCTTAAAAATGTTTACTAGACTTTTTACTTTAGAATAGATTTAGATTTATGGAGAAGCTGAGAAATTAGTATGGAGATCTACACATATCCCACACTCAGTTTTCTCTGTTACTAACATCTTACATTAGTATAACTCCTTTGTCACGATTAATGAAGTGATATTGAAACATTACTATTAACTAAAGGCTACACTTAGTTCAGATTTCCTTGAGTTTATCTACAGGGTACTGCATGCCATTTAGTCAGCATGTCTCCTTAGTTTCTCTTGACTGCGATAGTTTCTCACACTTCACTTGTTTTCTTATGACTGGCAGTTGTGAGGAGTACTGGTCAGGTATGTTGTACAATGTCCCTCAGCTAGGATTTCTCTGATGTTCTACTCATGATTAGACTGAGGTTATGTATTTTTAGGAGGATGACTACGGAGATGAATGAAGTACGATTCTCAGCACATCATCTCAAGGGTACATGCCATCGACAAGATTATGTTAGCCGTAATCACCTGGATGAGTAGAGTTTGTTAGGGTTCCCCATTGTAAAGGTATGCCCCTTTTCTCCCTTTACATACTGTACTCTTTGGAAGGAAGTCATTATTTGCAGGTCACACTTAAGGAGGGGGATATAATGGCTTTTCAAGAAAATAATATATAGCTAAGATAATATGTAACGGTGATATAAAAATTTATATAGTCCTTTACAATTTACAAAACTAATATTATACTAACCTAGTCACCACCTCTGTGTGGTAGGCATGGAAGAAATCATAGAGGTAAGAGTAACTGATAATGCCTGAAGTAGGTTAAGGACAGGATATTAGATGAAAAGTTTTGTTTAGGAAAAATCACTACATGGTAACTGATTGGCTTCAGGATTGCCAGAAAATTCCATTGTTTCTTGCTCTTATACTGTATCTTTTCCAACTGTTATTTAGACATTGTCCCTTGGATGTTTTACTATCACCCTAAAATTAATGCTAAATAAAACTCATTATATTGCTACCCTTACCCTCCTATCAATTTGACTACAACTCTCTCGCACTCTCTCACAAACACATACACATAGACACACACTACCACCACCCATCCTTCCTTAAGACAATCCTTCATCCATACTTTCCTGATTCTGCCAAAATAACTATCCTTTCCTCTGTTATCTAAGCTAGAATCATGAAATCATCTTGAAGTAATTCTTTTATTTAATTCCCCATGTCCAGTGTCTCACCAATCATCTCCTTCTTCAAAATGGCATCAATTTGCATCTTCTCTTTGTACTCCGGGCCACAGCCCTAGTTATGCTTATTTTCCCTCCTGCCTGGATCACTGCAAAGCCGTTTTAGTTGTTTTCCACCTATAAGAACTCCTTCTTGCAATTCTTCTGGCGTGACTCCACACAATTAATTGTCCTTAAATACTAATTTTATTGCTCCATTTCCATGCTCAAAAGCATTGAGCGACTCTAAATCTTAGCATAATATCTCTACATATTTTATGGAGTTAACGTAACAGCTCAAGCTAACTTCCCACCACTGTATGACAGGCATTCAGAACTCTAACGAGGTTGAAGTAATGGTTCTAAGAATAAGCCAATTGTTTTCCTAACGTTGAATGCTCTCCTAGTGTTCTTTCCATCTTTCCAGATGCTAAACATCCTTCAAGGGTCAGTTTAAATTCTATCTTTTCACTAGTGTTTCCTAATTAAGTCTTAGTTATTTTTACTCTAGCATCTATGAGGTTCATAGATGCTGGAATAAAGGCAGGGTATCTGAGTCATTTGTTATTGTCTTTCCAATGAGGCAAAGCTTCTGGTTTAGTATTCTTTTGTCTTCCCTACAACACATAGAATAATGATGGACATGTGATAGATTGCACAATAAAGGCTTGTTGATTGATTATGAAGTTCCTATTTCTCTTCAGGGAAGTGTCCATTGAAGCTTGGCTGCTTTCCCCTTGCATTTGTCTGCCAACATTAAACAGTAATTGGACTATGTATTCCAATTTTCAAAACTAAGAATTTCTGAAAAAATAAATCTTGCTAACATGTTTTTCAAATTTTAACGACATTCTGCTGGCTATTTTCCAAGCTTGAGACTTTTTTTTTTTTCCCTCTGGAAGCTCTCTAGACAAAGTGGATTAAATATTCTTTTAAAATTACAGCCATATATAGCAATTATGATTTTTTTGACAACAAGGCAAACTCTCATAAGAAGCAAGAGTCGAATGAGAGCTAGTTTTGTTGACATAAAATGGAAAAAATGATTTTCAGAAAATTTATATTTGTTCTCCTCCTGTGGAAAATTTAAATAATTATTTTTAAGGTCATATTGGAAATAGTTCCCAACAAATGCAGTAAAGGCCTCCCTAGTGAGTTGGAGTGGTTTCCAAATCAATCCCATCAAAAGGAGGTTTTATGCAGAAGCTTCAGAACAAACTCTTAAAATGCCTCTGCGCTATATACTTCCCAACAAGAATGAAACTGGACAAACTAAAGAGTGAAAAGTGGCTCTGGAGTGTTGTTTTCTAAAGATTAAAACAACCGAGGATTCTGAACTGAAGGAAATTTATTTTTATCATCAAAGTTTGTTTTAGTAGAGATTTTAAATGGAGGCAGAATTGCTTTGGAAAGTGCTTGGGGGTGATGAGTAGGCACAGGAGGCCTGGAGCAGTTGATTAATTCAGTCAGCAAAAGGAGCAGCACCTAGCCTATCAGACTCTGGAAGGATTGCCCATTCATTTATTAACTATGAAATACCACTGCACCAAAACTGCTGAAAATCAAAACATCAACTTAAGTTTCCAGAAACCCGTTAAAAAACCCATTGCCATTTAGTCAATTCTGACTCATAGTGACCCTGTAGGACAGAGTAGAAATGCCCCATAGGGTTTCCAAGGCTGTAATCTTTAGGGAAGCAAACTGCCACATCTTTCTCCCGAAGTTATCAGATGTGAGCATAAATTACTAAAGCCAATGGGAAGAGGGAGTTCCGTATTTCTCATAATCATTATACGAAATGAGCTACCTTCAAGGCAACCCATATCTATTGTACCATCACACTGAGCTCTTTTTTTTCCAGAAGAGTATATTTTCATGAAGTTGAAATAAATCTCTCTTTCATCGTTTATATTCTACAAAGATGAGTAAAGAATCTATATAGTCAGTCATGCGTCCTAAAATAGGCAAAACTAGTAAAGATGCAAGCACATACTAAAGTCACTATTAAAACTCAATTTTTCATGATCTCATTCTTTCCCTTTTTCTGCATCCTTACGTCCAGTATGTCTGTTTCTATACAGCTATTTTTGCCTATTTGAGAACTGGACAAATGAATTTAAAGCTGTAGTTTTGGTTGTTGAGAGGTCTTAGGCAGCTACCTGAAGCCTGTCATGAAGTGTGTGGAACTTGCCTGAGCAAGGGAAAGGATTCATGTGGTTTACTCTATCTTTGATTGTCAGCAACGCATTTTTAAGGATCAGTCATTAACCTGTTCAATAATTAATTTTCCAACTTAACAGTACCATTTTCCCTGTTGGAAATATGTACTTCATAAGGAAGTGAAAGATGATTATAAACTTTGAAGTCATTTAAAATCTCTCTTTTTTTTAAGGAATAAATAATAAGATGGCATATTTTTATAAGCCACCTATCAAAGGGCACGGTGTGAAATATGATTAATGTTCTGATTAAAGAAAATGCACTCAATTTGCAATCTAACAGTAACACGCAACTAATACAACATTAACTAAACAGAGTAATCACAGAGAATCCCAAGCCTAAATAATATGAATAGGTAACTTTATTATGTGTTAAAAATGTTTTCACATGTGTTATCGCAATTAATTTCAGCTAAGCCTTTCAGCAAACTTAAATTTATCACAAATCAACGAGCTAAGTGAGGTGTGAAACTCTCAGGAATGGAACTGGCCAGATGGAATAAAGCAACTTGAAGAAGTGAGTATCATTTCCTCTTTCTTAGTAATTAGGAATACTTTCTCTCCTTTCTTTCTACTCTCCTTCTTGATGTGATTCCTTGAGTCTGATGTCAGGGATCAAAAGAAACTGTCATTATTTACAGGCAATATGATTGTGTAGAAAATTCTCCCTTACATACAACAAAGCTACTAGACTAACAAATGAATTTTGTAACATCTTATAACACAAGTTCTATATACAAAAATAAATTGGATTCCTATATATTTGCATCCAACACCTGGAAACTGAAATTTAAAAAAATATTCAAAACAACATCACTAATAGAAATACCTTAGAGACAGATTTAATGAAAACTACGAAACATAGATACACTTAAAATTATAAAGCACTGCTGAGATGAAATGAGATAATAAATGGAGACATATTCCATAATAATTCCTGAAAATACTCAATATTTGTAAGATATCAATTCGTACCCAACTGATCTACAGATTCAACATAATCCCAATCAAAATTTCAGCCAACATCTTGGTAGCAACTGACAGGATAATTCTAAAACTTAGGAGGTAATGAAAAGGACCTAGAATACCCAAAACTACTTACAATTTAATTTTAAATCATTTCTTGAGTATAAAAATGATTTACTAACTTCTACTCAGTATAATTTGGTGATTAGTGTGAGTACTTTGGTTCTCTAAATGATGATGACTGTATCATTCCCTCCTTGTTTTTAGTATCCTTTACTGCACTTCTAGGACAGTGAGCATAACAGCATGCAAGTTGGTCATTCAGCCAGACAGCAACCAGGAGGCCATGAGTGGTCTCAAAAGAGGCAAAAGCTGGTCCCAAAACAACTTCAATGATGCCAAACAAAGGAGCGGAGTATCTGGTTAAATATATATGAGATATGTATTTTTTCTGGTGTCTGTAACCTTGAGATCAAGTTCTGATGTGTTAAGGCAGTTCCAAATGGGCAAGTCCATTCTACATTGAAACCAAAACAAAACAAAACAAAATAAAAAAAAAAATCTTTCTTCATTAATGCCATTCTCTGTCATTATTTTGAAACTTGAGCCCCAGAGACGTTCCCTGAAAAAAATTTTTTTTTAGACTGTGTAGATGTTTAGTTCCCAGACCTAGTATCAGAAAGAGTGAAGCTGAGAATGCGCTCAAGGGGGAAAAGGGAGCAGTTATCCTCTGAATGGACATATAGTTGGCTTCCTTTCATGCTTACATGCTCCATTTGCCACCAAAGTGGCAATGATTACATTTGGTAAAGAAGTTACTGATGTTCCTTCAGTTTTTTTTTTTGAAAATTGATAGCTTCACAGTCTGGAACAGACTCTAAAAACTCAGAATTACTACTGTTTAAGTCATTAGTTCTACCACAGATTTCACCTTGTATTTTAGGATACAATACTTCTAAGTACCATGAATTGAATATATGAAAATATTGATTTGGGAATACCATGTTCTACATGTCTATGGAAAGACTATTTTTATGGTAAAGGGCCCTGACTTGGACAGGGCAGGGGGAGGGTACATGCATTTTAGAAACCAATAAAAGCTATTGACATCTTCCCTAAGGAAAAAAATGTATAAAGTGCATACATTATCAGAGGGATTGAAGTAGTTACGCATCTAAAGTAGGTTTTGGCATCTCTGTTTCCATATTTGGCCAACATCTGCTAGACTTTGTCTTTGGTCTTGGCCTTTAGAAGGCAAATATGAAGAAGACACTTCAACATCTTCGCTAGTTCTCTGTGATCTTGTAAACCTGGCATGGGCAAACTTTTCCGGTAAAGGCTCAGATAGTAAACATTTTAGGTTTAGTGGACAAACAAGTAAAACTGAGGATATTATATAATACTTATTACGTAAGTATTTAAAACTATAAGAACAATTTTTAAGTGATGGGATATACAAAAACAACTGATAGGCAGGATTTGGCCCACAGGCCGTAGTTTGCAGACCCCTGTTGCAAACTATCATCTATAATCAGCATATGGGCAGTATTACAAGGCTATGATCTTAGTGCATATTAGCAAAATGAACAATTGAGAGAAACAAATTAGGATATAAGTTTAATATCTGAACATCTACTTTCAAGTGTAAGTGAGCATTCTAGATGCAACTTGAGCAGAAAGTTTCCTTACGCGCTTTTTATGCTAAAATTTGATTCGTTAGTTGAAGTATAAGGGCATACTTATTATTGCAAGAACAAATGATCGCTTAACAACGAAAGTGATTGATTTTGTGTACAAAAGCAATTAATAGGGATTCTTAAATAGCTAATCAATGAAGGATTCAGATTTAGCTCAATAACATTTCAAAGTATGTGTATCTTTCGAGTTAACAATATAAATAATATCATAAAAATAATTCTGAGCAGAATACTATAGATTATATAACATCCTAATTTAATTTGATAAAATTTTTTGGTGTTTTATAATTCATAGCATTAAAAATAATTGGTATAATTGTATTTTATATTTCCATATTTTATCTAATTATACCATAAGTCTTTTGAAAAATCATTTTTTGGGGTTCCTCCGTATTATTTGGAGATGAATTCAAGGCAAAAATATTCTAGCTCACATTTCTTCATAAGAAGAAACAAAACAACTCCAAAATAACATGAAACAATAATTTCATGGTTAGTCATCTTTGATCTAAGAATAATAAATAATTTACAGAAAAATAAATATATAAATATATTAAAAAAAATAAATTTTGGGGAAATATGAAGTATTTCCACCAGTTTTGTCCTCATCAATTACATTTTAAAATGCTAGAATTTACAAGAATGCTTTAATTAATTCCTTGTAGTTTTACCTGTATTGTGGCTAAAATTTAAATGAAGCATGTTGAAATGATTACCATAGCTACCAGTCGTTTTTAATAAACATTGAAAGACTTTTCAGATTTGTTCAAAGTATGCAGTCTAGGTACAATGCTCCTTCTAGAATCATATTATGAAGCACTTCATAATCATATTCTGTTGTATACCTAAAGACTAGTGATATTAGTAATTCTACTATTTCTACGTCTTGTACATTGCACATCTGAACATGTCAAAACAAACAAAATCTTCTTTAAATCTGACAGCTCAGTGGGGATAATGATAAATTCAACTTTGCTTCTACTTGACTGGCTTGCTGAGAGATTTCTGGTGTCTCAAACACCTAGAAACATAGTGAATTTAACTTAAGAACTATTTATAGAAGAGAAAATAAGAAAAGTATCATGCAAATTCATTGACAATTGAACAAATATTATAAAAATTGTTAATGATTTGTGGATTACAAGCATATCCTATTTATTCCCATCCTACAGTTGTGCGTTCAGCAAGTACTTACAGCGCCATGTAATGGAATAGAATTATGAGCCAGAAGCAGAAAGATTGTGAAGTAGCGAGTATGGGAACAAATGTTAGAAATGCAAGTTTTATAAGTGAGGGAGACGCTTTTAAGTTTCCTTCTGAAAATATTTAAAATACATCTTCAAGTTTCAGTGTATATGATTCTGAATATATAATATTGTGCCATTACAGCCAACAAAATCTTCAAGTATAGGAGTGGAAGAAGAGATATTAGTTTAGTCACTTTCTTCTAGGAAAGAAGGAATATTCAATAACTTGATGACAACTCAGTTAAAAGTGAATATACATTTAGTATTGCAAACATGCAATATAATGACTAAGAGCAAACTGTTGTTGTTTATTTTGGTGCCATCAAGTTGATTTTCGACTCACAGCAACCTCATGTGACAGAATAGAACTGCCCTGTAGGGTTTTCTAAGCTATATATATATTTTTTAATTGTACTTTAGATGAAGGTTTACAGAACAAATAGTTTCTCATTAAACAGTTAGTACACATACTGTTTTATGACAATGGTTAAGAACTGTCCCTTCTCAACCTTGGGTTCCCTATTACCAGCTTTCCTGTCCCCTCCTGCATTCTAGTCCTTGTCCCTGGACTGTTGTGCCCCCTTAGTCTCGTTTTGTTTTATGGGGCTGTGTAACTTTGGCTGAATGGTGAACCTCAAGAGTGACTTCATTACTGAGCAAAACGGGTGTCTGGGGGCCATACTCTCAGGGTTTCTCCAGTCTCTGTCAGGCCAGTAAATCTGGTCTTTTTTCGTGAGTTAGAATTTTGTTACACATTTTTCTCCAGCTCTGTCCGGGACCCTCTGTTGTGATCCCGGTCAGAGCAGTCAGTGGCGGTAGCTGGGCACCATCTAGTTGTACTGGACGCAGTCTGGTGGAGGCTGTGGTAGTTGTGATCCCTTAGTCCTTTGGACTAATCTTTTCCTTGTATCTTGTTTTCTTCATTCTCCCTTGCTCCCGAAGAGGTGAGACCAGTGGAGTATCTTAGATGGCTGCTCACAGGCTTTTAAGACCCCAGACACTACTCACGAAAGTAGAATGTAGAACATTTTCTTTATAAACTGTGTTATGCCAAATGAGCTAGATGTTCCCAGAGACCATGGTCCCCACATAGGCTGTAATCTTTACAGGAACAAATCACTGGATCTTTCTCCCAGAGAGGGAGCCGATGGGTGGGTTTGAACCAACAACCTTTCAGTTATCAACTGAGTACTTAACCGTTGCACTACCAGGGCTCCTTAAAAGCAAACTAGGAACAGAAATAGCTGAAAAATTATTATTCCTGTCCCCTAAATCAAAATTTTAAAATTTTCCTGTCAATATTTTTCTTATTAAAATATTAATAATATTTAAACTTTCAAGAGTTTTCAGATTTACTTATTTTTTTGCAGAAAAGGTTTGGCTTCAATCGAGTATCAGTTTTTAATATTGGACCATTAAGCATTTGAATGTGATTTATATTCAGTTAATTTCTAGGAAACAGCACCTCTAAAGTCAGACAACATGAATATGTAACACATATTGCCTTATTTATTCCTCATAGCAATCGTATAAAACATATACTATTATAATTCTCTGTATTATTATACTATTGGAGCCCTGGTGGTGCAGTGGTTAAGAGTTCAGCTGCTAAACAAAAGGTTGGCAGTTCAAATTCACCAAACACTCCTTAGAAACCCTATGGGGCAGTTGTACTCTGTCCTATAGGGTCGCTATGAGTCGGAATCAACTCGATGGCAATGGGTTTATTATTATTCCCATTTTCAGATGAGGAAACTGAAGTGAAACAATTTAAATAACTTGCTCAAAGTCTTAGCAGTTAGGCTGTAGAGTTGAGTTTTAAATTCTGGTAATCTCATTCCAGAGCTAACCTTCTTGGTGCAAAGGCACTGACTCCCAGTACAGATAATAAGACTTTGATTTCTACAATATGCTTGAGAAAATTTTTGTCTGACTATTTATCTATTTGTTTATCTACTTATTTATTAATTTGCTCATTCATTCATTTATTTGCTTTTGAGATAGTCTGAGACTCAGAGGACAGTTGCAAAAATAGTACAGACACGTTCTGCATGTCTTTCACCCATTTTCCCCTTAAGTTAACATTTTACATAAATGTACAATTACCAAACCTGGAATTGACTTTGGTACAATATTATTAACTAAATTATAGAAATTTTTTGGATTTCATCAATTTTCCCACTAGTGTCCATTTGCTCTTCCAAAATCCAATCTATGATGTCACATTGCATTTACTTGTCCCTTTTCCTTAGTCTCCTCCAACCTGTGATGGTTTGTCATGAATTTGTAACTTAAAAACTGCCACAAAAGAAATCTCCAGGCCCAGATGGTTTTACTAGAGAATTTTAACAAACCTTTAAAGAATTAACACTGATTCTACATTGCCTTTTCCAGGAAATAAAAGTGAAGGAAATTCTTCTTAATTCATTTTATGAAGCTAGTAATAACCTGGCATAAAAATCAGACAAAGAGAGCATACAAAAACACAAAAGTACAGACCAACATTCCTCATAAATACAGATGCAAAAATCTTTAACAAAATATTAACAAATAGAATTCAGTAACATAGAAAAACAATTATACTCAAACCAGAAGAATCTATTTTAAGGATACAAGACTGGTTGGTTGTTTTGTTTTTGTTTGCTTGCTTCCCCCTTCTCCCCAGAAAAAGGAATATAAGGATTAATAGGTGGAAATCTACTCTCTGGTGATTTATGAGTTTCCTGTCTTTGGGAGTGCTCAAGCAAAGTCTGATTCAGAATTTATTAGCTATTCAGTAGAAAACCAAAAAACGTGTTGCTGTCGAGTCCATTCCAACTCATAGCGACACTATAGGACGGAGAAGAACTACTCCATAGGGTTTCCAAGAAGTGGTTGGTGGATTCGAACTATTGACTTTTTGCTTAGCAACAGAGCTCTTAACCACTGTGCCACTAGGGTTCCAAGGATTCTTATATTGGAAGGGTTTGGACTACTAAAAAACATTAATTTTACCTGCAAGTCTAGGATCCCTGCTTTATGGCTATTGTCATAAATATCCTTTGAGTAACTCAATGAATAAATTACAGTAGGTTACTTTGTTAAAACAAATTGTATCTTGC
>NW_004443941.1:21504504-21531308 GCF_000243295.1 Trichechus manatus latirostris
TGTTTCTTTTTGTGTGTAAACCTTTTCATGAGTTTTTACAATAGTGGTCTCATACAATATTTGTCCTTTTGTAATTGACATTTCACTCAGCATAATGCCCTCCAGATTCATTCGTGTTATGAGATGCTTCGCAGATTCATCCTTGCTCTTTGTCATTGTGTAATACTACATTGTGTGTATGTGCCATAGTTTATCCATTCTTCTGTTGATAGGCATCTAGGTTGTTTCCATCTTTTTGCTATTGTGAACAATGCTGCAATGAACATGGGTGTGTATATGTCTACTTGTGTGTTGACTCTTATTTCTGTAGGATATATGCCTAGGAGTGAGATTGCTGGATCATATGGGATTTCTATTTCTAGCTTTCTAAAGAAGAATCATATCATTTTCCAAAATAGTTTTATCATTCTGCATTCCCACCAGCAGTGCATAAGTGTTCTGATCTCCCTGCAGCCTCTCTAACATTTGTTATTTCCAGTTTTTTTGATTCGTGCCAGTAATGCCGGGGTGAGATGGTATCTCATTGTGGTTTTGATTTGAATTTCTGTAATGGCTAGTGATCGCGAGCATTTCCTCATGTGTCTGTTAGTTGCTTTAATACCTTCATTTGGTGAAGTGTCTGTTCATTTCCTTTGCCCATTTTTTAATTGGATTATTTGTCTTTTTGTTGTAGAGATGTTAGATTTTCCTGTAGATTTTAGAGCTTAGACCTTTGTCAGATTTGTAATAGCCAAAATTTTTTCCCCAGTCTGTAGGTTCTCTTTTTAATCTTTTGGTGAAGTCTTTGGATGAGCATAAGTGTTTGATTTTTAGAAGATACCGGTTATCTAGCTTATCTTCTGGAGTTTGTATGTTAATTATGGTTTGTATCCTGTTAATGCTGTGTATTAGGGGCTCTAGAAGTGATCCTGTTTTTTCTTCTATGAACTTTATAGTTTTTAGCTTTATATTTAGGTCTTTGATCCATTTTGAATTAGTTTTTGTATATGGTGTGAGGTATGGGTCCTGTTTCATTTTTTTTTGCAGATGGACATCGAGTTTTGACAGCACCATTTGTTAAAAAGGCTGTCTTTTTCCCATTTGATGGACTTTGGGCCCTTGTCGAAGATCGAGCGACCTTAGGTGGATGGATTTACATCTTGGTTCTCAATTCTGTTCCACTGGTCATTTATCTGTTGTACTGGCACCAGGTTGTTTTGACTATTGTAGTGTATAGTAGGTGCAGAGGTCAGGTAGTGGGAATCTTCCTACTTTCTTCTTCTTCTTCTTTAATAATGCTTTGCTTATCCAGGGCCTCTTTCCTTTCCATAAAAAGTTAATGATTAGTTTTTCCATCTCTTTAAAGAATGCTGTTGGTATTTGGATAGAGGTAGCATTGTATTTGTAGATTGTTTTGGGTAGAATTGACATTTTCACAATGTTGAGTCTACCTATTCATGAGCATGGCATGTTTTTCCATTTATGTAGATCTCTTTTGGTTTTTTGCAGTAGTGTTTTGTAGATTTCTTTGTATACATCTTTTACATCCCTGGTTAGATTCATTCCTAAGTATTTTATTTTTTTAGGGGATATTATAAATGGCTTATTTTCCTGATGTCTTCCTCATCGTTCTCTTTAGTGGTGTATAGAAATCCAATTGATTTTTGTATGTTTATCTTGTATCCTGCTACTCTGCTGAATCTTTCTATTAGTTCCAGTAGTTTTCTTGTGGAGTCTTTTGGGTTTTCTATGGATAATATCATATCATCCTCACCAATCGGGATGCCCTTTATTTCTTTTTCTTGCCTTATGGCTGTAGCTAGGAAGTCCAGCACAATATTAAATAGGAGTGGTGATAAAGGGCATCCTTGTCTTGTTCCTGTTCTCAAGGGGAATGTTTTCAGCCTCTCTTTATTAAGAATGCTGCTGTCTGTTTGTTTTGCATAGATTCCCTTTATTATGTTGAGAAATGTCCCTTCTATGCCTATTTTATAAACAGTTTTTATTAGGAATGGGTGTTGGACTTTGTTGAATGCCTTTTCTGCATCAATTGAGATGATCATGTGATTCTTTTCTTTTGTTTATGTGGTGGATTACATTGATTGATTTTCTAATGTTGAACAATTCTTGCATACCTTGTATGAATCCTACGTGGTCATGGTGTATTATTTTTTAATATGATGCTGAATTCTGTTGGCTAGAATTTTGTTGAGAATTTTGCATCTATATTCATGAGAGATACTGGTCTGTAATTTTCTTTTTTCATTGTGTCTTTGGTTTTGGTATCAGGGTTATGCTAGCTTCATAGAATGAATTCAGAAGTATTACTTCCTTTTCTTTGTTCTGAAATGGTTTTAATAGTACTGGTGAAAGCTCTTTTCTGAATGTTTGGTAGAGTTCTCCACTAAAGCCAGGGCTTTTGTTTTTGGGAGTTTTTTTTTTTTTATTACTTTTCAATCTCTTCTCTTGTTATGAGTCTGTTCATATTTTCAACATCATTTTGTGTTACTTTGGGTAGGTAGGGTGTTTCTAGAAATTTGTCCATTTCTTCTAGGTTTTTTTAAAATTTGTTGGAGTTTTTAAATTTGTTGGAGTATAGCTTTTCATAATACTCATTATGATCCTTTTTATTTCATTTGGGTCTGTTGTAATGTCCCCCATTTCATTTCTTATTTGGGTTATTTTTGTCCTCTCCTGTTTTTCTTTTCTCAGTTTCGCCAGTGGTTTGTTGATTTTGTCAATCCTTTCAAATAACCAACTTTTGGTTTTGTTGATTGTTTCTACTATTTCTCTATTCTTTATTTCTGCTCTGATCTTTATTATTATCTGAGATTACTATTGCCACTCCTGCTCTTTCTTGGTAGCTGTTTGCTTGATATATTTTTCCATCCTTTGATTTTTAATAAATTTACATCTTTGTTTCTAAGATATGTCTCTTGTAGACAGCGTATTGATGGATCCCGTTTTTTTTTTTCCTTAATCCATTCTGTCACTCTCTGTCTCTTTATGGGTGCATTTAGGCCAGTTACATTCAGTGTAATTACTGATAAGTGTGAGTTTATTGCTGTTATTTTGTAGTGCTTTTTTTTGTGGTGCAAATGTTTTCTTTGTTCTTCTTACTCTCCTGTGCTGAGTGTCATTTGTTTGTGGATTTTTTTTCCTTTCTTTTGTTGTTGTAGATTTTTTTTTTACTTAGCCTTTATGTTTTTCTTCTTTATTTTGATGAGTAGGTTTGTTAACTTTCTTTAGTGGTTACCTTGAAATTTAACCTTATCTTCCTAGAGTTGAACCAGTCTATTATGACTTGGTATATCACCTTGCTTTCCTCTCCATTAGAAAGTTCTATAACTAAGTTTATTCTCACTTTTATTGTTCTAATGTTGTTGTCATTTACAGATTAACCTCTCTTGTTCCATGTTGTAAATCTTTTGGTTTTGGATAGTCCTTGAGTGTTCATTTCTTAGGTTGATATCTGGGTGATGCGATCTTGCATCCTAGATTCAGGATGTGGACTGATGTTGTTTATTCTCAAACTGAAGGCTCCTTTTAATAATTCTTATAAGGTTGGTTTGGTTTTTACATATTCCCTTAATTTCTGTCTATCTGGAAATGTCCGAATTTCACCATCATATTTGAACAAGAGTTTTGCAGGATATATTAGTTTTAGTTGATGATTTTTTTTCTTTCAAGGTTTTATATATGTTATCCTATTGCCTTCTTGCCTGTGTGGTTTCTGCGGAGTAATCAGAGCTTCGTCTTATTGTTTCTCCTCTGTATGTGACTGTTTGTTTTTCTCAAGCTGCTCTCAGGTTTCTTTCCTTGTCTTTGGTTTTAACCTTTTTAACCTTGCTAAACCTCATATAGGTCTATCTTATATGGGGTTCATTGAGCTTCTTGAATGGTCAGACTTCCATCTTTCATGAGATTAGGGAAGTTTTCTGTCAGCAGTTCTTCAATGATTCTCTCTGTGTTTTCCATTTTCTCCCTCTGTTCTGGAACTCTGATCAAGCCCACACTTTTACTTTTCATTGTATCCCACATAATTCTCAGGGTTTCTTCATTCTTCGTTCTGATTTTTCCTCAAATAAAGTTGTATACAAGTGTTTGTCTTCAAATTTCACCGATTCTGTCTTCCATTGTTTCCAACCTGCTCCTCAGACCTTCTATGACACTGTCCATCTCTGAAATCCTGTTGTTTATCTTTTGGACTTCTAATTGTTATTTTTGTATGATTTCTAGTTCTGAATTTATTTTTGCATTTTGTTCCTGTATAATTTTCCTGAATTTTTCCATTTTTTGTCTATATTTTCCATGACTATGTCTGCCTTTTCCATGAATTTGTCTATTTTTTCCTCATTTTTCTCTACTTTTTGCTTCATCTCTTAGATAGCTCTGAATATTACAGATTTTAATTCCCTTTCAGGTAGTTCTCGTGCCTTTTCTTCTATTGAAAAGTCATCTGGTGTTTTATTTTGGACTCCATCCTGTCCTTCTTTTTAATATGATTTGATATTGTCTGGTGTCTTCAGGACATTTAGTAGTTATTTTCTTTGTTTTTTTTATTGTAGATTTGTTTGTTTCATCTTGCTTTTTTGTTTGATTATGTCTGAGCAGAGGTGCTGTGCAGTTTTTGTTGTTTGCTCATATGTTGAGATGATACTTTTTACCTCCTTGTCCAATGGACAGGGCCAGTTTCTCAGGTATGGTGTGCAGGGCAGGTCCAGCTGAAGGGGAGTTGCTGGGATGGGTTGTTTGTGGCACATACTGGTGCTGACATTGTGGGCCAGTAGGCACTGCAGGGCAGGTTCTGTTAGGCCATGCCTGTGCTGCTAGGGGGTGTGATGTTCAGCACACGGCTCTGTTATATAGGAAAGAGGGGGGATGTTGTGATGTGTGGAGCTAAGATGAGTATGGGAAAGAAGATAGAGAGAGTAACAGGAGTCAAAAACAAATAAACAAACAAAAAAAAAGTGCTGAAGGAGCTTGCTGTTGGAGTGGAGAGACGAGAAACCGAGAAATGGAGAAAAACAAAAGGGAAAAAAGAGAAGGTAAATAAATAAAAATTAAAAAAAGAAAAAAGAAAAGGCAATGTCCCCAGGGGTTCCATTGGTGTGACTGCACAGACCAAGGGAGTAGCTCCCAAGCCAGTTCAATCCAGCTAGAAGGGCCTCCCAAGTCTAAAAAAAAAAAAAGAAAACAAGCAAACAAAACAAAAAACAAACAAAATCTCAGGGTATCCCACTAGCATGGCAGCACTGACTGGGAAACCAGTTCCCTAGCTGAGTGGTGCTTCATAGCCTGTCAAGAAGAAGCAAAGATGGCACATGGAGCCGGGTATTCAAGAGAAAGTAGGAAGAGGAGCTGAGAGGCAGGGAAGAAACAAAAAGAAGAAGAAAAAGCAGCGCAAGCAACAAAGAAATGGCACTGAGGGAACCAGCCAACATGTGCAGGGCAAATCCTAATGGCATGGAGCTGGTGCCTCCCCGCTGAGAGACTGCAGCTGGCAGGAAGTGGCAGAGGCTGAGCAAGGGGGAAGAAGGTTGGGGGGATGGGAGAGCATAAATAGCTGGTTACTGAGTGCTTTTTCTCCTGCTTGGAGCTCTGTGAAGCTGCTTTCCTGTACTCTCTGTCCACTAATCTCTGATGTGGACAAGGCAAATCCAAGTGGCACAAAGCCGGCACTTCCTGGCCAGCTGAGCCACTGCAGCCAGCTAGGAAGTGGCTGAGGCTGAGCAGGGGGAAGAAGGCTGGAGGGTAGGAAAACATATATCACTAGTTACCAGGTACTCTGTCTCCTGCTGGGAGCTCTGTGAAGCTGCTTTCCTGTACTCCCTCTCTGCCAATCTCTAACAGGTGTCCAAGATGGCGAATCTGTGCTGTGTTGGCTGATATGGGACCTCACTTATAACTCTCCTCGCTCTCTGTTCTTTATCAGTTTCTTATTCCATTCGGTGCTTGACTGAGTTCTTTATCTCTTCATTTGACACATAGGGTTCCAGGATTGACATTTGTCTCTGTTTTACTTAGTTTTTTGGGTCTTTGCTTTGGAGGGAAGGCATGGTGCTTCTGTCTTTATCGCTATGTTGGCTCCGCCTTCTCCAAAAAGGTATATTTTTTGGCCTTCAGTTGTTCTTATGTTGTGCTTATAGTCAATAAACATATTAGTAAACATTTTGTAAATAAAATAAAACAAGTATGCAAACGCTTAACCAGGTGTGAGAGCTCCAAAATTAAGGCACTTAATTCTGTTAGAGTATTAGGCCTGGGTCTAAGCCCTGACTCCATTTTAGCCTTTGCCTACTCCTCAGAAACTGTCAACCCTGAGCAGACTTAATCTTGCAATTAAGAAAATTTTTTTTCTCTGTGGTTAAGCTAAGGATATGGAAACAATGTCTCTAAAAGGAAGGCCTTGAAGCAAACCGCTTATCAGAAATCTCCTACACAAGCAACGTCCTGGGAATATTTACTAGGGATGCTATCTTAGCAGAATGTTCTCAGAAAGGAATGTTACCATCCTTAAACTTCCCCTTTAGTCACAAATTTCTGCAATTATCTAAGGTAACCAATCTAACAAGCCCACATATACACTTTCAATCAATCCCTATCAATTCCATTTCGAGTCATCCTGCCTCCTGCCTCCTTACATCACTGAGCACCAATCAGAAATTTTGCATCGTTAATTCTTGATTTAAGCAGGTATATATAAATCTTTGTAACCTCACCACCTTGAAACATTCTAGTTTCACTTTGTGAACTAAATGTTTTCCCCAGTTCAAACTGTATTGAACATTTAATAAATCTCTTTGCTTTTATTTTTACTCTTGAACAACCATAAAAATAACAAATTAGAGATACAGCTAGATGTAAAAATTCATTGTTAGACCAAAGTGTTTCTTACGCTATAACTGAATGCATTTCAATGTATCCCAAGCACTCTTCCCAAGTTACTTTAGGATTAAAATGTTGTAGGCTGTAATTTTTTGACAGTTTTTATTTAAATGAAGCTATAAATCAGATTACACACAATGATGAATTTCTTACTTTCTGGTATTTTTTTTTAGGAAGAGTCTGAAAAAATGTAGTAGAAATAAGTGTGGAATAACCAGAATCAGAATCACATCCTGTATGAAACCCCATGGTTTACCAGAATCACAATATTTGGAATTAACAAGACTGCTTTTTATTTGCTCAGTCCTGAATGTAATAGTTGAATAGCATTTTTCCTCCTTCTCTGACAGAAGAGCTTAAAAACAATTCTGTACTGATGGCTTCATTGTTAGCTTTGCATCTGTTATAGCTGCTGATCTATTGTCTTTAGATATTCAGATTTTCTATCTCCTTTACTGCTGCTTTTTTTTTCTCTTTTCTCCCATGTAAATGTTAGTTTTCTAACTGCTTATGAAAATAAGTATGACATTAATCACAGGCTAATGAGCAACCCAACTGTAAAAAAAAAAAAACCAACCCAAAACCTTACAGAACAAAAATATGCTCAATAGCTTGAAAACACCCAAATTTCCATATAAAGTAGGCTTGTTCAAGTATTACCACAAATATACTCTCTTTACAAGCTAAAAACGTCCACAAGGTTGTTGTGATTTAGTTTATTCTCCTGATTTCAGGCACATTAATGCCTCTGTGAAATATGCTAAAGCTCAATATAAATGAATCTCATTAGTATTTAAATACAACAGTTAATTTATGTTGTTATTTATTGGCCAATTATATTAAAAATTATAGTGTTTAACAAAAGACAATCAGTTTCCAAGGGCTATAATTTTGCCTGCTGTGGGAAGGAGACTGATGCAATCAATGTTCACAGCAATAGCATCCACTACAGTTCTCCCATCCTCTTCTAAATATACTTAATTTTATAAATAAGAAATGTCAACATACTAAACTACACATTCCCAGATTTTGCGTCAGAGGCACAGCAATTTAGAATAATTTTTAATCTTTCTCTTAATATTTTCTTCCTTTCCCCTTATTTGTGACTGTATATAATAACCTTGAATTTCTTAAGCTTTCTGTATTTTAATTTTTTAAATAATGAGTTTACAAAATACATTGCACTTTTTACTTTGATAGACCATTGCAATGACAATAAGGGCCACTTATGTCATTTTCAAATTTACAAATGTTCCTATTATCATAAATCAAATCTCATTATATTTTAAATGCAACACTGCATTGCATATGGATAAAAAATGATATAACGAAGATGTCTTAATTGTGTTTCTACCTATAGAAATCGTAATCACTCCCTAATGATCTATATGTATATTAACTCCCATGGATCCTTCCCTGATTTTCACTGCCAGGGAAAACATTCTTTTCTGCTCAACTTCTATACCATTCTTTTTAGATTTCTTTTAAGGCATTTACCACATTCTAATTTTAGTATGAAAACAACAAGAAAATAGGGTTGATTGATTATTTGGCAATAATCGTTAGCATAGTTGTTATTGTTAGGTGCTGTCGAGTCATCCCCTGATTCATGCACCACAGGGTTGAACAGTTGTGATCCATAAGGTTTTCATTGGCTGATTTTCAGAAGTAGATTAACAGGCTTTTCTTCCTAGTCTATCTTCATCTGGAAGCTCCTATGAAACCTACTCAGTATCACAGCAATACCCAAGCCTAGAACAGTTCCTACCTCTAAGATTATGAAAATTTCAAAATAATTTGATTAAAACATAAATGTCTTATCTCATAGAGATTTAACATTTCCATATTTGTTTACTGTAATTTTGAGAGGTGTTATTAGAGCAAAAAGGGGTAGCTCTAGAAAACTTCTCAATTTAGTTTCTAGTTGTAAATTTTTATAAGAAAGAAACAATCATAACCTCAGGATAAGAAATTTCCCCATTGGAACTTGTGTGGAAGGCTATATTTTTAGGAAATCATTGCCCAGTGCCCACCTTAATCATTTAGGCACTATGTTGTTCTCAGGTTTATAGTTATCTTAACTTCAATGCTTATTTGCCTGTGGGATGTATGGCATGGGAAAATAATACTAATTATAGAGCAAACCAAGTACTTGGGCACACGTGTGCTACTAGTCTATCAATCATTCCCCATGCTAGGCTAGGCTAGGGGAAAGCGAGGCACACATTGTGTTGACCACAGTAATTTCAGGACAATGACATGAGATAGAGTGATCACATTGGTGATATCATGTAAATACATCCATAAAATGAAGGTTCTAATATTTCATTTTTTCCCCTTTCATTCCTCTTCATCTCCTCCCCTCATTCCCTTCCTCCTTCATTTTCTTCAACAATTGTTGCACAACTAGGGTCTAAGTTATTCATTAGGAATAACTGGAAATCAATGTCCTTTTTCTTGAGGAGTAAAATATCAGAGCTGCAACAATCAATGCCAACCATCTGTAAATGGCCCAGTCCAGAACTGGGCCCTGAATAATAAAATAGCTACAATTTGTTGAGTGCTTTCCAAAATAAATACCAACATTTCTACAGGCATCATATCATTCAATTTCCTTAGCGATATTATGGAATACAACTTATTGTTCTAATTTTTAAGAGGAAAAAACTGAGGCTTAAAGAGGCTAAGTAGCTTGCCCCAGGATTCATAATAGCTATAAATCTGGGCTTTAAACTCTTGTTATCTTGTATCTTAGGCTGGGTTCTCTAGAGAAGCAAAACCAGTAAAGCATATAAATACATATATAGAGAGATTTATATTAAGGAAATGGCTCACACAGTAGTGGACACTAGGACATCCCAAGTCCGTGGGTCAGGCTGGAGGCTTTTCCTGATTCACATAACCACAGGGACTGGTGAACCCAAGATCGGCAAGTCAGACAGCAGGGATTTTCACTCACAGGCTGCAAATACTGATGAATCCCAAGACTGGCAGGCAAGACAGCAGGTAAGCTGCTAGCTCAAGTCCCAAGAATCAGAGATCAGATGACAGGAGCCAGCTACAGGATCCAGAGTGAGCAACAGTCCTTGAGCCTTGCCAGAAAGTCTACCTATACTGATGCAGGCCACACCTCCGAGGACACTCCCTTTCAACTGATTGGCTACTCATGGCAGATCACATCATGGAGGTGATCACATTATATCAAACCTCATGATGGATGTGATGACATCATTATGCAGCTGCCAAACTACACCATAACTGCCAAATCACTGAGAATCACATGGCCTAGCCAACTTGGCTCACAAACTTAACCATCACAACTTGACTTAAAAAAATATTCTTTTAGTACAATACTGTCTCTCAGATGCTGTTATACATCTCAGATATTTGCGTTTTCATAGTAGTATTAGAGATCAAACACAATTCACTATATCCATATCTAATTGGTGGTTTGGATGCATGATGAAGGGAAGAGGAAAAAAAAGGAGGTTAAAAAAGAAAAGTTACTGCCATGTGATTTTATACACATTATTTCATTTGATCATGGCATGTAGGAATGTTGTCTTTTTTACTGCTATCACTTAGAACAGTCCGATTTCTATAGGTACTCAATAAATATTTGTTGAATGAGTAAATGGATAAGATTGTGTGATAGATATCATTATTCCTATTTTACAATTGAGAAATACGAGGTTTAGAGAAGTTAAAATTATCTCCTTAAAGTCATGCTGTAATAAGTGACAGGACAGAAATTTTGACTCAGATCTATCATAGTCAAAAATTTTGCTGATTAACCAATAGATAATAACACTGTTCCACGACACTGATTTCACAACAAATGAAAAATAAAGCAACATTTCAGATGCCTTTGTTTTCTTGATCAGTCTAAAACAGTGCTACTCAAAGTGTCTGACAGAGAACTGTTTGCTTCCCTGTTCACAGTGAGATAAGGAGTTTCTAAACCAAACCCCACGTTGTAAATTATCTATACCATCGCGTACTCAGTTTTATACAACTGACATTTTTTCACAGCAAGACTTGCTTTATGAAAGAAGCAGAGTGTTGATTCACACTCTGGCACAAGCTCCTTACCTCATTGGCATGAATTGAGGACAATGGTTGGAGAACAGACACCAATCCTGGCTCACACTTTGAGTAGTGTTGATGCAAGGACCATCAGCACCTAGGAGCTTGTTAGAAATGCAAAGGCCCTCTCCAGACCTACTAAATCAGCATTTGGAGGTGATTCATACGTTCTTTAAATTTTGAAAAGCACTGAAAACATTTTCAAGTCTTGTGTTTATAAACACCAAGGAAAAGCCACCAAATAGAAGCCTTTTGGATCTGCTTTGTTTGACATTCTGCGTCTGGGGACAATTCTTAGTGGTGACTGATAAATAATCACACATAAATGATACTTTAAAATTTAAGAGTTTCATATACTCAGATTTTTTTGATTCTCAAAAGGTTATCCTGTGTTATCATTTTCATTATATAGAAGAGGTGTCTTAGCCTGTATTCTATAGAGAAGCAAAACCAGTGAAGTGCATAAAGACACAGATGGAGAATTTACTTCAAGGAAATGGCTATGCAATTGTGAGGAAATGGTTCACACAATTGTGGGGCCTGGCAAGTCCCAAATCTGTGGGTCAGGCAACACACTGAAGGTTTCTACTAGCTCCAGTGGTTGCAGGGGCCGACGATCCCAAAATCTACAAGTCAGGTGGCAGGCTAGAGGACTCTGCTGACTCACAGGGTTGTAGGAGTTGCTGAATCCAAGCTCTGTAGTTCAGGTGGCAGGCTGGAGACTTCTGGAGGCTTACGTTCCAAGAACGAGGTCAGGAGACAAGAAAAGTACAAGGTCAAGAAAGAGAGAGAGCTTCTCGAGAACATCCATTTATACTCTGGAAGTAGGCCACATCCCCAAGGAAACTCCCTTTCATCTGATTGGCTGCTCACATCAGATCACAAAATGGAAGGTTATTACATGTTATCTGCCAAACCATTGAGAATCACAGCCTAGTCAAGTTGACACATAACAACACAAGAGGTAATATAGGTTTAGGGAGATTAAGAAATTTCCCCAAAACACAAGCTAAGTATGTTGTAGAGCCAGAGTTTATGCTCAGCTTTCCTAGGCTTATCCAATTAATTCCTTTGTGATTTTTTTTTCTTTTCTGTTTTTTCTCACTAGGCATGGGAAAGACTCAACATGGTAGGCCCAATCTGAGTGTGTTTAGGAGGGAAATGAAGATTTCACTTTAAAAAAAAAGTCCCATAAAACACTAATACAGTTGTTATCACTGTAGTTTGAAATATGCACAATGGTATATATTCAATTTTTGAGGCAATCAGTAGAAACGTTGTAATATTCAAAATTTTAAAGTCTAACCTTCACACAGGGGACAGAAAATATGAGTTCAATTATGTTGTGAATGAACATTTTCCAACATAGAAACAGCCTGAAGTACAGTGCATCATAATGCTCTAATAAAAAATAATTAAAACAAGGAAATAACCTGTCACTAGTACCACAGCATACCCAAAGAGCCAATAAAAAAGGTGTAAATGAGATTCCCCAGAGAGAAATGTGCTGACTTGGGCATTTGCAGGCCATTTTCCTGGATGGTGTAGTCTGCAAAGAAGGTAAAATTTAAATGTGAAATTGATTTAGGATTCACAGTGTTGAAGGCCATTTGCTGATATTTTGCAGTTTTTTTTTCTTTTTTTTTTTTAATGTTGTATCATCTGTTTCTCATTGTGTGTACTGGAATGAAAACAAACACCTGCTTGTCTAAGAATGCCATTTATTATTTGGTAATGCAGTTCTGATGTGAAAGGCCGTTATGAGGACATTAAATAGGAATTTTTTTCATTCTCATCATTCATCACAAATGTTCAGGTTGAAATAGATGGAATGTGGGAAAGAATATAAAGCCCATGCTCTCATAGAAGTGCTAAAAACAAGAAAATTCTAATATTAAGCTGTGAAGATTATGGGTATTTTTGAGAGTTCCACTGACAGGTTGTGAATCTCTCAGGTACGTTGGAGGGTAAATCTCATCAGGTTAGGGCTCCCATTCCCCACTAGCTATGAAAATGTGGAGCTTGGACACAACAGTCACAGAAATGCAGTGAACACAGGTGACGTCACTGAGGTGAGTACATCATCAGAATTATTCGGTGCAAAAAAAAAGCCATCCATTCTGGTTATTCTTTCCCGCAAGTCACAGAGAACCCAGAGAACATAGCCAGGCTTGAAGAAGCCTCTAGATGATTGGTCTGCAGTGTTGGATGGGCAAGAATGTTTTCCATGGGTATTATTATTGTTGTCACTGAAGTCTCAGAGCCTAAGAAATGGCAGCATTGAGAAATGGAGTTACATACAGTGGCAACCCTTGCATTATTCCCTCGTTGGCATGCTGGTAATGATAGCAGGGGGTATGTATTTCAGACGAAGAGGCATCCTGTTTCTGTGTAGAGATGATTGGCAGCCTGAGGAGCCAACACAATAGAACTGGCTACTTTTTAATTGATGCCTACTCTGCTCCATGAAATGTGAGAGACCATTTACTTAAATTACTGTTAAATTTTCACACAAAGCTGTTGATGCAGGTATTATTTTAGAGATAAGGTTTCAGAGCAAAGAGGGGTGCCGGTATGGTTAACTAGTTGCCATCCAGGGACTCTGACTCATGGTGACCCCATATCCAATATAAATAGCACAACTAGAATTCACGCTACAAGGAGAGTATTTGGTCTCAAGGTCCAGTGAGTTTATTTTTTCAGGCTGTGGTTGTTGTTAGGTGCTGTTGAGTGGATTCCGACTCATAACGATTCAATGTGACCGAGTAGAACTGCCCCACAGGGTTTCCAAGGCTGTAAAAAGGAGCCCTGGTGGTACAATGGTTAAGCACTGGGCTGCTAACCAAAATGTTGGTGGTTGAACCCACCCAGTGGCTCCACAGGATAAAAGACCTGACCATCTCCTATAAAGATTACAGCCTAGGAAACTCTATGGACCTGTTCTACTCTGTCACATTGAGTTACAATGAGCCAGAATCCACCTGATGGCACCTAGCAACAACAGCAACAATCTTTAGGGGAGCAAATCGTTAGGTCTTTCTTCTGTGGAGCCGATGAGTAGGTTCAAACAGCCAACCTTTAGGTTATCAGTTGAGTGCTTAATTGTTGCACCACCAGGGCTCCTTATTTCAGGCTGGTCCTCTCTATTTTTCTGTTACTCTCTTCCACATGAAGACATCCTCCTGACAGTACTGTACTTACATTGAGTTACTTTTCTAAATTTTGTTGCTCCATCTTTGACTTTCAGAATGGATTTGGGAATGACTGGCCAAAGCTAAGGTACAGGCTATGGGGATAAAGGGAGCAAAGCAAGTCAATACATACAGAGACTAAACTACAACTCTGTTGCTGCTTCTTGCCCGGCTCCTCCCTTGTGCCTCGTTTAGCACTTTTCAAAGGCTCGTGCCTGCATGACTGCTCCTTTTCTCTTGCCTTCAGCTGCTCCCGGTGGAACTATTGCTGGGCCCTGAAGAATCAGTTAATCTGGTCAATTCTTTTTCTCACAATCTATAAATGTAATAGTGACCTTAATTTCCCTTGAGAATAATTAGAAGTGAATTGGAAATTAGGAAAAAAGTGTATTCTTTAGGAGAAGGATATTTTTGGGGGGGGACGGTGGGGAAAAAGTTATTCCCTTAAACTATGGTGCAAAGAATTTATGCTTGCTGCTGCCTCAGAGTTTTGTTTGGTAGTTTACGTACACGTTATTCACATAACCAGAATTCCCAGTTAGAGTGCCATTTCTTACTCTTGTTTCGAGTTGTTACTACAGACAGAATGGAGTTTGTAGAATTGGCACAAGTAATCTTTGTGGTCTAACTGTTAAAATATGTCATCCAATGGTAAATGGGTTGTAGTGACTTCTACCCCTATCTGCCATTCAATATGCAATTAATTGCCCCATTCTCTAAATCTCCATTATTTGATATTCTAAGAACATAGTAAAAGTGCCTATGTTTATATTATTGTCACTATGTGTCTTTGTCATCTAGTGCTGCTCTAACACAAATACCACAAGTGGAGGCCTTTAACAAAGAGAAATTTATTTTCTCACAGTCTAGTAGGCTAGAAGTCCAGATTCAAGGTGTCAGCTCCAGGGGAAGGCTTTCTCTCTCTGTCGGCTCTGGAGGAAGGTCCTTCTTGTCAATCTTTCCCTGGACTAGAAGCTTCTCTTTGCGGGAACCCTGGGTCCAAAGGATGTGCTCTGCTCCCGGCACTGCTTTCTTGGTGGTATGATGTCCCCAAATCTCTGCTTGCTTCCCTTTCCTTTTATTTCTTGTAAGATAAAAGGTGGTGGGGGCCACACCCCAGGGAAACTCCTTTTACGTTTGATCAAGGATGTGACCCTAATAAGGGTGTTACAATCCCCCCTAATCCTCTTTAACATAAAATTACAATCACAAAATGGAGGACAACCACAAATACCAGGAATCATGGCCCAGCCAAATTGATACACACATTTTTTGGGGGACATAATTCAATCCATGACACTATGTTTATGCTGGAAACCCTGGTGGCGTAGTGGTTAAGAGTTCAGCTGCTAACCAAAAGGTTGGCCTCTCGAATCCACCAGGCGCCTCTTGGAAACCTTATGGGGCAGTTCTACTCTGTATTACAGTGTCGCTGTGAGTCAGAATTGACTAGATGGCAATGGGTTTGGTTTTTTTATGTTTATTTTGTTGAATTAATTTCCTCCCTTTTAACTATATATGCCTATATGTGTATGTATACACACACCCATAATAGTACTGCATAACAATACAGAAAACAAGCTACTTCCCTTGAGGTGATGTTCAGCCTTGCTTTTTATAAAATAAAAGAGAAGGAGAATCAGGAATCAGAGGAGGAAATCGAAAGGATGTCTGATTGCCTCCATGAACAACTGCCTGTGTTGCCATGAGACCAGAATGGATGGTGCCTGTTTACCGTTACTGATGTTTTCATCAAAGATTCTACAGAAGAATCGTGATCAAAAGGGGGGAAATATGGAACAGAATTCAGATTTTCTGAAGCCATTGAGGCTACATGAACCCCCCAAGTTTTTGCCCTGAGATAATCTTTAAACTTTAAACCTGAAACCAAAACTGTCTCCTGAAGTCTTCTTTGAACAACAACCAAAAAAAAAAAGCTTATTTTAATTAGTAAAGTATATCTGCTTTGAGCATTGTATTCTTTTAAAGAATAATCTATGTGAGATCAAATTGACAAAGGCAACCTGAAAGGTTGAACAAGAAGCTTAGGAGACAGTGAGTTTAAGATAACAGTGGTGGAATAATGTGGAAAACAGTAGTGAAGATGGTAGTACAACTTGAAGAATGCAACCAATGTCACTGAATTGTACATGTAAAAATTGTTGAGATGGTTTATCTTTGGCTGTATATACCTTCATCAAAAAAAAAAAAAACCTTTCATTAAAAAAATCAATAAAAAACATTAAATCAGTTAATAAGAATTAAATAAGATTATTTCAGTAAGAGACATTTTATGAAAAACTGATGGACATTCACAGATCATACATTATACCAAAATCAATTTCAGATGGGATACAGTTAATTTTTAAAATGTACCATAAAGTATCTAGAATAAAATACAGAGATGTTATTATTATTATTATTGTAATTATTATTTAACAAGTACCTATATATAGGGTGACTAATATTTTATCTAAACCAAAACACAAGAATAAAAGTGATCAATAATTAATTATTACTTATAATACATAAAAATAATGAATACTTACTGAGACCACAGCTATAAGCAAGAATCATATCAGGTAAATTGAGATGTGCATCTATCCTTCTTAAGTAGCTCTTTTAAAGTACATCAGAATATTTCTTCACTTGATTATTATCATGATGGCAAGAGATCTTAAGCAGAGAAAATGACTGAACAATTACTAAGAAGATAATCAATAGATTTGGTTACATACATATTTTTAAATTGAATATCTAAAAAAACCCTAAATAGCAAAAGATAACATGGAAAAATGTTTTCAAAAGAAAAAAAATGACATGTACTTCAGTGAGGAGGCATAGATAACTGTCACTGGAATGTCTAGCTGGTGATATATTTCTAGAGGAAAACTTGGTGACGTGAGGCGAATGCCTTAAAAGTGCTCATACCCTTTGAACCAGAAATGTAACATTTAAGATTATATTCTGAGGAAACATCAGATATGGGGTCAAAGACTGACGTGTGAAGTCGGTCATTACAATATTATTTACATCAGTGAAAAAAGGAACCCACCTCATACTCTCATAATAACTGAATAGTTAAATAAACTATGGTGCATCTATAGGAAAAAATCACATGTAGTCATTAAAAACCATATTTTCAGTATTATCAAGTGACAGAATGTTCACTTTCTGTAGTTAAATTTAAAATTAAAATACAAAACTATGTATGAAGTATTGTTCATATATGTTTTAAAGAGTGAGTGTGTGCGGTGTTCCCCGGACAGTAGATAATCCTGGTTTTTTTTTTTTTTTGGTCATAGGTAGAATATAAACATAATTGAAAGAGAAAATGCATGTGCTGCACTAAAGACTAAGGGAATAGACGTTCTGATGCAGCAAGGGATGAAGACAGTGTGGATTTAGCTTTACACATGCACTTCTGTGACACAGAGGAGGACATTTGACAATTAAAAGACAGAATGACAAGTCAAAGTCCTTAAGTAGAAGGTAGGTGGTGCCAGTCAATGGGAGATGGGTGAGAAAAGAAAAGTATGTCTCTGAGTCTATTTGCCCACCTCAATTTTGTTCTCACATTGATTCTTTTACCTTCTCTCTTCCTTTTCCTTTTTATTTTCTTCAACCTGAAGTCTAGAGAGGGAGTGAAGATGAAAGCTGAATCATTTACAGTGAGCAAGTCTAAGATGCTCTATGCAGAAACCTGGCATGGTGAGCCGGATTCAACTTCAGTAAATAAAAAGTGTGTGTGTGGAAATGGCAGGCTGTTGAGGGCTGGAGACAAACTCATGTTAGTAAGAGTTATGTTTAAAATGTGTTTTACTTTGGGCATGAAGACTATTGTGACTGGATTTTTTAAAAAGGTAAGAGCGCTGCTTTGTAGATTTCGGTCAGTGACAGCTTATATCACATCTGGAAGAAATGAGGTTTTCAATCTGAGAAAATATTTCTCTGTAAGAGGGCATAGTTTCTAGTTCTTGTCTACCTAAGCTATACTGTGATTAGAGTTTAGGAATGAGGAGGCAGAGCATATACTCCAATGTATACACACATTGGCTAGCAATAAATTTACATCTGTCTGTCCCATTTGTAAAAAACAATTTTATACTTCTTCATGCCATACATTCACTAACTTTCTACCTTTTTGTTTTTGTAGCTAGCATGTTCTTTCCCATTTAGATGTTTGGTGGCTAATACAGTTAATTATACAGTACTACTGAGCTTGTTTTGCTCAAAATCTACTTAGCAATTATTCCCTGGAAAATGTTTTTAATTCTCTTTGATGACATTTTCAAATATAACTTCCCTTCATGTTCCTAACATTGCCGCACAATCCTTTATTACAAATGCTAATCTCAAAACTTAATAACTAGGCAGATTTCTATTATCATAATAGAAGCTATTCTAGATGTTTAGACATTACCAATCCAACCTTAGCATTGCTTAATTCTTTAGATAATTGCCAAGAGCAGAGACCTCATCACTCAGATGCCATGAAGGGCATCTGGTAGCTTTCTTGCTGTTGGCAACGTCGCTAGCACAGTCATGATGTCTGCTATTAAGGCTTAGTAGTGAATTATTACTAAAAAAAGACTATCTGGTCAGAAATTTAAACTATATTTGTAATTTCCCCGAAAAATAATGTTATCTCTATCAGCAAGAAATCCTGTTCTTGTTATTTTCCTTGAAGAAAACCATTTGTGAGCGATCATAGTACTATTTTCTAACATAATATTTAAGAAATAGAAAAAAGAGAAACAAATTTCAATTCATTTGCCTCAATTATCAAGACAAATTAGGTGAAGGAAAAGTCAGATGTGTCATTACATTTAATGCTGTCAATAAATCTTCTCTACAGAAATCCTTTGATCAAATCTGCTGACCTATTTTGCAAATTCAGGTTAGACTTCTCTCTTTCTCTTGCCCTTTCCTGTAAATAAAGGATCGGAATGGGAAAACGCCCCAGACAGGCAGCAGGTGGGAGAAAATCAGTCTAATGATCTGGCTAAGCCTGCGCCAAATTAAAATTTAACATTAGTTCCTCGGATTTCTTGGAGAATTGAAAAAAAGAACCGACTTGAGGATCACTTTGCATCCTTTGTTTAATCTCTGTTAAATGCATTGTGCATTAATAGCTCAGTTTTACCTCTGTAAAGATTCATATGACATATTCCTTTTAGAATTTAGTATAATTGAAGTTTTCCACTTCAAAATAACTAATTTTTTTTTATTTAAAAAGGAAAATCATGAAGTTCATTGTGTTAACCATTCATTTACCTTATAAATAGCCCTTCCCTCGAAAATTAGTCCTTGCTCTCCCCTTCTATATTTACATATTTGTAATTTTATACGACGTATGCAGTGGTCAAAGTGATGGACTGCTAACCGAAAGGTCAGCCATTCGAAACCACCAGTGGCTCCACGGAGAAAGATGTGGCAGTCTGCTTCAATAGACATTTACAGCCCTGGAGACCCTGTGGGGTCGCTATGAGTCAGAATCGACTAGACAGTATTGGGTTTGGTTTTGGTTTATGTTTATGCATAATTATAAAAGTAAGAAGTATAATGAAAAGAATACAAATATTCCCTTTTGTTATTACTCCTATTTACTATCATCATTTTGCTGTGTCATCTATATTTTTAGGTAGAAAATAAATATCTGTAGAAAATAGGATAGACATAATATCCTAAACTTAATTTTTACTCAAAAATTTACTCTTAAATTTTACTATTTAATTTACTATTAAATAGTCACAACTTAAATGCATCTTGAAGGAATTATGCTGAGTGAAAAAGCTAATCCCAAAAGGTTATATACTGTATGATTCCATATACGTAACATTCTTGAAATGACAAAATTATGGAAATGGAGAACAGATGAGTGGTTTCCTGGAGTTGGAGTTGGGATGAGGAGGTAGGTGTGGCTATAAAAGGGCAACAGGAGGGATCCTTGTGGTGATGAAACTTTTCTGTATCTTGACTATATCAGTGCCAATATCCTGGAGGAGATATTGGACTATAGTTTTGCAAGATATTACCATAGAAGAAATTGAGTAAAGAGAATATGAGATCTCTCTTTAATCTATATTACGAATAGATGCAGATCTATAATTATTTCAAAACCAAAAGTTTAAATAAAAAATTACTCTGATTATTTCTTCATCTCAAAAGTTCTATGTCAATATTTCAATGACTACATAATATTCCACTTGATAGATTTTTTTTTTTTTTTGCTAACATTTTCTCAACAAATATTGTACTGCTGGTCAATTATAATTTTATAATAATTTACTTTTATGAATCGTACTACAGATAACTTCATGACTATTAAATCATCGCATATATTCTCATTTATTTTCTTAAAGATAAATTTCTATGCATGGAACTGCTGGGGAAAAATATATGCATGTTTTTAAGTCTTCTGATGATTATCATATATAAAGTGTGTATTAATTTGTATTCCTCCTCTGATATTTAAAAAAGCACATTTCCTTTCACTTACAAACACTGGTTATTATTCTTTATTAATCTGATAAGTACAAAAGAATATATTATTTTTTGAATTACTGGTGACATTATACATTTTATATGCTTATAGACCTCTGGAAATTCTTTGAGAATTATATATATTATGTTCTGCTCATTTTTCTATTGAAAATTTTTTTTCAATTTGTCATTTACTTCTACAAGTCATTTAATTTTTTTCACAATGAAAACAAAGCAAATGTTTATGCAGTGAGTTTTATAACTATTTTCTTTATATCATACTTAAGCCAACCTTCTATGTCTGAAGAGTAAATGGATATTCACCTCTATTTTATCTTTGTAATATTATGGTTTTATTTTATATGTTAAAATCTTTAATTAATCTGAAAGTTATTTGGAAAAAAATCATGATGATCAACACAGATGGACTATATTTGATGACCAGGAACTTGATTAAGTGCTTTCTCTATATGATCTTAATTAACCCGCATATGCTAATGATTATATCCCCTTTACTGGTCAGGGCTGAGTTTTGCAGGATGTACTACAAATAATAATGAGGCTTCCCAGAATGCTTATCAGAAACTTCTGGGAACAACCTCAGAGCCACACTGCAGAACTAACCTGGCAAGAGAACTTTTGCTGACCCAAGGAGAACTGCCCCTCTATAAGCCTGAAGAGCTCATGAATCAGCATGCTTTGGCCCCTGTTTCTCATCACTGCCAAAGCTTGGGATGATTGTCCCCTAAAGCCTGTGCTATGATTTCCACTGGAAAATTACTTCACTTCCACCTCTGTGCTTTCAGAAAAGTCATCTTATTGTCTCTTCATAATGCTTACTTCAGCCTTCCCCGATTTACAAAGGTGAAGCTGTTTAATAGGAGCTGGATCAAATGTAAAATTCTTAGGTTAAACAGAGGCTGAAAAATGGAGCCTTTGTTTTTCAGTCTCCAGTGTTCAGAAAGTTAAATTCCGGGAGGAATTTGAGTGGTCTTGGGTAACCCAATCTAAGCTTCACCATCTTAGAAGATGGGACAAGCTTAGAAAGGTTACTGTTTTAGGCCGCGTTCTCTAGAGAAGTAAAACCAGTAAAGCATACAAACATATATGAAAAGAGATTTATATCAAGGAAATGGTTCACACAGTTGTTGAGGCTGGAAAGTCCCAAGTCCGTGGTCAGCCTGGAGGCTTCTCCTGATTCACATAATTGCAGGGGCTAGTGAACCTAAGATCAGCAGGTCGGACAGCAGGGCTCTGGCTCACAGACTGTGAAGACCAATGAATTCCAAGATTAGCAGGCAAGATGGCAGGTAAGCTGCTAGCTCAAGTCCCAAGAATCAGAGGTCAGACGAACAGGAGCCAGCTGCATGATCCAGAGTGAGCAAAAGCCTGAGAGCCTTGCCAGAAAGTTCACCTATGTTGAATACAAGCCACACCCCCAAGGAAGCTCCCTTTCAACCGATTGGCTGCTCACAGCAGATCCCATAATGAAGGTGATCATATTATATTAAATCTCATCACAGAGGTGATCACATCATTATACGACTGCCAAACTACATTATAACTGCCAAACCACTGAGAATCATGGCCCAGGCAAGTTGACTCACAGCTTTAACCATCACACTTACCTACCTGCAAAGTTCTACAGCTAGAAACTGTTGGGGCCAGGATTTGAAACTGGACCATAAAGTTCCAACACATATGGTCTTAACTATTGGACAAGACAGCCTCCATAGTACATATCTTATGGTGGGATGTATGAATCTAATTGTATGTCTTCCTAAACTAAAGCTATTTTATTCTCAACACTATTGAACATCTATTTGCATCTTAAACAAAACAACTTTCATTTACGTATGAAACAGCACTTATTTTCTTTGCAAATAAAGTAAACACATAGACTCTGAAAAACCATTGAAAATTTTAGGTTCCAGAAAGCATCTTTAGGATTCCTTAGATTAACAGTAGTTATGGTGCTATGCTTAATGATTCAAAAAAAATAAAAACAATATTTTTGACAACTTGGAGCTCTGGTGGCACAGTGGTTAAGAGCCACGGTGAACTACAGCTGCTAACCAAAAGGTTGGCAGTTCGATTTCACCACTAACTCCTTGGAAACCCTATGGGGCAGTTGCATTCTGTCCTATAGGTTCACTATGAGTAGGAATTGACTTGACGGCAAAGAGTATTTTTTGGTTTTGTGTATGTATTTTACTTGTGTTATCTCTTTTAAATACCACATTAAACCCATGAGAGGAATCAATAATATTGAATTTTACAAATGAGTAAGCCAAGACTTAAGCAAGTCTCAGTTTGTAAATGTTGACAGACTCCAAGTCTCATGCTTGCCCCCTGACACATTAATACCTCATCAATTTCCATATGAACTCTTTTCCAAGGATTGGGGTAGGGAGAATGTAAACTCTCAAGGTGTTGAGCAATCTTTGAAATTTAGAAAAGAATTCACTTATTCTGTTGAATGATCCTATTTAAATATGAAGTCCTACACAATCAAAGGGAATAAACACCTAAGTTCATGTTAGCAAATGCATAGTACAATGTTTCACCACTATTTTCCATTCATTGATGTTGGTCGCATTTACTGTATTGCCACAAAATATTTTTATTACCAATAACATTTTTGTACAGCAAGAGTTTTTTTGAATTAACATATTGGAAATAAAAAATAGAGATTGTAAATAGTACTAAAATAGTTACTTATAAAAGGTGGCATTTCCTGGAGAAAAATAATTATTTTAGATACATTATTTGAGGTATTCTGCCCCATTCCTACAAAAGTCACAATTGACCATTCTTTTTCCTGACAGAAAAGGATGCCCACAAACTATGGGCAAGATAAGTGATATTGGTGTCAGAGGGACTTTTAGTTTCATTCACTACAAGGAAGGTGTCCTAGCTCAGGTTCTTTAGGAAACAGAACCTGAGGCTGGGCTTAAATATTAGTCACTTATTTGGAAATGCAATCCCAAGACAATGAGAGTGAGGAAAAAAGAAAGTGAAGCAGAGAATAATGGGAAGCAAATGTAACAGTATACCATACCATTCTAGCAAGTGCTTCATTGCAAGCTGCAGAGTAAGAATTTGTCACTATACATGTGTATCCACTGAGTCACATAGGCTGTATACAACCTATGTGGGAGGTTGGCCTGAAAAAACCATGCCTCATCACAGTCCGTAAGAGTAAGTGATGGAGATGGGCTTTATTTTATTTGCTGGATTACTCTGTCCCCTATTGATTGAAGTTGTATTACCTCAACGACCAATGGGAAATTGAGGTCCCAGGCGTTGTATTGTAGCACTTGCTACAAGTCTGGAAGTGGTAGGAGAATCCAGGGATGCCTGATTTATAGCTTATCAGCCTCAGGTGACAAAACTGAATGGGTTCACATATAATCAAGTACCATAATAATAGCTGAAGTTGAGCAAGTGTCCAAGAGAATCTGAGAAGGCACGTAAGATGTGTTCAGTGCTGTCCATGTTTTGTGACATCCAGATCTAACAATGTCTTCTATTATATTTAGCTCTCATACTAAAATACAAGACATTAATTTTGTGAGAATAAGGTACGCTTCCTTCTTCTCTTAGAAGTGAGACGTAAGACTCATCAGTTCTTCCTGACTAGTCCTGAGTGTGGTTGTGATGTGGCACAGGTATGAGACCCAGGTACTTTCCTCCTCTGTCAACTAGTCATAGAAAATCTTATTATAGGGACATAAGTGTGGCTGTGAGACAAAAAGTGATAACATAGAAGACTGAAGCAACATTTCATAAAACGTACTCATAACTTCAGTAGCTGATTTTAGCCCAGTCTTAATGTAAGATGAGGTAATACTTTTGCCACAATTATTTATTCTCTTTGACCCTCCATGTGGCCCCCATGAGCGTAATATATTATCTCATTGTCTTTGGAGTTGAGCACGTGAGTTGTTTTGGCAAATGGAATGGAAGCAGAAGTGACAATGTGCCAGTGATGAACTGAAGCCTTAGGAAGCATTTCTATTTGTCCCTCTTAAACTTCTGCTATCTATTATGGAAGGAGCAAGTCCTGGCTAGTTACTGGTCCCAGAATTAGTGATATATCACACAAACTGAATCCAACTTGCAGTCTGGAGTTACCATAGCAAGGCCAAAAACCCATTGTCAAGAAACATAAATACTTACTGTTGCAAGGTACTGAGATTTTCTTGCTGTTTTTTAGATGGTATGATTACAGCAAATACATAACTAATGCATACTGTGTATCTGAAGCAATGGATTACTGCTGTCCTCACTTTTCATAAAACTTGGTGGATTTGATCATACATCTCTAATTAGGTAACTGAGAATCCATACAGGAAGAATCCAGACAGGAACAAAGAATTATAGAACATTTGAAGACCTATTAGATAGTATGAAAGCCAGGAGACAGTGGGGTGACATCTAAAGGAATAAAGCAGTCAATTCAGAATTGTGTACTAAATGAAAACATTTTGTAAATGAAAGACAATGAGTACTTTTCCAACAAACAAAATTGGAAAGAATCATTACTAGCAGAATTGCACTACATAAAATGTTAAAGGACATTCACTGGGTAGAAGGAATATGATAAATTAAATCTATACCGACTGAATCTATAGAAGAATGCTGGAAATGATAAAATGGAGGTGAATATATGATTAATGTTGTATAATTATCCTAAGAGATAATTGAATAGCTGAAGTAAATAGTGGCAATGTATACTGCATATGTATCTTACGTAAGGACAAAATGCATGCAATAATTAGCACAAAGAATGATAGGGAAGAATTGGTAATATCTGTTTCAAAGTTCTTATACTACATGTGAAGTATGATAATATTATTTGAAAAAAGACTATAATTAATTAAAATATATATCATAAACCTCAGGAAAACCACTAAATAGTTTTAAAAAGAGGCATATCTATTAATCCAATAGTGCAGATACAATAAAATAACAAAAATACTCAGCCCAATAAAAGTCAGAAAAAAGAGGAAAACAGGGACAAAGAACAGATGGAACAAATAAACTAGCAAAATGTTAGATTTGAATTTAATCATATCCATAATTTTATTAAGTATGAGTAATGTAAACATCCTGATTATAAGACAGGTACTGTTAGAAAGGATTAAGAATAAAGCAACATGTCAACATGAAAACCTCATTAAATATGATGATATAGTATGTTAAAAATAAAAGGAAAAGGAAATATCATGCAAGCATTAATAAAGAGAAAGATTAAGTTGATATATTACTATTAGAAAAAACAGAGTCTGGAATTAATAACAGTAATTGATAGACCAAGCAGACAGAAAATCGGTAAGAATATAGAAGATATAAAAAACACTATCAGCCAAATTTACCTAATTGACATTTATGTAATACTCCATCAAACATCAGCCAAGTTTCTGTGAGTCAGGAATTTGAGAAGAGTATAGCTGGATTTTCTGCTTAGATTCTCATATGTAGACTTGACTGGGGGAGAATTCACTTCCAAGTTTACTCAGGCTTTTGGCAAAATTCATTTCTTTGGAGCTGCAACATTTATTGAAGCTTGCATCTTCAAAACCAGCAATAGAGAGAGAAAGAGAGAGAGAGAGAAAACATCTAGAGAGTCTCTGCTAGCAAAATGCAGTCTTATATATTATAATGTAATTTTGGGAGTGACATTGCATCACTTTTTCCATAAAACAGTACAATCACAAGCATGAGAACTTGTAATCTTTGCCATATTTGATTGGTTAGAAGCACATTAAAGGTCTCACACACACTCAAGAAGAAAGGGTTATATAAAGCGGTAAACACCAGGAGATAAAGATCATGGGGTCACCTTAAAAATCCGTCCGCCACACTTCTAAGTAATCTATGGGTCACAGAGGAAGTCACAAGTGAAATTAGAAAATATTTTTAACTGAATGAAAATGAAAACACAACATATCAAAATTTGTGGGAAGAACCTAAAGCAGTGCTTACACGGAAATTAACAGCATAAAACGACTGATAGAAAAAATAAAGGTTTCAAATCAATGATGTTAAATAAATGATCTTCAGAAACTATAAGAAGAACAAATTAAACACAGACGAAGCAGAATATAGAATATATATGTATAGAATCTATATATAGAATCTATATATATAATCTATATTCTATATATA
>NW_004443941.1:21531474-21556461 GCF_000243295.1 Trichechus manatus latirostris
TTTTATCCACACTGATCTAGGGGGAAAAAAAATAAAAAAAGGAGACACAGATCACTAACATCAGGAATGATAGTGAGAACATAAATAAAACCCTCCTCACATTAAAAGAATAATAAGCAAATATAACAAACAGCTTTATGCTCATGAAGTTAGGTCAAATGGACAAACTAGTTAAAAGACACAGACTTAAAAAATTCACGCAACAAGAAATGGATAAACTGAATAGTTCTAAACAACTTAGGAAATTAAACTTGCGGTTGAAATCTTTCTATTCCTAATGGCTTCGTGGCTGAGTTCTCCTAAACATTTTAGAAATAAATAATACCAAATACATAAACAACATTCCAAAAAAGAGAATAGGAATGAATATTTTCCAACAAATTTTATGAAGCCAGCATTATCTGATAACAAATCAGATTAACGTATTACAAGAAGGATAAATGTCAGATTAATATCCCTCATGGGAATATACTTCTAAAAATAAATCCTCAAAAAGATATTTCCAAGTTGAATGTAAAACATCGCAAATAGGTGGTGTTTATTCATGCTATTTCAACATTAAAAAAATTAATCAATTTAAAAAGACAAAATAAGAAAAAAAATTACTTCAATAAATACATAAAAAAGCATTTGACAAAATTCGACATCTATTCATGATAAAATCTCTCAGCAAATTAAGAACAAAAGAAAACTTCCTTAACCCGATTGTTGCTGTTAGTTGCCATAGAGTCAGCTCCTACTCATGGCAACAATATATATAACAGAATGTAACAGCACTCAATTCTGCACCATCCTCACAATCTTTGGTATGAAAAATGTCAGTTGTGTTCCTCAACCTGCTTTAAAACCAGTTATCATCGAGTCAGTACTGACACATGGCAATCTCAGGTGTGTCAGAAGAACTGTGCTCCATAGAGTTTCCAATGGATGATTTTTTTGGAAGTAGATCACCACGCCTTTCCTCCAAGGTACCTCTTGTGGACTCAAACCATCAACTTTTTGGTTAGCAGCTGAGCACAATAACCGTTTGCACTACTGAGGGACTGATAACAGCCATCTATTAATGCTGAAGGACTGAATGCTTTTCCCCTATGATCAGCAACAAGACACAGATGTCTTATCTCACCACTTCAGTTAAATATCACACTGGAAGTCTTAGTCAGCACAACAGGGAAAGAAAAATAAATAAAGACAGATTGGAAAGATAAGAAAAATACATGAAATTTTCTCGATTTTCAGATGATGTATCAATGAAGAATATCCCAAAGAATTTACAAATATGCAATTGGGACTACTAAGCACATTAATAACACCATAGGATTAAAGACCAATATACAAAAAAAGCTTAATAAATAAAGAAGGCTGAAGAACTGATGCCTTTGAATTATGGTGTTGGTGAAGAATATTGAATATATATACCAGGGACTGCCAGAAGAATGAACAAATCTGTCTTGGAAGAAGTACAGGCAGAATGTTCCTTTGAAGTGAAGATGACGAGACTTCATTTCACTTAATTTGGATATATTATCAGGAGGGACCAGTTCCTGGAGAAGGACATCATGCTTGGTAAAGCAGAAGGTCAGCAAAAAAGAGGAAGACCTTCACTGAGATGGATTGACACAGTGGCTGCAACAATGGGCTCAAACACAGCAATGATTGTGGGGATGGTGCAGGACCAGGCAGTGTTTTGTTTTGTTGTGTAGGGTAGCTATGAGTCAGTACAGACTCCACAGTGTCTAATAACAACAAAGACATACAAAAAACCAATTTTATTTCTATATACTAGCAATGAAAATCTGGAAATTGATATAAAAAATAACCATTTACAATAACATTAAAAATACAACACTTAAGTATAAGCCTTACAAAATACATATGTGATTTATATGCTGAAAGCTACAAATGCTGATGAAGAAAAATCAAAGAAGCCAAATGAATGGAAAGATATAGCATGCTCATAGATGAAAGACACAATGTTATTAAGATGCCAATTCTTCTGATATTAATCTAAAGATTCAATTCAATTTCAATCAAAATCTAAACAGGATTTTTAACAAAATCATCAAGAAGATTTCAAAATTTATATGGAAATGGAAAGAAATTATAATAGACAAACACTTTTTAGAAAGAACAACGTTGAAGGAATTTTTTTTACCTGATTTCAAAATTAAATATAAAGCTATCCAAGACAGTGTTTTACTTGTGAAAAATCAATGGAACTAAATTGAGTCTATAAATAGAACCATATGTACATGATTAGTTGATTTTTGACAACAGCACAAGGTAATGCAGTGGAAAAGGATAATCTTTTCTACAAATTATTTTCAAGTAATTGAATATCCATATGCAAAAAAATAAACCTTGATCCTTACCTCATATAATATAAAAAAAACTCAGTGTGCACCATATTCCTGAGTGTTGAATCTAAGACTATATAATTTCTAGCAGAAAATTTTTTGTGACTTATATTTCTTAGATACAATACCAACAGAACAATCTATAAAAGATTAATTAAACTTCATCCAAATGAACAATTTCTGCTTTTTTGAAAGACATTGTTAAAAGAAGGAACATGCCATTTGATAAAAAAAAAAGTTTGCATCTCGAACATATAAAGAACTTTCAAAACTCAATAATAAAACAAATAACCCAATAATAGGCATGGGTTTTCAACAAACAGCTACCAAAACTGATATCTGGAGGGCAAATGAGTACATGAAAAGATGCTTAACATCATTAATCATTTGGAGCCCTGGTGGCGCAGTGGTTAAGGGAGCTTTTAATAGCAGCTGAATGCTTAACCACTGCGCCACCAGGGCTCCAGATAATTAATGATGTTAAGCATCTTTTCACGTGCTCGTTTGCCCTCTATATTAGGGTAATACAAATTAAAACCACAATTAGATAACATTACCCACTTACGTAGAATGGCTATTTAAAAAATAAAGAAAAACTGAAAATACCAAATTCTGGCAAAGATTTGGACCAACTGGAAGTTTCATAAACTGCTGTTTAGAATGCAAAATGTGACAGCCACCTTGGAAAACATCTTAGAAATTTCTTATCAAGTTAAACTTACAATTACTATGCAATCAGCAATTCTACTCCTAAGTATTTACCCAAGTAAAATGAACACTTAAATGCTTAGAGATGTTTAGAGATGCTTTATGCATACTCACCAAAAATGAGACAGAGTCCAAATGTCTTTCAGCTAGTGAATGCATAATCAAACTGCAGTACATCCACACAGTGACCTATTGTTCATCAAACTAAGGAAATGTGCGACATGGATCAATCTTGAATGCATCACGCTAAATGCAAAAAACAAGACTAAAATTCCTACATACTGTATAATTCCATTTATGTCACATTCAGAAATAGGCAAAAGCATAGGGGCAATGGTTGCCAATGGTTGGAGGTGGCTACAAAAAGACATGAGGAAATTTTTGGTGTGTGATGAAGCGTAACATCTTGAATGTGATGTTAACCAATCCCACATGTTTGTGAATTTTAGGATAGTTTTTCAAATTAAAAACATCAAGGAGAAAAAAAAAAAAAAAACACAAAAAAACTATCCTATAAATTCTAGGATAAATTCTAGGATAGTTTTTCCAATTAAAAACATGAAGAAAAAAAGAAAAAAAACCCACAAAGTCCTGTAACTTCAAAATATCCTAACTTTAAAAAACAAATTTCTGGGAATAAATAGATTTTTAAATTTTATTGATGAGTATAAGTAGGATCAAGTTGAGAAACTTGGGCAATCAATGGCTATCTTGACTAATACAAATAGACTAGATTAGCAAAACATACACCAATTCAACGCTTTCTACAGGTACAATTCATTGACATTGATTATATTCTTCAAATTGTGCAACCATTAATCTATCCTTTTCCAGATTATTCCACTGCCATTAACATAAACTCACTGCACCTAAACTTCTAGACTTTTTTGAGTTGCCGTTGTCAATTTGATCACATATAGATAGTTCTTTAAAAGAACACAGTGCTCAAGGCAAACATTGTTTACTAATTAAACTAAACTATTGTTTGGTTTAAATATGACTTCAAGGGATAGTTTCGGTTTCAGTTTTAAAGATTACCTCAGGGCAGCAGTATCATCTCACCTCAATGGCTCCAGAAAGTCTGGATTCATGAGAATTTAAAATTCTATTCCACATTTTTTCTCCTTTTGATCAAAGATTCTTCTATAGAATCTTTGATCAAAACAGTCAGTAATAGTAGCCAGGCACCATCCTGTTCTGGTCTCATGATAAAAGAGGCAGTTCATGGAGGCAATTAGATACTCTTTCCAGTTCCCCCTCTGATTCCTGACCCTCCTTCTTCCTCTGCTACTTCAGTTGAATAAAGACCAATTGTGGTACCTTGGATGGCTCCTCACAAGCTTTTAAGACATCAGGCACTACACAACGAACTAGGAGGTAGAACAGAACCACAGGGAAGAAAAAAAAAAGAAAAAATTAGGCCTATTGACTGGAATATCCCACAAAACCATTTCTGCATGATTCTTAATACAATATGTGAGAAACATTATTAATAGCTCTTGTTCATGTTATAGTCTCCTCTTCAATAAGTTATAGGCACTTAACCAGCTCTGTCTTCATCCACATGAGATGCAGGTAGCAAGCACATTGCCTTGTTACATTAGCATTCTGTGTGTATGGAATAGGAGCCTGGGTGGCACAAGAAGTTTCACCTAAAGGTTGGTGGTTAACCTAAAGGTTGATTGTTTGAACCCACCCAGGGGCTACATGGAAGAAAGGCCTAACCAACTGCTTTCATAAAGATTACAATCAAGAAAATCCCATGGGGTAGTTTTACTCTGTAACACATGGAGTCGCCATGAATTGGAATTAATGGCAAAGAGTTTTTAGTTTGACATATGGAATGATTTTGAAGGCAGAGGAATGGATGCCAAAATATCATAATATTAGTGAGTTTTCCATCACGTTAATAAACTTCTATATTCCATAAGATTAAAACAAAAAAGCTACAAAATGAGACTTGAGGAAAACAAGGGTGAATTATACTATGTGTTTACAAGTCCAAGATATTGCTGAAAGCTGACATTTCTTTATATCTATTTAGGATATATTTATATAATATTTAACAATAGTCATTTTAAAAACATGAGATTTATTTATAATATATTTAACATTAGCCATTTTTTAAAAGGTGGAAATTTAGCTGCTGTTACTAGTGCTTCTAACTACATAGGTGATCAATAAACATAACTAATGTTAGCAATATAAAAAAAAAACAATAAAATTCTGCCTTCATTTAATAACAGAAACTCACTGTTACTGAAAGGCATTATAGCAAAATAAATTCTAAATCAATATTATATGAGCAAGGCATTAGGTGTGGAAAAAAATAAAAACTCATTGTTTACTTCATATTATTCATGACTAACAGATGAATGAGGTCATCATACTAGAGCTCATAAAAGTCTTCCCTAACTAGGTGTAAATCTTAAAAAAGGAAAAGAAAACAAGAGCATCTGGACCAATTTTTAGTATTATACTTTACAATAAGAATGATGTGATTGTGTCACTGTGTGGGTGCATGATCCAATTATCAGTGATTTAAAATATTCACTAATGGAAAAATAGTTATTAAACATTTACATATGTCCCTTGATGTCGATAAGCTGCTATAATTATTTTTTCTAATGTTGTTTCAAGTGAATGAAGGAGACATACCCATGGGCTCTATTTGGAATATGGGGAAGATAATGAACATGTCAATAGGAACATTATTTGTGAATATTTCCAGATAGGATAATTCTGTACATTTTAAAAAGTAGTTTCATCCTACACTATATACAAAAACACAAAATGGATCAAAGACCTAAATGTACAACCTAAAGCCATAAAATTTTAGAAGATAACATGAGGCAATGTTTCAGGACCAAGTCTTCAATAACAGATTCTTAGATATAACACCGAAAGCACATGCAACAAAAGATAAAATAGATAAATGGCATCTCATAAAAATCGAAAACTTCTGTACATCAAAGGACTTTATTAACAAAGTGAAGAGAAAAACCTACACACTGGGAGAAAATTTGCGGGAACCATATATCAAACAAGGGTTTGATATCTAGAATATATGAAGAATTCCTACAACTTACAAAAAGTCAGACACTCCAATCAGAAAATAGGCAGAGGACTTGAATAGACATTTTACCAAACAAGGTATAGAAAGGACAACAAACACATGAAGAGACGTGCAACTTCAATAGTTATTGTTGTTAGGCCATTCAGTTGGGTCCGACTCATAGCAACTGCACTTACAACAGAATGAAATGTTACCTGGTTCTGCGCCATCCTACAATCCTTGGTATGTTTGAGCCCATTGTTGCAGCTATTGTGTCGAGCCATCTTAATGCAAGTTTCCTTCTTTTTCACCTACCCTTTACTTTACCAAGCATGATGTCCTTTTCTGGGGATTAGTCTTTCCTAAGTAAGAAAAATGAAGTCTAACCATCTTCACTCCTAAAGAGCATTCCGGCCGTACTTCAAGACAGATTTTGGTCGTCGTGACTGTTCTTCTGACAGTTATATTCACTATTCTTTGCCAACACTACAATTTCTTTGGTTTCCTTTTTCATTGTCCAACTTTCGCATTTATGTGAGGCAATTAAAAAGACTATGGCTTGGCTCAGGCACACCTTCATCACTGAAGTGACATCTTTGCTTTTTAAGGGTTTAAAAAGGTCTTTTGCAGCAGATTTGCCCAGTGCAATACATAGTTTAATTTCTTGGCTACTGGATCAATTGGCATTGATTGCTGATCTAAGTAGAATGAAAACTATTAGGGAGATAAAAATCAAAACTACAATGGGGTATCACTTCACTGTCACTAGGATGGCTAAGATTAAAAATAAAGAAAGAGAAAGAGAGAGAGACAAAAAGATAGAAAGAAAGAAATAAAGGAAAGAAAGAAAAGAAAAGGAAAGAAAGAGAAAACAGAAAAAAAGAAATGTTGATGAGGATATGGAGAACTTGTAATCCTAGTCCATTACTGGTGGGAATGCAAAGTGGTGCATCTGCTGTGCAAAACAATTTGGCAGTTCCTCACACAGAACTACCATATGACCCAGCAATTCCACTCCTAGGTATATACCCAAGAAACTTGAAAGCAGCAATGTAAACAGACAAATGTACACCAGTGTTCATTGTAGCACACTATTCACAATAGCCAATAGGTGGAAGCAACCTAAATGTCTGTCAACAGATAAATGGATAAACAAATTATGATATATACACACAATGGAATATTACTCAGCAATAAAGAGAAATGAAGTCCCGATACATGTTACAAAAAGGATGAACCTTGAAAACATTATCCTGAATGAAGTAAGTCAATCACAAAAGGACAAATATTGTATGATCTTACTTGTGTGAAATACCTAATATAAACAATGTATAGAGATCAATGTTTAACAGTGGTTACCATGGGCAGGAGGGAGGGGTAAATGGGTAGTCATTGTTCAGCAAACGTTGAGTTTCTGCTTATGGTGAAGGAAATTTAGCAATGGATATTAGTGATGATTGCACACTATGATTGATGTAAGTGGTGTCATTGAATTAATTGTCCATGTGGAAAATGTTGAATTGGCAAATGTGTTAAATGTAAATAAAAAGTAGTCTCAGGAGGAGAAGGGAGGGGGCATGGGAGCCACAAATTGGGAAATCATGGCTTGAGTATATTTAGCATGTAACTTTCATCAAATATTATATATGAAATATATTCCAATGAATATTAAATACATAATTTAGGATCAAATTCAAATCAGTTTGGATAAGAACTGTCAAAAGCAGGCTGAGTTGTTAGATTAAAGGTGAAAAATTGAACGGGACTTGGATATAGTTTTCATCGTACCGCTAAGAGTTCAAAATATTACTCTTTGAGACCCAATGTGGAACTGAGAATGTTGAAAGAAGCTGAATACTGGAGCCAAATACCACTGCCAGTGTCAAATGCTTTCGTTGGAGCTATGCTGACAAGAATAGCAATCAAACAGGATGTAGGAGATTCCTCTTCCCCTCTCCTGGCTTTCAGTCTCCTACTGGTGCTATCTAACGGGTGAACCTATTAAGATGGTAATTGACGAAAGAAGTATGCAGCTTATAGCGTCCAATAGTATGCTTACCTATGTTTAACAACCAGATTTCCAGAAGGGGAAAAAAAAATTCTGATTTGTAGAGCTTACCGATTTTCACGGTGTAAATATTTCCACTATAGCTGATTTCAAGATATCAACATGATGAAACAGTATGCATTCAGATACAATTGGTATAAATTATCTCAAAAGCATAGATAATCGTAAAATGTAGTAAAATAATTAGAAGTGATACATTTTGAGTATTCATTTCCTTTATATTTACTACGATTTATCTAATAATTTATTTAAGCCTACATAATTTATTTTTTAATAATGACTGTTTAACAACCAGGTTCTCAAACATCCTGAAAATTTAATAATTGACTTTTGGGAGCTGGTATGAGTTGACTTATACACCACTGGGTCCCAAATTCAATATTACAAAGCAGAGAGCAGAAAAATGCCAGCTAGTTGTTAGAGTGCCAATAGCTTACTTACAGATAGAGGCACTGTTTATGTATTCAGCATTCATACACACCTTTCTACATTTATTACAAAAACTTTATTCTTCTATCTAACAAGACTCAACTAGTCTTTGTATAAACAAAGATGTCCTCACCTTCACTCCGAAAAGAGTTGACACAAAATTCTAACAATCTCTGTCTCCATTTCTGGACAATGATAATTCTCTTAGTCATGGTCCTGCTTGAATATGAGAAGCTACAGAATGAACTGTAAAGTAAACCACTCCCAACAATCCTTACATAAAAAAGAGGGAGGAAAAAAGGAATGAGTTAACATATACATATATAAATACATATATCAAGCAAAAAAAGACAATAGGCATAGGTGGTATAGTCCTATGTACTAGCAGGTACAGTCCTGCTAGTGGACATGAAGTTAGAGCTGACATTTATAAATTTCTTATTCCAGTGAACATTCGATTTTCCCTTAAGCCAGCACATTATATGATTGTTATCTTTGTCTGATTATTAACTGAAAATTCAGAAACCAGTGGCCTTTTTTCCCCAGTGGTTTTCCATTAACTTTTATAATTGGATATGGAAGTAATAGCATCCCAGAGAATTCACGGTGTTTAAGACCTCGTCATCCTTGCCCCATTGTTTAACAAAATCCTTTTTATCATTAATACCAAAAAAACCAAACCCACTGCCATCGAGTCGATTCTGATTCATAGCGAACCTGTAAGGCAGGGTTTCTAAGGCTATAAATTTTTACGGAAGTGTAGAGTGCCACATCTTTCTTCCGCCGTGTGGCTGGTAGATCTGAACTGCTGACTTTTGGGTTAGCAGCCAAGTGCTTTAATTACTGTGCAACCAGGGCTCCTGTTGTCACTAACAATCAGAAACAAATATCCTTTCTTTGCCTATTAGTTCAGTGACCAAGATGGCCAGGAGGCAATCTCAACTTTGAAAATCAATGAAACCATTGTTGTATCTCCTGATAAAAAACTTTCTCCTTTGATCATTAAAATCCCAAGCGAGCAGCACCCAACAGTGCTGGAGTAGGGGTAAGCATTTTCTGAATGGATTATCAGGTGTAATAGTGAGAAGAGTCACTCTTACTTCTCTTCTTGATTCCTGTACTTGTGTCTTCTGGTCATGGAACATACACAGCACTACATATAAGTTGTTGATTGAACACATAAACTACATTCTGTAAGATAACATCCAATATTTCAAGGCTATTTATTTCGCAACTAGCACTGTAACTGAGCCCTTTTTTAAAATTAGCTTTATTGAAATATAATTCACATGCCATACAATTCACCTATTTGAAGTGTACAATTCAATGGTTTTTAGTATGTTTGCAGATACGTGCAACCATAATCACAGTTGATTTTGGAACCCTGTACCCTTTAGCTGTCACCTTCCTATCTTTTATCCCCCAACCCTGGGCCTAAGAAACAACTAACCTACTTTCTGTCTCTATAGACTTCTCTCTTCTATGAGATTGTATAGTATGTGATCTTTTGTGACTGGCTTCTTTCATTTAGTGCAATGTTTTCAAGGTTCATTCATGTTGTACCATGTATCATTATTTCATTCCTTTTTATGGCCAAATAATATTGTATTATATGGATGCACCACATTTTGTTTACCCATTTGTCGGTGGATGGATATTTGGGTTGTTTCCATTTTTTTACTATTATGAATATTGCTGCTATAAACATTCATGAACAAGTTTTTCTGTGAACATATATATTCATTTCTCTTGAATATATATCTAAGAATGGAATTGCTGGGTCATCTAGTAACTCTATTTTTAATTATTTGAGGAAATACCAGACTGTTTGCCAAAGCACCTATACCATTTTACATTCCCACTAGAAGGGTTCCAATTTCTTCACATCCCTGCCAACACTTATTGTTATCTGACTTTTTGATTCTAGCCATCTAGTGGGTGAGAAGTGGTATCTCACTGTGGTTTTAACTTGCATTTTCCTGATTACTAATGAAGTCAGGTACCTTATTATTGCTTCTTGACAATTTGTATATCTTCCTTGGAGAAAAGTCTATTCAGATCCTTTGCCCACTTTTTAATTATGTTATTGAGTTGTTAGAGCTCTTTATATATTTTAGATACAAGTACCTTATGATATGATTTGCAAATATTTTCCCCATTATGTGAGATGTCTTTGGTACTTTCTTTATGGTGTCCTTTGAAGCACAAAAGTTTTCAGTTTTGGTGAGGTCTAATTTATCTATTATTTCTTTTGTTGCTTGTGGTTTTGGTATCATATATAAGAATCCTTTGCCAACTCCAAGGTCATGAAGATTTAACTCTATGTTTTCTTCTAAGAGTGTTATAGTTTTCTCTCTTACATTTAGGTCTTTGATCCATTTTGAATTATTTTTATATATAGTATGATATAATTCATTCTTTTGCATGTGGCTATCCACAGTATGGAGCCCTGGTGGCACAGTGGTTAAGAACTCGGCTGCTAACCATAAGAGTGGTGGTTCAAATCCACCAGTTACTCCTTGGAAACCCTATGGGGCAGTTCTACACTGTAGGGTCAGCATGAGTCGGAATTGACTCGACAGCAATGGGGGTTATCCACAGCAGACCCTGCACCACTTGTTGAAAAGACTGTTCTTTCCCCCTTGGATGGTCTTGACACTCACCTTGAAAATCAGTTGATAGATGTATGGGTTTATTTCTGAATTATCAGTTCTATTCCACTTACCTATCTATGCTTCTTCCAATACCACACTACCTTAATTATTGCTGCTTATAATAAGTTTGAAATTAGGAACTGTGAGTTTCTCCTACTTGGTTTTTTTTTCAGGATTGTTTTGGATATTCTCGGCCCTCTACAATTCTGTGTAAATTTTAGAATCAGCTTGTCAATTTCTAAAACGAAGTCAACTGTGGTTATCACAGAGATTGCATTGAATCTGTAGATAAGTTTGGAGAGGGTTTGCTTTTCCAATTTGAATGTCTGTTATTTCTTTTTATTGTCTAATTGCCATAACTAGATTCTCCAGTACAATATTGAATAGAAGTAGTGAGAGTGGAGTTCCTTGTCTTGTTCCTGATCTTGCAGTGAAACCATCCAGTCTTTCTCCATTAAGTATAATATTAGCTGTGAGTTTTTCATAGATGTTAATTATCAAATTCTGGAAGTTCCCTTGTATTCCTAGCTCGTTGAGTATATTTATCATGAAAGAGTGTTGATTTTTTTTTTTTGTTAAATGCTTTTTAACCATCTATTGAAATGATCGTGTAATCTTTGTTTTTTATTCTATTGACATACTGTATTACAGTAACTGATTTTAGGATGCTAAAATAACCTTGCGTCTCTGAGACAAATCCTACTTGGTCATGCCGTATCATTCCTTTTATATGTTGCTGGATTTGGTTTGCTAGCATTTTATTGGAGATTTTCACATCCATATTCATAACAGACATTGGTCTGTAGTTATTTGTTTGTTTTGTGAAGTCTTTATCTGGTTTTGGTATCGGAGTAATTAATACTGGTCTCATGAAATGTGTTGGAAAGTATTCCCTCCAGTAATTGAGCCTTGATTAGGCCATTTTTACTGTTCTCTCAAGCCAGCTTCTTTAGCATATTGGGTTATGTGTCAAGCCCAGTGATTTTTATTTATGGATATGGCAATGGCTGCATCTATCTGAAGTAAAATGAGTTTCTTGGTAATGAGAAACTTTATATGGAATATAAATGGAACAAAGGGTTCTATAAATTCACAGATGGTAATGCTGGCAGGAAAAGCAAATTCACATCCAAAATACATGCCTATTCTACCAGCTCAGCAAATAGCAAGCAAACAGGAAGAAGCCCCTTCTCCCCTCCTCCTGCCTTACAATTTTTCTCTAGTCCCCTCAATTGACAGGAATCCAGTTGACAAATGAAAACTATAGTTTGCTGAGCATAATTCCAGCCAAACAGAACTGTACAAGAGAAGATTTGAGTTTGAGAATCTAACTTAAAAAACAGAATAATGGCTACTACCATCTATATGCCATTTGAATATAGAACTTTCCTTCATCTCTCAAATAGTTACTGAGTATTTAATACATCAAGCTTTGTGCTAATTGCTGTGGATAAATTGGTACCCCAAAACAGGTGGTTGGACTCTCCAGAAGCTTCTATTTTCTGCCTACATATTAACCAAATAGTCACATGTTGATTATGTAATTGCAAACTGAAAGGGACAAGATATATAAAAAATATTACAAATACTGTGGCATTGATTGAAGAACAATTTCCCTGAAAAAATTTCGGAGAGCTAAAGGATAAGCAAGAGCTAATTAGATAAAGTGGAGTTGCGGCTATGTTGGGAAAGCATCATTATAGATGGAAGGAACAACTGTGGTAAGTTTTTTTGTGCAACTGAGTGTAGTACAACTCTGAAGGACTAAGAGAGATGAAGAGATGGGCATCTGGGCAGCAGAGGCTGATAGGCAAATGATGAGATGAGCCAGGTCAGGAAGCTTTTAGGATTTGGATCCATATGATAAGCAACAGAAAATCACTGAAGAATTTTAAGAGAAATATAAATTAAAATAGAAATAGAAATTTTAATGATTTTAAAATAAATGCTCTACAATTTTGTGGGGATCTGAGTTAATAAATGTTGTTATTGTCAGCTGCTATAGAGTCAGCTCCTGATTCATGGTGATCTCATGCATAACAAAATGAAATGCTGCCCAGTCTCATGCTATCCTCATGATCATTTGTGGATAAAACAATTGTGATCCATAGAATTTTCATTGGCTTATTTTCAGAAATAGGTTGCTAGGCTTTTCTTCCTAGTCCGTCTTAGTCTGGAAGCTCTGCTGAAATGTGTTCAGCATCATAGCACTATGCAAGCCTTCACTGATAGATAGGTGGTGGCTAAGCATGAGGTGCATTGGCTGGGAATCAAACCTAGGTCTCCTGCGTGGAAGGCGAGAATTCTGTCACTGAAACACCAATGCCCTCTGAGTTAATAAATGGATATCAGTTAATAAGCAATCCTGGTAAGAGATGAAAGTGGCTCCAGCATTTGGCAGTAGATAGGGACAGAAGTGGAAAACCTGGTGGAGCAGTAGTTAAGAGCTATGGTTGCTAACCAAAAGGTCAGCAGTTCGAATCTACCAGGTGCTCCTTGGAAACCCTATGGGGCAGTTCTACTCTGTCCTATAGGTCGCTGTGAGTCAGAATCGATTCAACGGCAACAGGTACAGGTATGGACAGAAGTAGAGAAAAATAAGATATATTTAGGAAATAAAAACTACAAATATTGAACTGATATTGGGGCCATTGACTGAGATTGAAAACAATATAAGAACATAGCTTGATACCCTTGGATAAGTTGAATCATGCTAGTAGAAATATACAACAAGCATATAATCTGAACTTGCTATAAAAAGAATATTTGAAAACAAGCAAAACTAAAAATATAAACACAATTTAAAAAAAATGGTAAATATGTCTTTAGTGGCAGCCTTATTTTTCAATTTAGTCATTGCTCCATCTCTATTCTTCTCATCCACCAAATTCCTTTTACTCTTCTTAACACCTCCTTTTAAAATTATTATTCTAAGCCCTTGTTTTCTTTAGTCATTAAGTCAAAACAAGGAAGAACTGCAGAGACCATTGTCATCTTGTCAGGTCTGTTTCTTTAATGACTAACTCATCACTTGAGCTAGTTTTTTTCCATTTGCTCCTCCCCCATATTAGAGCAAGTCTCTGTCCTTTTGTACCAGGATCTGTGCTCCAATAGGCTGACTCCTGAGTTGTGTCTCCTGGGCTCCCTCACCAACCCTTCTGCCAACGAATGTCACCAGCTGGAGAATGGAGCAGGAAGAAAGAGAAGTAGGGTTATTTCTTTCCTACTGTCTCCAGTTCTAGCAGTGTCTGGGTCTCTTCATGACCCCAGCTCCTCCTGCTCAGAAGCCCTTCCTCCATGTCTCTAGTACTCACTGAACCCTACTAACACTCTTTTCTTCCTTTGCCCCTTCAGGCCTAGGGGTGGTGATGGGTTTCTATTGTTGCTAGTCTCTACTTGCCTCAGTCTCCTCTGTTGACTCACCTCTTCTAAGAATGTCTTCATTAAAAACTCTTGACTTGAACTATGAGTGGAATTCTGTTTCCTGCTAGGAAACTGAATGATGCTATGCCCCAGCTTCGTTTGAGCCAAAGAACGTAAGACACTTTCTTTCCCAAATCATTTCCTTTCCATACTGTAAATGAATGATCATGACTATGTTCCAGTAAGTCTTTATTTACAAAAAAACAGCTACACTGACCAAATTTGGCCTGTGGGGCATAATTTGACAGTTCCTACTCTAAATCAACCAACATTCAAATACATATGTAACACGTGTATGTATGTACATGCATACTTTTTTTGTTGTTGTGTGCTGTCCAGTCAATTTTTGACACATAGTGACCCCATGTGACAGAGTAGAATTGCCCCTTAGGGTTTTCTAGGCTATAACCTTTATGGAAGCAGATCGTTAGGTCTTTCTCCTGTGGAGCCACTGAGTGGGTTTGAACAACCAACCTTTTGGTTAGCAGCCAAGCACTTAACCGTTGAGCTGCCATTCAATTACTTACACTGCATATGTTATCATTTGCTTAAGGTTACAATGCTTTAGTTTTCAATATTTAATTAAATGCTCGATTTTGACAAATATGGTTAATGGAATTAACTGTGTAGGGGTAAGTGCTAACACAGAAATTATATGATAGATAAATCAGTAAAATGCATCATCTCATGAAAAATTATAAATGAAGTACTTTGAAAAAATTCGATGTATCATACATAAGATGTTGCTGATACCCCTAAGAGCCCTGGATAATTGTAGTCATAAATTAGGTGCCTAGTGAGTTGCCATTAACTCTTCAGTTATCTATGTGAGGAATATTCATTTCATGGAAAATTTGTAGCAAATCTTCAGAGTTTACCACTTCAAAATTCTTTTGGATTGACACCCTCCAACTAAGCGACATCACTCTGCCCAGGGAATACCATTTTATTTTAATATTAACCTCTAGAGGAACAACATTCAAAAGATAAAATTTCTAAATAGTTTGTTTCAAAACATAACATCAATTAACAAGGGAGTTTGCACCTTTTAAAATAGCCATTTACCCCCTTAAGTTGGTAACTCTCAAATATCTTGCACCAATCTCCCTTATCCCTCAGTAAACTAGTCCCACCTATCCTGTATTCTCCTTCAGTCTTATGTGCAACGACACATTATGAAAACCCAAATATTATTTTTATTATTATTTAATAAAGAGCCACATAAAATAGAAAAAAAAACCCAATATAACTGAAGACTCTCAAAAACTATTTTTAAAGCTTGAACATATGGCAACTTGGAACAATAACTCACAAATAGAATTTGCTATATGAAATCTGGTGGAAATTTTTAATAACTGCTAATGATTATGGATAAATGCTCAACTACTTACATATAGAACAGAGGGAACTATAAATATCACCTTCAATAAAGCAAGATGAGACAGCTGTTAATATTAAAGAATTGGGAGCATATGGTCTGTTGGCACAATCTAAAAATATATCAATTGGGTCTATAAAGAAAGAAACAAAGACTAAGAGGCTCAAAGGCAAAGTTCTCTCTATGTGCCCTTATATGTCTTTTGTTTTTGTTTTCCGTTCTGAGCAGAAGCACTGTTATTTTCTTACTGAGGGTTGTTTGAAGTGTCAGAGGGATGAGAATTTCATCAACCGGTTAAATGATTAAATAGCCATGAACATTTTCTTTAGAATTACACCTTTTTACCAAACAGCCCTTTTCACCACACACCACCCCAGGGAAGTTTCCAAGGGAAGAAGGTAAAAATACTGAGTGAAACACTGTAGATGATGAAGAAAATGTCCCTGAAACTTAGAATCCTGTTTGAATATTATGAGATTGCATTAATGATTTTAGTTCTTTACCCTTTCTGTATCTAGCCCATTGACCATGTGACATTGTAATTTTCCTATTAAATAGGCAAAGTATACTTCCTTGACCTTGAACTTTGGGTTGGGCTATTTGATCATTAATGTTGTGTGTCAGCTTGGCTGGGCCATGATTCTCAGTGCTTTGGCAGTTATGATGTAGTTTGGCAGTTGTATAATGATGTAATCACTTCAATGATGAAGTCTGATATAATGTGATCACTGCCGTGATGGAATCTGCTGTGAGTAGCCAATCAGTTGAAAAGGAGTTTCCTTGGGGTGTGGTCTGCATCTAATATACGTGAATTTTCTGGCAAGGCTTTGGGCTTTTGTGGTCTTTGGATTCTACAACTGGCTTCTGCTCTTCTGACCTCCGGTTCGTACGACTTGAGCTAACAGCTTACCTGCCATCTTCCCTGCCGATCTTGGGATTCATCAGTCTCCTCAGCCTGTGAGCCAGAGGCCTGCTGTCTGACCTGCTGATCTTCGGTTTGCCAGCCCTTGAAGTTACGTGAGTCAGGAGAAGCCTCCAGCCTGACCTGTGGACTTGGAACTTCTCAGCCTCTGCAACCATGTGAGCCATTTCCTTGATATAAATCTCTATGTATATATATATTTTTGCTTTACTTTTTTAGAAAACCCAGCCTAAGACAGACCATGTGACTTACTTTGACCAATAGCATAAATGGAAATGATGATGTCCCAGTTGTCTCAGACCTAAGAGACATTACTTGTTTGTGCTCACTCCCTTGCTCTTTTGCTATTGCCACGGGAAGAACAGGCACTATCAAAATGCTGGCTCAAGTCAAATAAGAGGCTTTTGGGGCAGAGTCTCCCCAGCTGAATCCAGCCTAGATCAGCTGACCTGCATATGCACAATCTAAACAAATATTCATTGAGCATTACATGGTTGTTTGTCTTGAAGCATTTTTTGGCAGTAGCTAGGAAATTGTCATAAATTTAACAGTAGCTTAATTTTTTAAGTATTTCCACAGGGATACAGTGTAATCGTAGTGAAGGAAGAAGTCCAAGATGAACTGAAGGCAATGGCAAAAAACAAGGCTCCAGGAATTGACAGAATACTAATTAAGATGTTTCAAAAAATGGATGCCAAGCTGGAAGTACTCACTTGTCTATGCCGAGAAATTTGGAAGACAGCTACCTGGACAACTGACTGGAAGAGATCCATATTCTACCCATTCCAAAGAAAGGTGAGCTACTGGAATGTGGAAATTATTGAAGAATATTATTAATATCACACACAAGCAAAATTTTGCTGATGATAATTCAAAAATGGTGACAGCAGTACATTGACAGGGAACAGCCAGAAATTCAAACTGGATTCAGAAGAGGATGTGGAATGAGGGATATCATTACTGATGTCAGATGGATCTTGGCTGAAAGCAGAGAATACCAGAAAGATGTTTACCTGTGTTTTATTGACTATGCAAAGGCATTTGACTGTGTAGATCATCACAAATTATGGGTAACATTGTGAAGAATGGGAATTCCTGAACACTTAATTGTGCTCATGAGGAACCTATACACAGAACAAGAGGCAGTCATTTAAACAGAACAAGGGGATACTGCATGATTTAAAATCAGGAAAGATGCGAGTCAGGGTTATATCCTTTCACCATACTTACTCAGTCTGTATGCTGAGCATACTCCGAGAAGCTGGAATATATGAAGAAGAATGTGGCATCAAGATTGGAGGAACTCTCATTAACCGCCTGCAATATGCAAATGACACAACCTTGCTTGCTGAAAGCAAAGAGGACTTGAAGCACTTACTGTTGAAGATCAAAGACTACAGCCTTCAGTATGGATCACACCTCAACATAAAGAAAACAAAAATTCTCACAACTGGACCAATAAGCAACTTCATGATAAATGGAGAAAATATCAAAGTTGTCAAGAATTTCATTTTACTTGGATCCACAATCAGTGCCCATGGAATCAGCAGTCAAGAAATCAAACGATGCATTGCATTGGGCAAATCTGCTGCAAAAGACCTAGTTAAAGTGTTAAAAAGAAAAGATGTCACTTCGAGGACTAAGGTGCACCTGAACCAAGCCATGGTATTTTCAATAGCTTCATATGCATGCAAAAGCTGAACAATGAATGAGGGAGACCGAAGACTTGATGTATTTGAATTATGGTGTTGATGAAGAATATTGAACACGGACTGCCAGAAGAATGAACAAATCTGTCTTGGAAGAAGTACAGCCAGAGTGCTCCTTAAAAGAGAGGATGGCAAGGCTTCATCTCACATGAAATCTGTAGAGAAGGACATCACGCTTGGTAAAGTAGAGAGTCAGCAAAAAAGAGGAAGACCCTCAATGAGATGGATTGATACAGTGGCTGCAACGATGAGCTCAAACATAGCAATGGTTATGAGGATAATGCAGGTCTGGGCAGTGTTTCGTTCTGTTGTTTATAGGATTGCTATGAGTCAGAACCAACTCGAAGGCATCCAACAATGATAGCATAGTGTGAAAGGTCGAAAAATAAGAAATTTAGCTTATATTGATAAAATAATTTACTTCAATGATGATAATACTTAAGTCATCTTAGCTTTAAACGGCATCTGAGGGAACAAGTTCCCAAAGCATTTTTGGGTAACTTCCAAAAGTCAAGCCAATCCACAGTGTTGCAATTTATGACACTCACGCTCTTAGAGAATTTTAAGTCATATTGATTGAAATCTTTATTTTTATTAAATGCTTATTAAAAAATCTTGTATCTTCATTTTGTGAGGGGAAATTATTTTAAGGAAAAGCTCAAACTGCTTTTGAAGAATCTGCAAAAACTATCTCTGGATAGTTAGTTAAATGCTGACATTCAATTCAATTTAGAAAATATTTATTGAGCTACTATTTTGTGGAAGGTATTGACTCATGTAACAACATCTTACAAATTATCAAACTGAGGGCTCTTAAAGATTAAGTACCTTGACTAAAGTTGCACAGCAGGTGACAGAGCTGGGATTTGAAACTACTATTACAACCTCAAGTCTACTTGTACTTGTCTAGGGTAACCTTTGCAGAAGTTACAGTCTGGAACAGTTTACTATCTTCTGTCAATGTTAAAATTAGTCCTGCGTTCCTTATTATACCTTTACTTCAAATAGCCATATGAAGCACAGAGATAATTGAGAAAATCCAGTTATCAGAAAAGTGTTTTGTCTTCAACTTATCCTTAAGGTAATCTTAACGAAGTATCAAAAAAGAAAAATTTTTTTATGATCTGATAAGCTTTTGCTATGGCATCCTTTTAGGAGAAATTTCTGTTTTACACGTATAAACAAATGATAGTTATGTCAATGAAATGAAAATTGTTTTTATACAAATAGTAACAAATATAGCTAATATTTTTCTATCACTTTAGTATATGCCAGGTACTGTGCCAAATATTTTACATGTATCATCATAAATATGCCTCATTGCCACCTGTAAGATTATGTCCATTATCTCAGTAATCATTTTAAAGGTGGAGAAATTAAGATTTAGGAAAGTAACTTGCCCAAATTCACACAGCACACAAGTAGGAAAGCTTTTATTTGAACCATGATATCTGAACCAAGAACACATGCTTTAAACCATTACATCAAAAAAACCAAACAAATTGCTGTAGAATCGATTCTGACTCATAGAGACCCTATAGGACAGAGTAGAACTGCCCATAGAGTTTCCAAGGTGCAGCTGGTAGATTCGAACTGCCAACCTTTTGGTTAACAGCCAAGCTCTTAATCACTGTGCCACCAGGGCTCCTTAAACTATTCTACTACCTTCTAAAGATTGCATCTCAGTATACTGAGGTGTTTTGTTGACTATTCATGGGTAGGGGTTCAAGTTTGAAAGCACTGGGACCAAGTTCAATTGTTCTGCATAACAAAATCTGTCAGAAATTTAAAGTACCAGGAAACCACTGCAGGAATTGAGCCCACAAAAGTCAATGAGTTTAGGCTCTTTGAAGGTAAGATATATAAGGAGAACATTCTTACTGGTGATGTATCTGGAAAGATTTGGGATGGTATTAGTAAAACGTGTATTTATGACCTCTAGTGCTATTTTGTGTATAATTTAAAATCTTCTGTTTATCCAGAAAAATCTTCAATAAAAATCCACATATCTCTCTAATTCTTTGTTAAATGGAAAAAAAAAAAAATGATTGGTGGGGGATAAAAGAGTTGTAGTATTCTGTCTTCTAACTAGTTCAAGGCCTAGACAAAATGGGCTCACAGAGATATTTGGATAATAATGGCAGGGCTGCAGTTTAAGATGCGGTTCATAATATAATAAGGACTACTGGAAAATATATCTGCTTGTAGCCTCAGGAAATACTATCTTTCTCTTAAGCTTTTGGCCTATTGTGTGCCTATTATTTTGGTCTATTATGTTTTATCATTTGGTCAATATTATGTGTGTAATTGGTCTGGTTTCCCTTTTTAAGTTGGGAGCCCTGGTAGTCTAGTGGTTAAGAGCTCGGCTGCTAACCAAAAGGTTGGCAGTTTGAATCCACCAGCTGCTCCTTGGAAACCCTATGGGGCAGTTCTACTCTGTCCTATATGGTCCTTGTGAGTTGGAATTGACTCCTCTGCAACAGGTTTTGGTTTTTGATTTACTATGAATTTGAAATTCACTCTTTCAATTCTGTCGTTTTCCACTCAGCACCCAAAGTGGACTTCGAAAAACATAAATCACATCATGGTATTCCCATGTTTCAAACATATTTTGGTTTCCCTTTGCTCTTGCAAAAAAATTGAATATCTTCACCAGGGCCTACAAGATGAACTAAACACTGCCTATTTCTCCCATTTCACCTTATGGCATGCTACTACGCTCCAATCACTCTGGCCTCCTTGCAATTCCTTGAACACACAACATGTGCTCCCTTCTCAGGTCCTTTGTTCATACCGCTCCTTCTACTTGGACTCTGTTTTCAGGTACTAGCATGGCTTCTTGCCTTATATTATTCTGGCTTCTTGTCAAATATGTCTACAGTATAAAAGTCTTCTCCGATTACTAAATCTAAAATAGAGTCTCCCCTTGCCATTGTTTATGTTATTTACCTTCTTATACTGCTTTCCTCATTACACTTACATCATACCTTATATCATCAGGACTCTCCCTGCTATAATTCCATGAGAAATTTCTTATGATTCATTTATGCTATATCTCCAGTGTAACTGGGATTTTACTTACATTGGTACCAAACTCTTGTATGTATATGTATAAGAAGAATCATGGAAGTACAATTTGCTGTAATGGCTGGATGGGTCATTTCTATGCAGTTTGTTGCCATGTGACACTCTGTAAAGATTGTAGACTCCAGTACTATTTATATCTGGGATCCAATAACAGTTCTGGTCAAGCGGTCCATAGTCTTGTATAACGTCAATAGCCACATACAAGACTCACTAAGTAACGTGACTTCTCTAGTAATATGGTCTGCAGCTTTACTTCCACTGCCCATTTCAGGGTCTTTGATCAGAGTATTCTCCTGAATTCTATATCTCTGAAACCACAGGGAAAGAAAGCTGATCACTCTTGTAATGTATTGGCAAAACATTAAATTGAATAATCACTGATCTCTCATGTGACACAGATCATGTGCACACAGAGACTATAGTGTTGGGGTGAGTAGTAGGAACAAATCAGGATGTTATAGAATCTGGTTATTTCTGGGCACATTGAGCAAAGTTCTTCAAGAGAAGGATGAACTCAGAATTGTTGTTGTTGTTAGGTGCCATCAAGTCAGTTTCAACTCATAACCACCCTATGTACAATAGAACAAAACAATGCTCAGTCCTGCACCATTACAATCATTGTTATGTTTAAGCCCATTGTTACAGCCACTGTGTCAGCCCATCTCATTGAGGGTCTTCTTCTTTTTCACTGACCCTCTACCTACCAAGCATGATGTCCTCCATGGAATGATTTCCTCCTGATAACATGCCCAAAGTACGTGAGACGAAGTCTCACCATCCTGGCTTCCAAGGAGCACTCTGGCTGTATTTGTTCCAAGACAGACTTGTTTGTTCTTTTGGCAGTCCATGAACTCAGAATATAAGTAGTCAACTTTCAACCAGACACAGAAGGAAATACTGTTTTGCTAAAAGAGATGCTCTATATCTGATGCCTCTAAATGCATAATTTGGTCATTGCAAGGTTCAAAAACTGCTTCTTTAACTCTGTTACTGGCAATTGTGAAATGAAGATCTGGGTAGGAGATAAGACTGTGGTGCCAAGACTTTCTTAAAGTACATTTCTCTAAGCATTTTCTGTCATTCAATTAGGGAGAGTCTATCATCAAAGATATCCCTTATTTAGTTAAGTTTATCATGTCAAATAAATGTAAGGCAAAGGTTATCATGTAAAAGCATGAAGAGATGAACAGGAAAAAAATAAATCAGTAAGTAAAAGGCAAATATATTAAATATTAGGTCTAAACCTGATGTTTGTTCGTGATTATTTGTCTATGATATTGATAATGATGATGGCCAAATAATATCTAGAATAATGATAATAGCTAAAATTTATATAGCATTCACTATAATTCAAGCATTGTTTTAACTGATGGACATACAGTAATTCATTTCCCTTGAGCACTTGAGGTGGTTGCTATTATAACTTTAATTTTACAGACAAGTAAACTGAGATCACAAAGCTAGTAAGAGACAGAGCCATAATTCAAACTATGGTAGTTCTGTATCGAAAAGTCTGTGTTCGTAACCACTGCATAATGGGAAGCCTACTGTTTTTCAAAGAAACACCTGAGCTGGCCTGTAAAAACGTGTGACTCTTCAATATTTGAGGTGTTCCCTGAAACACCCACCCAACACCTAAGCGAAGTGGACTGTGAAACCAGGCATATTCCACAATGCCAAAGTATGCATAAGGGAAGATGGCAAAAGATATCCTTTTTCTCACAGAAGACCCAGGAGCTCTCAGACTGGCCCCAAAGAATATCCTCCACTCCCAAACCAGGGAGTTCTCCCTCTTCTGGTCATCAGAATTTGTTACATTCTAGAGATTAACAACTGCTCTTTATTTCCCATTCCTCCCTTGTATGAATGGGAATTATTTCATAAATTGCAATTTCCTGTTTCACAATTATTGTATATTTGTATTTTGGTGTTAAACTTCAAGGTTTAAATTTATGGGTTTCAAGACCTTTAAGGAGTTATTCCCTGACCTGACGGAGAAAACTGCATATATCTCAGAAATCCTGGACTTCTGGCTGGAAAGAGTAGCTGGATGAGACATACACATATCACAGGTCTTTAATGAGTCTTCCTCCAATTCTGATGCCGTATTCTTCTTATTATAGGCCAGCACCTTGGCTTATTTACTCAGTGTACAGGCTGAATAAGTATGGTGAAAGGATACAACCCTGAGGCACACCCTTCCTGATTTTAAACCATGCAGTATTCCCTTGTTTTGTTCAAACAACTATGTTCTATATACATGTTCCTCATGAGCACAACTAAGTGTTCTGGAATTCCCATTCTTTGCAATGTTATCCATAATTTGTTATGATCCACACAGTAGAGTGCCTTTGTATAATCAATAAAACACAGGTAAACATGTTTCTGCTATTCTCTGCTTTCAGCCAAGATTGATCTAACATCAGCAATGATATCCCTCGTTCTACTTCCTCTTCTGAATATACCTTGACTTTCTGGCAGTTCCATGTCTATATAGTGCTGCAACAGTTTTGGAATTATTTTCATCGTAATTTTATTTGCATGTGATATTAATGATATTGGAGCCCTTGTGGTTTAATGATTAAGAGCACAGCTGCTAACCAAAAAGTTGGCAGTTCGAATTCACCAGCCACTCCTTGGAAATGGTATGGGGCAATTCGATTCTGTCCTATAGGGTCACTATGAGTCAGAATCAACTCGAAGTTAATGGGTTTGGTTTGGTTTTGGTTTATTAATGATATTGTTTGATAATTTGTGCATTCCATTGGATCACCTTTCTTTGGAATAGGCATGCATATGGATCTATTCTGGAAGTTGGTTAGCCAGGTAGCTGTCTTCCAAATTTCTTGGTATAGACAAGTGAGAGCTTCCAGCATTGCATCCTTTTATTGAAGCATCTCAATTGCTCAAATGCTTGCTGAAAGTGAAGAAGCCTGAAGAACTTACCAATGAAGATTAAAGACTACAGCCTTCAGTATAGATTATACTTTAACATAAAGAAAACAAAAATCCTCACAACTGGACTAATAAGCAACATCATGAGAAATGGAGAAAATATTGAAGTGGTCAAGGATTTCATTTTACTTGAACCCACAATCAATGCTCATGGAAGCAGCAGTCAAGAAATCAAACAACGTATTGCATTGGGTAAATTTGCTGCAAAAGACCTCTTTAAAGTGTTGAAAAGCAAAGAGGTC
>NW_004443941.1:21569340-21571294 GCF_000243295.1 Trichechus manatus latirostris
AAAAAAGACTAAAGTTGGCTGAGCAGTAAGCTAGGAGGAGCCTGTATCCTTCCTGACAGTAGCACCTCATAACAAGCTTGGACTGCATAGTCTAGACTTATTTCATATGAGAAATAAATAAACTTCTATATTATTTAAACCCCTGTTCCTTTTTAGTTTTTTCTTTCATATAGTTATAGCTAATTCTAACAGAATTCAGATTCATAGACAGATCTGGGACAAGAACTAAATCTTGTCTTGAGCTGCTGAATTACACCCACTGTGTTTTCTTCTATCTTTCTTTCACCCTCCTGATCCCAGGTACTCCTGGTAAGAAGGAAGTATCTTATTTATTATGTACCTTTTGCAGAAACTAGTTGCTCTTACTTTATGCTTGTTAGGACAACCTCCTTTTTTTTTTTTTATCAATTCTATAGCTAGTGCTCTGATATATTACAGTTCTGTATGATAACTTTGATAGTAACCTTCTCCCCCATCCCCTCCACCAGTGTTAAGTAATTCCAAATATCTGTGTGAATTGAAAAGACTGTATCCTCCAGGAATCTGGTAGCCAATGACAATTCTGGCTATCTCTGACACAACAATGTGAATAGAATGAGAGGAGAGTAATTCAGTTTTGAGGTATAAATACAGGCAAAATTAATTTTGTTCATAGACAAATTCTTAATAAATTATAATGAAAATACTTGTAAATATTATATGTACCTCAGTTTTATCTCATCAGGGAAATTGTATCTGGATCTCAGAAAATAATGTTTAAATGTAATATAATTTTTTTTACTTTTTAATAATTATGTAGGGATCTGTTGGCTCTTATTTCCACATTGAATTGTGAGTCATGCCAACCAAAGTAGTCCAATAAGAATGTGTCTACATGAAAGCACAGAAACATTTTAGAAAAGAACAAGTGCACACAGGCGTGGGCTGGTGTTATTTACTTACGAACCAGCAGGAACAATGGCATATCTTATTCAAATAGCAGGTTAAATATTCCATGGGAGGTTTGTATTTCATACAACTGGTGACCTTCAAGTCAGTTGAAATGGCCTGAGAGTGACATTTGTTATTCTCATCTATGTATGCATTTTTGATTGGTAAAGGCTTTACCGAAGTGCAAATTTCAAAGGTGATTCGTGACCAAGCATGGAAAATTTGCGAACAGCAATCTCCCAAGTTATATGGACAAATATTCTCTATCTGAAGGGTCTTATTTAGTTCTGTATAAACGACCAATTAACTTTGTCAGTGCATTAGTCTGAGAGTCAAGAGACTTATGTTGAAGTTTTGGGTAATTTTTGAATCACAGACCCTTTTAAAAATCTGATAAAAGCTCTGGACAGTTCATGCTGGAAAATGCACACATAGATAAATAAATATGATCTTTCAGAAAATTTTATAGGGAACAGTAAACAAATAAATCCCACCCAGAAGCTCCTCTAGAAGCCCATGAATATTCTGGGTCAAGAAAATGAGCACTTGCTAGATCTGTGATCTTGGGCAATCCGTTTCACAAACTGACTCAGTGTATTCATTTATAACAGGTGGGGAAAATTGTGGAGAAGATGATTTAGACAATATATTTTTTTTCAGTTTTAACATTCTGTTTTTTATTAAGTTAACAAAACATATCAGTTAAACAGGTAGTAAATATAGTTTTAAAAATGCATAGATATAGTTTGGCTGGAAATTAGAAAGTTTGGTCTAATAGACAAATCAATTGTCCTGCAGCCTGAGCCTCAAAAGCATGTGAGTCTCTAGTATCAATGTGGGTTACTAAAATAAAGTTTTGTGTATTTTAGAGTCACATGAAAGAGACACACTGTCATGGATTGAATTGTGTCCTCCCAAAATATCTGTCGACTTGGCTAGGTCATGATTCCCAGTATTGTATGATTGTCTACCATTTTGTCATCTGATGTGATTTCCCTATGTGTTGTAAATCCTATTTGTCTTA
>NW_004443941.1:21572594-21574218 GCF_000243295.1 Trichechus manatus latirostris
TGATGCCCTAAATTTGGACTTGTAGCCTACTAGACTGTGAGAGAATAAAGTTCTCTTTGTTAAAGCCATACACTTGTGGTATTTCTGTTATAGCAGCACTAGATGACTAAAATACATACTTATCACTGTCGTTATTGTGTTAGTTGCCATAGAGTCAACTTAGATTTATGGCAACCTTATGTATAACAGAACAAAACATTGCCCAGTCCTGAACCATCTTCATAATTGTTGGTATGTTGGCTCATATTCCAGCACTATATCAGACAACATTCTGTTGTGATTCATAGGGTTTTCACTGGCTGATTTTAAGACGTAGATTGGCAGGTCCTTCTTCATAATCTGTATCAGTCTGGAAACTCTGCTAATACCACAGGTGATCCTGCTGCTCTTTGAAATATCGGTGGCATAATTTCCAGCATCATAGCAACACACAAGCCACTGTAGTACCATAAACTGACAGATGGGTGTTGGTTAGCGAGCATACTCCCCTGAAACCCAAAAATTTTGCTTTTCCAGAAGCTACCTGGAGGCTTATGGGAGTAACACAACTGCATCATCAGTCTGTACTGTTTATCTAACTTTTGTTCTTGATTAATGAAAACATTCTTGGCAAATGCTTTCATTCTAGTCTGTCTTGTGTCAGTCCAAGAATTTCACCTCCAGCAGCTCAAGATGAATGTCCCTGGTCATCACTCTGAATCATGGCCTAACTTCTGAAAACCAACAAAACAGAACTGGGGTCCTATTTCGATATTCCTAGCTGTGTCATACAGGCAGCTCAGGTCTGCTTTGAATACTCTTGTTTTTATCTCGGCTTCCTATTCATAAGCAAAAATTTGCCATAATATTATTAGTTTACAAACTGTCCTGAGGTTCATTAGTCATAAATTCAGCCAAAGATGATTTTAAACATTCTATTAATTTGTGCATTCTTTTGTTGTTTAATGAAAAACTATATACTTCAAATGACAACTCCCAAAGGTAAATGTGATCCTGTTATAATTTTCTGTCATGGGAGACAGGATAAGAATATAACAATTTTCTCTATGATTCTACGTAGCTTCCCCACGGATGAAGCATGTATATATTTACTTGATTGTAAAATGATTGAGTTATGGGTATTAGCGATAGAAAATTCCTTTTAGCTGATTGAATAATATTGGGAGATGATATCTGAGGCACCTAAAATCAATTTAGGACTTGTACTATTAGCTTTATTTTTTATGTTATTCCTCAAATAGATGAAAACTCCTTGAGGCAAGCTATATATTTGCAGCATATTGAAGCCATCCATCCTTTTTTTATTTTTCTTTCCTGCACTCCAGCTGTTAACTTTAATAACCTGTTGTTGTTGTCATTGAGTCAGTTCCGACTCATAGTGACCCTATGTACAACAGAACAAAACAATGCCCAGTTCTGCACTATCCTCTTGATTATTGCTACGACTGAGCTCATCATTACAGCCCTTGTGTTAATCCATCTTGTTGAAGGTCTTCCTCTGTTTTGCTGACCCTCTATTTTACCAAGCATGATGTCCTCCAGGGACTGGTACCTCCTGATAACATGTTCAAAGTACATGAAATGAAGCCTCATCATCCTCACTTCTAAGGAGCATTCTGCCTGT
>NW_004443941.1:21574585-21576209 GCF_000243295.1 Trichechus manatus latirostris
TTGACAACTTCAATCTTTTTTCATTTATCATGTTGCTTATTGGTCCAGTTGTGAGGATTTTTGTTTTTGTTTTTTTATGTTGAAGTGTAATCCACATTGAAGGCTGTAGTCTTTTATCTTCATCAGTAAGTGCTTCAAGTCGTCTTCTCAAAGAAGACATAATAACCTAGGTATACAATACTCATTATAATAGTTTATACCAGTTTACACTTTTGAAAGTAGCAGAAAAGAAACGTAAACTGGAGAAAGATGGAGGGGAGAGAAAGGGAAAGGAGAGAGAGTGAGAGTAAGAAGAGACTGAATTTAATGACTCGCATGATTATTTATTTGTGGGTTATATTTTTCCTTATATCCCTGAGCAAATTAAGGTTTTGTTTTCAGTAGTATGTTTAGTGTTAATAACTGAATACTTTATAAATGACTGAGCTATGACTCTACAGATGGAGAAGGATTGTGTTTTAATGAATTTGAATTCATTTAGCCTGAGCGATAGTAAGTAAACACACACTATTATTTTCTGATGACAATCTAGCTACAAGGTTTCTTTGTCCCTCTAGTCTTAGCAATTTGAGGAACTGAAAAATCAAATAGGAAATGCCACAGTCATTTTCACATTATCAAGATGGTTTGTGACTTATCTTTCTCTGTCACATCTGGCTTCTAGCTGGTTAGCTGCTTCAAAAATAGAATCTGTATTCACCATCAGAAACACCTTTTTGGTGATAAGCATGCACATACATTTATATTAGCTATTAAAGTAGATTACATTGGATGCCATCAAATTGATGGCAAGGGATGTGACCATGACAATTGTATTCTCCAGTTTCTCTGTGTGAAGCTAAATCTTAGGCTCAGAAGACCCCAAGGTGTTGATAGAAAAGTTGTCTTTTCCCTTCCATGTTAACTTGAGATCACTGGGGAGTGGAAGAGATAGTCAGGGAAAGAGAATTATAAGAGGGAAGACAGTGCTTTTCATTGTCTATTGGAAATAGCTTGGCGATCTATCAGTTGAAATTTTAATATCCATTGACACATTGAGATCAGCTGGTTGGAGAATGCCTTTGGCCACTATACTGCGTAGATAAAAATCAGCCTCTATTTTTTTCTTTAGAATACAGTTTATTTTTGTATGCTTTCTAATCTTTATGATCTTATTTCTATTCCTTTATGTAAAAGGAAAAGAATCTGTAATTAATATAACTACTTATGATATACTGACTGCAAATGTAGGTAGCTTCCAAGTATTTAAAACAAATTGGTGAAGTATCAATGAACAAGTTGAGTCATTAACTTCTAATTCTATTGATTGATCTAGAAATGTCGCTTGGTGGAAACTCCAGGTTCTATTCAGAGTGATATGTTACAGCCACTAAACAAGAAGCTTAGGTGGGATATCAGAAAGATACATTCATTTCGTTGCGCAAAGAAAGGAGCAATGGGGGCTGCTGCCTCCAAGACTGCTTGCCGGTAACTTGGGAAGGTAGGCTTTTACAGAGAACAGACAAGGAAATGCAAATTCATCATGAATATTCAGGATTGATCTTCACACAGGAGCTCAGGGCTTGGGGATGACTGCATTTTCTCTAGACAAAGGTTCAATTCTCCGGGATGGAGGCAGAGGTTG
>NW_004443941.1:21576996-21578369 GCF_000243295.1 Trichechus manatus latirostris
TTTTTTTGGTCAAAATGACAGCTATAGTAAAAAGGACTGGAAGAGGGGATAAATATACCTATAGGGTTGCAAGCTTCCTATATTCTACATGAAGTAAATATTAGTTTATTTTAAACACTGATTAAATTAAAATATTAAATCCAAGTAGACTGAAAAATCAAGGATGAACATTCTAATCCCTACAGTAACCAGTAAAAATAATGCAAACATATATAGCTAGAAAGCCAGTAGAGACATTATGTTTGAATAATGAAAAAATTCTGTTATTTTAAAAAGTAAAGAAAGAAGAGGAACAACACGGAGGGCAAAAGAAGAGAAATTGTAAAAATATAATGGTAAATTCAATCATGTTAATAATTAGTTTCATAGACTAAATAGTCCAATTAAAAGGCAGAGATTGTCAGATTGGATAAAAGGGCAAAACTCAGTCTATGCTGCCTCAAGAAATGTATATACATATAAAGACAGAGTTAGGTTCAAAGTAAATGGATAGAGAAAGAATTACCATGCAATCTATAAGTATGAGAAGGCTAAAATTAATGCATTTATATCGTATAACAAGAAAAAAAATAAAAGCAGGTTAAAAAAAGGTACATATGTACTAAATAACAAAGAATGATTATTGTCTTCTTATCAGAACCTATGCAAGATTCAAAAGAAAAGGAAAAGTTATATCATGAAAACACTAAACTTAAAAGGTAATGGCAACGATATTCAAGTACTGAATGGAAGGAAAGAAGGAAACAAACATCAACCTGAAATTCTATGTCTAGCCAAAAAGTGAAATAAAAACTTTATAAGACAACCAAACACTGAAAGAATTTGTGGCCAGCAGACCTGCACTGCAAGGAATGTAAAAGAAAATTTATCCGGGGAGGAAAAATAATATGAGAGGGAAATTTGGATCTACACAAGGGAATGAAGAACTCTAAACATGGCTTCTATGTTGGAAAAAACCAAAAGACTTGTTTCCTCATTCTCTAATATATTTAATTTCTTTAATAAGTAATTCATTGTTTAAGCAAAAATAATAATAATCTGTTGAAGTGTATGTAACATACTTAAAGGAAAATATGAATGAAAAAAGCACAGAGAACATATTGTGAGAGTTTTTACATTATATGTAAATTGGTATAACATCATTTGAAGATTAATCCTTTATAAATTAAAACTACATGTTGTAAACTATAAAGTAACCACTAAAAAATAAAACAAAGAGCTATAGGTAATTAACCAATCGGTGAGATAAAATGGGGTAATAAAAACTACTCAATTGAGGATTGGTCTGTTCTGCTCTAGCCGTGAAGGATTCATTGCCCTCTAGCCATAGCCAAACAGAAAGACTGACAAAATATATGAAACAACTGTTTTCA
>NW_004443941.1:21584123-21585235 GCF_000243295.1 Trichechus manatus latirostris
TTGTGATTATGCCTCTTTTCTTGATCTGTCCTGAATTCCTTCAAATTCATTGTAATATGGAAGTGTTTATTTCAGTTATCCTGTCCCTTTTCTACTCTTTAATATTGCAAGTGTAGGATGTAAAACAGAGGTCCTCAGGCTGTGGAAAATACCACTGCCTCAAGCAGCTTGCTTAATGCATCCTGTAGCTTTACATTAAAATCCTGGTTCTTTTCCTTGGCATGTCCTGAAGCTTTACATTAAAATTCTGGTTCCCCTCTCCTTAACTGCTGCCCAAAACTAGAGGAAATTGGCAGAAGCTGGGTTTAGGCACCATGTTGACATTCAGGATAACCTTCTAGCTCACTAAATACCTCATATATAGTAACTTCCTCGCTTCTGGGTGGAGTTTAAGCACCATTTTCAGAACATGCAAGGCATGAAGTTATATGTAAACCCCATTGCACCTTTGTAGTTATGATTAAGAGTGTTGCTGATGTAACTTGTATGAACTTCCTACTTGTAAACCCCTTGTCCTCACTGAGCAGTCTTAGTGGCAACAGCCTTGACTGTTCCTTTCCTTGCACAATGAAATAAAGGTGCCCTTCTACTCCCCTGCCTTGGTCTCTCATTTACTGGCTGAGTCATGCCGAGTAGAACTTGGGGTTTCCACCTGGCAACATTTCTGGCAAGCCAGCCAGGAGTCATCTGCTAGGTTCCTGTGGTTGATTGGACAATAGACTGGCCCCAAAGTCTGGCACCACCAAGAGATTTCTCCCAGAGACCTTGGAGCAGCCCTGGAAGCCAATCCACCTTGGAGCCAATGGTGACTCCATAGGAGACACGAAACTTGCCTGGGTTATTTGGTTAGTACCTAGGTAAAGCCTTAGAAGAGCCCCAAGAAGCAGGAGGAATTGACCATTGAGGAATTAAAGGCTCTAAGTATCTTGGGTTATTTGGTAAATAACAGAGTAATTCCTAGATAAGGCCTTAGAAGAGTCCTAAAAAGTGAGAGGAATTGACCATTGACAACATAAAAGGCTCTAAAGCAAAAAACCAAACCCATTGCCAGTGAGTCGATTCCGACTCATAGCTCTAGGTATATGTTATAAGGTTGGTGCACCAGATTAGGT
>NW_004443941.1:21585607-21586407 GCF_000243295.1 Trichechus manatus latirostris
CTTAAGAACTGAGAATATTTTGGATCAGACCCTATGAGAAAGAAAGAGATGATTTTCATTTGTAACACTGTGCAGCCTCAATATGAATTGGCAGGTGGAGAAAAGTGTCTAGCAATTAGGCCTCTAAATTATACTATTATCCTCCAACTTGATCTTTTCTGTACTCACGAGGGTAAATGGGATGAAAGGTGTTATGTGGAAGACTTTATGACTCGGTATCAATACAAGGGATTGCAAAAATATGTAAAATTCTAGTCCAGAAAAGGGGTCGGCGAATTGCGACCACCAATCCTCCCTTTGACCCTGAGAAGAATCCTTGTTGCTCTTGCCTGCTGCTCCAGTGCAGGTATTGCTGCCCCTTTATGTTTCCGTTCCAAAAGAAGTGGCTGTGTCAGCAACAATTCCTGCCACGAAACCCTCTCAGTCCGTATATCCACCCCTCCCAAACCCTCCCACCACAGTGTTGGGCACGCTGCCCCATTTGTGGAGTGGAACGGTCTTTGGGCACCCCAATTCAGGGACTAGGGAGAATGAAAGTAATACGAGGGTGACTATTTCTCCAGAGAGCCATAGCACATCCGACCTCAGGGGCACCTACTCTGACAAGTCCCAGCAGGAGACGCTGGCATAGTCTGGGTCCACCAATCTTTCTCAACAAGTGATCTTTATAACTTGAAAAACCATTGTCCCAGGTATCAGGAAGACTAAGAGAATTCAGGATCTTATCCCCTCCATCTTCTGCGCTCATAACCCTAACTGGGCAGATTGTCAGGTGCCGCTAGATGTGCTCCTGACCCCAA
>NW_004443941.1:21586507-21588456 GCF_000243295.1 Trichechus manatus latirostris
GGCAGTAAATTAGCTGGGGGCAGAGAATTTCCCTGCGGGGGACCCTGGCTGGGATCAGAATATGGCCAAGGGACGGACATGCCTTGCTTATCATAGGGCATGCCTTTTAGAACGGTTCAAGAAAGGAGTGTCTAAACAAAAAACCTTAGCAAAATAAATGGTATCAAACAAGAACCAACTGAAGATCCCTCTAAGTTTCTGGAAAGAATTTATGAGGCATTTAGACAGTTCACAGACATGGACCCTGAAAATGCTTGCATGGTGAATATGATTTTTATAAGGCAGAGTGCCCTGGACATATAAAAACAAACAAAAAACTTCAGAGACTTGAGGGAGGTATGGAGTTGGAAATCTCACAGCTTGTTGAGCTTGCCTATCAGGTATATTCCAATTGGGATTTGGAACAAGAAAGAGAAAAATTACTGGTCAGAAGAGACAGGCCATATTTCTGGCCTCTGCCTTGCGGGAAAATGACTTGTCTCCTGGCAGCCCAAGAAGACGGAGGCAGGGAGGTGAGAGGCCCTGAGCCCAGTTAAACCGAGACCAGTGCGCCTAGTGCCAAGAGAGAGGACACTGAAAGAATGAGTGCCCTAAATTCCTACCCAGAGATAACAAAGAGCCTGGGGCTGCCCAGTGCCCCATGATGCCAATGGGTGAAGACTCGGATTGAGGAAGACCAGAGGTGAGAGTCCCCCACCTGAATCTTTGGTTATAATGAAGGTGGGGAATGGGGGAACCTGTATGGTTTCCAGTGGATGCCAGAGCAAATCACTCTATCCTGACCCAGAAAACGATAGCCTCAATGAAACAAACTGTCATTTGTGGAAGTCCCGAGAAAGAGGGAGAACCCTCCCTTCCTCCATCCTCCAACCTGCTTCATACATGAGAACTCGTTAACACATTCTTTTCTCTACATGCCTGACTGTCACATTGCCTTGCTGTTAAGAGACTTGTTGTGCAAACTGCAAGCTCAAATTTCTTTTGATAAAGGGATCATGCAGATAGATGTACATACCACCAGAGAATGAATGGTGACTGCAGATAGCCCTTACCACTGAGTCACCCACCAATTATAGCATGGAAGGACACTACCAGGGATTGGTAGCACCAGACATCAAGGATGCAGTGGTCTTGTGGGTATGGGCCCACAAAGTGCCAGTTTATGCCAAAAATGTTCCCCCGGTAGGGGCCGAGCTCCTACCCAGCATAGCTCCCCCAACTTAAGCAATACCCCATCTGGGCAGAGGCTTGGCAGGCACTGCGAAAAATCATCACCAGGTACCTGAAACATGGCTGCTCAGATCGTGTCAGTCACAGTTCAAGACCCCCATCAGGCCAGTAAAGAAGAAAAATGGACAATACCGGTTCCTTCAGTTCTGCGAGCCATCAACCGGGTAACAGTCAAGAGTCCACCCTGTAGTTCCCAAACCATATCCCTTGCTATCAAACTTTCACCCAGTTTTTTCCAGATTCACTCTCCTGGGTCTGAAGGATGTGTTCTTCCGCATCTGAGTGGAAAAAAAAAAAAAAAGCCAGGAGATCTTCGCCTTGGAGTGGGAGGTCCCAGACAATGGACAAAAGCAACGACTCTGCTGGCAAGTCCTTCCCCTGGGGTTAAAAACAGCCCCACTCTTTTCAGGTCCACCCTAGCTAAGGAACTGAGTGAGACAATTGACCTTGACCAATGGTATACTCCTCCAGCATGTGGAAGATTTACTGATCGACAGCCACAATGACTACAATTGCCTCCAGAATACCACAGAGGTTTTGAATTTTCTAGGAAATACTGGATATTCGGTCTTGGAAAAAAATCTCACGTCAACCAAAAGGAGGTGATTTATCTGGGTTTTAAAATCAGACATGGAAAACCAGAACTCCTTCCTGTCCCAAAAGACTCTATCTGCAGATTGACGGGTCCTACCAACAAGAGCCAGCACAGAGGTTTTTTG
>NW_004443941.1:21589323-21590615 GCF_000243295.1 Trichechus manatus latirostris
GGTACCCTTTATTAGAGAACCCCAATATGATGAACGTAGCTTGCCTTAATGATAACCAACCTCCCTCCCTCCACGAGGTTGGGGATGTTCAAATTACTAAATACTTGCAGTCTCTTTGGACGACTGTCTTCTCTCCGCAGATATGCTCACCTGAGGAAACTGCCTGAGACAGAGGTGCCCCTCCATCCATTCCAGTCTGGTGACTGGGTCCTTCTCAAGGTGTGAAAAGCCAATCTCCTTCAGCAGAAGTGGACCGGCCCCTTTGAAGTCCTCTTGGCTACCCCGATGGCTGTCAAACTCAGTGAGCTCAAAGCTTAAATCCACCATAATCTAGTAAAGAAAATCACACCGCTGGACACCAAGGGACAAATTCATCAGAACTGTGAGAACTGGACTTGTGAGCCAGTTGAGGACCTTAAGCACTTGTTTCCCTGACACCTTCCTGCATGAGTGAGATCTCCTCAAAACTCTTAACACTGCTAATAACCTTGATGTTTGTATTCTCTTACACCCATATACTCTACTTGAACAGGTTAGATTGCTGTAGACATTTGAGTGAGCAGAATCAACCAAGAACAGGATGATGTGATTATTCCTAGGAGTTGCCCTATGTGTAAATGCTAGATGGCATTTCAATGTTTTTAATAGATTTCACCAGGCAGTTGTAAACCATACTGCATGAGCTAATAACTGCTGGATTTGTTCACACTCCCCTTCACGTGTAGGGCAAGGTTTACACTTAATCCCTGTACCTCTTCATCCAGTTTACTGGCTAAAAAAAGAGGGAGTGCAATTAATAAATAAAAAGAAAACCTTTGGCAGAGACTAATACACCAGTGTGAGGTCTGCCTACCCACAATTCCTCAACAGTAGATCAGTGGCTATGATGAAAGGTCAACTGTTTAAGCATATCTCCAATATTTGCCCCCTCCCCAAGAACATACCAAACATTTCCGAGCCAGGCATAGTTTAGAATGGACACTGGTCCTGAATGACCAATATCCAAAAAAGAAAAGGAGGGACTAAGGCAGAGGTCTCCAGGCTGCAGAAAATTCCACTGCCTCAAGCAGCTTGCTTGGCACACCCCGTAGCTTTACGTTAAAATCCTGGTCCCTCTCCTTAACTGCTGCCCAAAACTAGAGGAAATTGGTGGAAACCTGGTTAGTTGCCATGTTGACATTCAGAATAACCTTCTAGCTCATTAAATACCTCATACATAGTAACTTCCCAACCTCTGGGTGGAGTTTAACCGCCATTTTCTGGACACACAATGCCTGAATTTATATGTAAAC
>NW_004443941.1:21592179-21593013 GCF_000243295.1 Trichechus manatus latirostris
CTATGAACATCTACTTCTCACTTCTCCTACTGCGTATCATCTAGCATGGCTCCACTTCCTGTGGATCTGTAGGATTGCTGGGCTTTGTTCCTCATGTCTTACCCTGGATCAAAGGCTGAAGACACAGTGGCTATCTGGGACATGTTCTCTTTATGGCAAAGATTTGAAACACCCAAAGGGATAAGCAGAACTACGTGATGTCTGTTAAACTCTAACCACAGTACCTGGACTGTCTCTGCTGCCCAAGTTCCACTGGCCAAACATGTCATGGGTTAAGTATAATCTCAATGGGTTAGGGACATATACTCTTCCTATGGAGGTGGGGGACAGAACCCACCAAACCCCTTACCTTCAAGTCAATTCTAACTCATAGTGACCCTATAGGACAGAGAAGAATTGCCCCATAAGGTTTCCAAGGAATGACTGGTGCATTCAAATTACTGATCTTTTGGTTAGCAGCCAAGCTCTTAACCACTGTGCCACGAGGGCACAAGGGCAGGCCATATCCCCAAGGAAACTTCCTTTTCAATTGATTGTCTGCTCACATCAGATCACAAAATGGAAGATGATTACAGAGGGTCTACCAAACCACTGAGATTCATAGCCTAGCCAAGTTGACACACAACATTAACCATCGCAACAAGCTTTTCAAGGTTCAGTAGGAGCTTCTTTGAAAGTGAATTATGTAAGTTGGTTCAGTGATGCCATGGATGCAGTGTGTCTGATATTTGGGCAACAGCTTCACTTCACAATAATGCCACTCTATATTAGGTTAAGGAGCCCTGGTGGTACAAACAGTTAAATTCTCGGCTGCTAACTGAAAGGTTGGCAGTT
>NW_004443941.1:21595635-21596654 GCF_000243295.1 Trichechus manatus latirostris
CTTATTAGTGAGGCAAAAGTGACTTCGCATGACTCACTGCCAAAATTTCTTTAAGCCAAATGTAGGAGTATACCCTAATGGCAGACAGGTAAATAAAATATTTAGTTTATTTTTTGTTTGTCTGTTTGCTTGTGTTTATGTTATCAAGAGGGAAGCCAACCAGCATAAATAAAGGTCCTCATAACATGAGTCCATTCCTCATTTTTCTGAGAAGTAATCTCATATTTATTTAACTGTCCAAAGATTATTTATACCATGCCTAATACATAGAAAAATCGAGCCTCTCTAGCTCTGTCATCTGTGACTATATTAAATAAAAGTGACAATAGCAATTAGAGTACACTGTAGTAAAATTTTTAGTTGTGTGATTTTCAGATACAAATATCTGGGAGATATTGGCTGAGGTTAAAAAGGAAGGTCCTGTAGAAATGGCAAGTAAGAAAATCACATATACTGGCGAACCTTTCAGCAGGGTAAAAAGAAAAAGAGCAAAAAAAATGATAAGCCCTCAAACACTTCTGTGAATAAATTGAATCACAAAATGATGCTTCACTTCTAAAGTAAAAACTTATGATTTTGCAGGTGAAATCATTATATGGTTTCCTATCAAGATGATAAGTGTGGAAACATTTAACCATAAAAGAATGCTTGTGAAAATTGATGTTCAGGCAGAACAAAAAAGAGGAAATAGGAAGCAGAAAGTAGGAAGCTGGATAGTTGTAAATGTGTCAACAGAACTAATAAGTCAATTTTACAGCTACTAGAATCTTTAAAGCATTGGATGAAGATCCATCATTTCCCCCATATTTATTCTCTCACAATGATTGTTCAAATTGGATTTCTGATAGCAACAGTTTTGTTGTTGTTGTTTGCTTGGGCCCCATAAACCACTTAACATAATGCATAACACGTATGAGGCTGCCCTATGCAACGGGATTTACTCTACTAACCACCTTCCATCTACGGAGTTCAAAGCACTCTACAGACAACACTTTCCTAATCAGTCAGGGTACATAATG
>NW_004443941.1:21605049-21632807 GCF_000243295.1 Trichechus manatus latirostris
AGACCAAAGGGGCGGCTTCTGTCCAGAGGTGAGAGGGGAAGGCAGAGAGAGTTAGGAGCTGGTTGAATATTCATGGGGAATCAGGGAAGGAAGGGAGGAGTGTTCTGTCGCAGAATGGGGTGAGCGGCTGGGGTCTCATAACAATGTACATAAAAAAAAAAAAGAATAAAGAATGTCTTTGAAAAGAAAAAGAGGAATACCCTCAATGAGATGGATTGACACAGAGGCTGCAACAATGGGCTTAAACATAGCAACGATTGTGCGGATGGCGCAGGACCGGGCAGTGTTTCATTCTGTTGGGCATAGGGTGGCTATGTGTTGGAACCGATTTGATGGCACCTGACTACAACAACAGATAGTAGAGCCAGCTCTTGAGATTGGTAGCAGTTTATTAGTTACATATATTCACAGCCTTGGAGGAGGAGGACACTGCCACACAGAGCTGCATGAGGGTTGCACTCAGGAAAGGAGTGAACAAGCAGGAGCTGTGGGAGGCAGGTTTTGCAGTGACAAAAGGATGAGGTGACTTCTGGCTCTGTTCCTGGTCCCCTTGATAAGGAGGATTTTTTGGCTAGGGGACCTTATCCACAGAAGCCAAAAAAATCCGTTGCCTTTGAGTTGATTCCAACTGATAGTGACCTTATAGGACAGAGTAGAACTGCCCCATAAGGTTTCCAAGGAGTGGCTGGGAGATTTGAACTGCTGACCTTTTGGTTAGAAGTTGAGCTCTTAACCTCTGTGCCACCAAGTAGCAGAGGGGGAGAAAATCTTACAGTTAGACATTTTGACGCCCTCCCAATTTTACTAGATGTTAAGGTAACACTTAATATTGAATCTTAATTTCAGGTTTTACACCATAGGGTTGAGCAGAGACATTAGAAAGATGCCATCCCACCCTGTCCTTATTATTTGATTCTACACGAATCATTGCAATTCTAGACAGACAGAATAAATGCAGAATTACTTCCTTTATCTTTACCAAGAAACAAAGTTCAATTTCCAATGAACAAAACAAATATTTAGGTGAACCTTTAGCTGGTTATACATCTCCAAAGGTTAAGACTTTTGTGTGTATAAGTTTACTGTAACCAGGATCATTGTTATTTGCATACAGTGCTATGGAAGAACTCACTAGAACTTTATGGAATGTGGTTTTGTGATTGCCTGGATTATATAGTGAAATTGAAAAATAAAATCTGCTTGACCTTCTTATGGATGTTTTTGTAATGGCAGAATTAAAAATACACACTATTATTAAGGAAGTACTTTTTTTTTTTAAGTTTTAGTTAATTGTTATAAGAATTCCAGTCTTGCCTAGGGAGGCATTTTAATTTGTTAGGTGAATGCTTCCATAATCCCACCAGGAGGCTAAGCAGCAGAGAGTTTGCTGGAACCTTGAATTGTGAACCTGGTGGAGTTGCTCTGTTAAAAAGAGAAAGCATGGGCTCCTTTTGGAGAAGAGAAGAAAGAGACTAGTAGAGAGCAAAAACTGTTGTGGAGGGGTCAAAGGAGATGAGTTGGAAAATATAAAGAAGGAGTTTTAGAGAGAAAAAAATACTTGATGTTTATCTACTAAATCATTCACTATTGAGTATGTAAAATAATCACCACCCCTCTCTTCTATAAAACATTTAGTAAAGTCAACATGGCTCACTAAAGCCTTGGGGAGATTTTCTTTCCTGGAGATATTACGAAGTTTAGAATCTGGGATAAGGATTGAGGTGAGATAAAGCCAGAAACTTTCCAAGAGGGCTTAGCTTTTACAGGGCAAGTACAGTTTTACAGAAACACTGAAGACTTAGGTACTATGTATACTACCAGGGGTTTTTGGTTAAGTTAGCAATTAGCCAAATTTTGGGTGATTTTTTTTTAAAATTGGTGTAGAAAGACTCATATTCTATATTCTATAGAGTAATACAAATAGCACAGATCACTTTCACAATCTATATTCTTATTTCTATCAGAAAAGCAGATTTAGGCAAAAATCTTTTCATTACTTTACCTCCTAAGGCTATTTTGAAAGCTATATTTGTCAACTGATTTCAAAAATGTTTCTAGAAAGAAATATCTTCAGTGTTTGTATGGCTCAGGGCATAAGGTTATAGTAATGTCTGACAATAGCACTTATGTCTCTGAGATGATTCTCGTTTTCAATGAAGTTGATGGCATCTAATGTTTATATCAACTAACAGAGTACAAAGAGAGAGAGTTTTCTCAAAAGAATATAGAAAGATTGGGTGATAGAAAAGCAAGATTGTTTCTTTCAGGTGGACTCTGTTGATAAGCTGGAATGGACTGTGAAGTTGTCGGAGTCTTTTTAGATGAATGGAAAAACATTGTGATGCTTTCAAATCAAGGGGAAAAAGGAACTACAATTCTTAAGCAAGAGTAAATGACATAAGGCATTTAATTCTTCACTGTTCTTGCATTTGATTCAAGTTTGAGATATATATGATAATACCTATGCTGTATGAGTCGGAATCGACTCAATGGCAAAGAATTTTTTTTATGCTTTTTGATGACTCCTGATAAATATGATACATACAAACAAAGTGAAAAGTTACTTATCTCTCAAGTAAAGAGTTGCTCGGAGAAACTCTTCAGGATTTATATTAGAATCACTGTTAACGTGAAAATATGCAAACAATATAAACCATTTGAGCTGGATTTCAATTAACTTAAATTTAATATAATTAAAAAAAAAAAAAAACTCTTAATAACAAAATAGGGTGTGGGCCCCCTCTCACTTTTAGAGTAACTTCACCTGAAAATGTTAGCATTTTTTTTCTTTCAAGTATTGTGTGTGATGAATTACTTGGTATGGCCTTTCTCGCCATGGTCTTGTAACTCCCACCCAGGTGATCAGGTGGGGCTGTACAAGTAAGATAATTGTGGTCCACCAAGGAAGGGGATTGGTCAGTTTTGCCTTAAAAGAGAGCCAATTCCAGAGCAGAGAGAAAAGCCCACCGCCACCAAGGAACAAGAGACCGGCAGCAAGAGACGGTGAGGTGGGTTTCCCAGCACACAGAGAGAAAGCTGAGTGCCTTTGGGAAGACACTGAGGGCCAGGGAGAGGCATGCCTGCAAGCAAAGCTGGGAAGAGGCTATCCTGATGGAAGAACTGTACCCTGATTGTTCCTGAGCATGGACTGTAAGTGTTACTGTCCTACTAACCCGTAATTGTAAGCATGGTCTGTGAGTTCTGTGTGGACACTGCAATGAATTATAGAACCCAGCAGAGAAGTTGAGAGTGCTGTGTGAGGGATGGTTGGTGTCAGAACTGGTGAAGATGGCTGAGAGAGGAGGCTTGTCTGGCCTCTGCCTAATGGGAATCAGCCTTGTGCTGTTGATCTTGGTTCTCCTTCCCCCTTGTGGGGTTGAAGGAGGTCAGACACTGCCCCCAAGCTGTTTTTGCAAGTATAAATGATATATTCAGGTCTTAATTCAGGCTAAAGGGTGGGCTAGTTAGCTAATGTCTTGATGACCAGGAGGAAAATTTTTCAGTTGTTGGAAGTGTTTTGAGTGCAGGCTGCCTAGATGCCATTGGCAGCGGTGGGAGGTGGATACATTGCCTATTTTGAGTTAAGCATGGCTTTTGTGTGTATGTGTGTTGCAAATATTCACAGCATAACATTTGCCAATTCAACAGTTTCTACATGCACAGTTCAATGACATTGATTAAACTCTTCATGTTCCTCCATCCTTGTCCCTATCTTTTTCCTAATTATTCTACCACCGTTAATGTAACGTCAGTGCTCTCCAAGTAAAAAGTCCCCCTTTTCTCCTCCATCCCACCCCTGATGTCTTAGTTTCTTAGTGCTGCTATGCCAGAAATGACACAAGTGAGTGGCTTTAACTAACAGAAATTTATTTCCTCACAGTTTAGGAGGCTAGAATTCCGAATTCAGAGTGCTGGCTCTAGGGGAAGACTCTCTCTCTGTCCACTTTGGGGGAAAATTCTTGTCTCAGCTTCTGTAGACAGCCATCTTTGGAGTTCCTGGGCTCGTAGACTGGTCTACCTCTGTAGTCTCCAGATAGCATGGGTCTTCCGCATGTGTCTGGCTTCTTCTGTGTCTCTTTTATACCTCCAAAGTGATTGGCTTAAACCCATCATAAACTGATACGACCTTGTTAACATAACAAAGGTAACCAAATGGAATTGCATCCAGAGATATAAGGGTAAGTGTTTAAAACACATATTTTTGGGGGACACCATGAAATCCATAACATCTGGTTGTTGTTGATACTTGCCACTGAGCGGATTCCAACTCACGCCAACCCCATGTGTGCAGCGTAGAACTGCTCCAGAGGATTTTCAAGGCTGCAACCTGACAGAAGCAGATCACCAGGCTTATTTTTCAAGGCGCCTCTGGGTGGGTTAGAACTGCCAAACTTTAGGCTCGTAGTCAAGCGCTTAAGCATTTATGCCACCTAGGGACCATAACACCTGGTTTCTACATATTTGCTTATTTTATATAAGTGAAGTCATACAATATTTATCCTTTCCTGACTGATTTATTTTGCTTAGTATAATGTTTTCAAGGTTCATCCACGTTGTGGCATGTATCAGGACTTCATTTCTCTTGATGGCTAAGTAGTATTCCATTGCATGTATGTACCACATTTTGTTCATCCATTCATCTGTTGATAAACATTTCTGTTGTTTTTACCTTTTGGATACTGTGAAAAGTGACGTAATGAACATTGCTGTGCAGGAAGCACGAATTTTTACCTTGAGATATCACCAGATAGCCTTGCATCTGGGTCATTGAATTATTTACACTATACAGCTGCTAGTCTCTCTCAATTGCTTCCTTATCCCAACATTGCTAAGCCCAACAATTTGCATCAATTTTCTTTGAATATTAAGCTATATGCTTAAAGGTACAAAAATCTTTTTAAGTTATAAATAATATATAACCTGATTAATCAAAATTTTCTAATGTCTTTCATGTAAGTTACTTTATATATATATATATATATATATATATACATGTATTTCTAACTAGAAATGAGGAAACTAAATATTAGAAAGGCCACATGGTTTGTTCTAGATCACAAAGTTAACAAGTAGATTAGTCAGCTATTTAAGGAGGCATGACTCTAATTGCTGCACTGTTTCCATCATATTGAAGTGGACATACCAAACAAAGTAATGGTGTGGAGTACAGGACACTGGGCATCCTGGTACTAAACACTTCAGTTCATTCACATTGTTGCAGATCCCTTCAGATGCACAATCTCTACCCTCAAGGTGTTGAGAGCTTAGTGTAAGCAATGGGGATATACAACTGGACACACTACAAGATCATCTAGGTAAGTGCTATATCTGAAAGTTGTCCAAGAGTTCTGAGACAAAACGAGAAGGGACTGAGTTTAGTAGTAGTTATCTGGGAATGGTATAAGAAGAGAAGATATGTTAATGGGATAGAATATATATAAAGATCATTCTAGGCTTGCAGTCATCCACAAGAAAGATGATGAGATCTTGAGTCATAACTTGTGGTAATGACATTGGAAATGAAAGGGAAGATTCAAGACACATTGTGGAGCTAGTAGTGGCAGAATTAACCCTCCTTCCAATAATTTTCTACTGCTGTGTAACAAGTTACCACAAACTTACCAGCTTCAAACAATACCCATTTATTAGCTCACAGTTCTCTATATTAGAGTACAAACACAGCTTTCCTGAATCCTCTGTCCATAGTTTCACAAAGCTAATATCAAAATCTTGGTCAGACTGTGTCGTTTTCTGGAGCTTACGGTCCTATTCCAAGTTCATGTGGATGTAGAATAATTTAATCTCTTGTAGTTGTAGGACTGAGGACCCTCTTTGTTTCTGTCAGCCAAGAGTTACTGCCAACTTCTAAAGGATGCCCACGTTCCTTGCCACCCCTCCTCACCTATTTTCAAAGACAGCAGAGAAGAATCTCTCTCATGTCAAACCCACCTCACACTTGGAGTCTCTCTCTTCAGGAGAACTCAGTCCTTAGGGCTCACCTGATTAGGTCAGTTTCTTCCAGAATAATTGCCCTATCTTAGGGTCAGCTGGTTTGAGATCTTAGTTACATTTGCAGATTCCCTTCACAGCAGTATCTAGATTGATTCAATAACCACCAAACCAAACCGGTAATCATGGAGTTGATTACAACTCATAGCAACACTACAGGACAGAGTAGAACTGCCCCAGTAGAGTTTCCAAGGAGTGGCTGGCGGATTCAAACTGCTGACCTTTTGGTTAGCAGCCATAACTCTTAACCACTGTGCCACCAGGGCTCCTGAATAACTACCAGGAGGTGATAATCTTGGGTCCTATCTTAAAATTCTACCTACCACATAGCCTGAAGAAGCAGAGGGAGAGAGAAGGAAGAGCTTGAGGTAACTTCAAAGTTTTTAGAAGCTTTCGCTTCCAGGAAAAATAATGGCATCTTTCACTGAGACAGGATATACAAAATTTCGAGCTGATTGGAATTAGTTACTGAACTTAATTTATGTTATTCAAATTCAAGGTTCCAGTGAGATATGCTGTTCAAAGGTCAGTTTTAAGTTTGGATCTGGAGCTCAGGATGCATGTGATGGATATCCGTAAATGATTATCATTTTAAGATTTAGTGATTTGTGTGTGTGTGTATGTAGTCATTCAAGGCAAGAGGATCTAGTAAGAAGAGAATTTAACGTTGGTTGGAATTTAGATGAATTATTTAATATTTAGTGTACATATAAAAAAAGAAGAAATGGAAGATGGTAATGCAGAGCTATATGGAGCACCTCAGTCTCTTCACGGATTGGAAGCTCCCTGAGAGCAAGAACCATATCTTTCTTACCACTATGTAAGTACTCAGTTGTCTGCTTAACATAGAGATTCAATAAATGTTTATTGAATGTCTTGATGAATGAATGAATGCATTCTCATAAAGCCACAGGTGTGAGGACTGCCCAGTACTGCAGAGAGGTTAAGTCAAATGAAGAAAGCCAATGCATTTGGCAGTTCAGAGACAATTCATGAACTCTTAGAATCAGTTTCAGCAGAATGGTGAAAATAGATTTTGGGGCTATAAAGAAGAATAATATCTAAATTATTATGCTATGAAGAAGCAGAAATATCAACTATTTTTAGCCAGATTGCCAATAAATGAAAGAGAAAATATCAAAAAGGAGCTTAAATGGTGAAGCACAGTCATGAGGATTTGTGTGTGTGTGTGTGTGTGTGTGTGTAAGCGCGGGTACACTTAGGATAGAAGATATTGGAGTTTGTATTTCGATGTTGTTGCGTGCCATCAAATTGATTCCGACTCATAGCCACCCTATATGACAGAGTAGAATGGTCCCATAAGGTTTCCTAGGCTGTAGTATTTATGGGAGCTGATCTCCAGGTTTCTTCTTCCACTGAGCTGCTGGTGGGTTACAACTGCCAGCCTTCCAGTTAGCAGCTGGGCACTTAACCATTGCACCAGGCTAGAGGAAAGAATTAGAAAAACCAAACAGAGTGAAGAAAGAAATAAGAGAAAGAGAATAATGATAGCCAAACCATTCGTGTCTTTATTTATTTATGAACAAATGATTATTAAATACCTCTCACGTGCCGGGTTAAGGTGATTGGGATACATACCAGGGTGCAATCTGCATCATCAGGGAACCTGCATTCTAGTAAGAAATAGAGTATAGAGTACAATGTAAAAATTATTATAATAAAGACCTGAATGAGGAAGAAACATTTAAGGCTACTTAAAAGAATTATGGAAAGTAAGAGATACTGATGCTTGAAAAAAGGAAGACAGAGAGAATATAACTAGCAGAGAGTTGATACATACACTCACAGGTAAATAGATAAGTGTGGTGCTTCTGAGTAATTCATCACGATTAAAGCTTGATGAACAAGAACAGAGCATTCAGCTGGAAATATAGACAAGGGTTAGATCACAAAGTTTACATTTTATCCTGAAGGTAATAGACATTCATGCATTCAAAAAGCAGCATATGATAACATTTATAATTAAAACAATTCTTTGATGAGAATAAGGAGGATTGACGTAGCTAGGAATGAGGTCTGAGACATCATGGAGGCCAGAACAGGTCTGAAGCAATAAGGGGAGTCGGAACCAATCCGATGGCACGTCACAACCACAACCTCAAGAGGACATTTGGCAATTTGAATTGTCACAACTGGGAGAGGGTGTTCTACTGCCATTCAGTGGGTAGAGGCCAGGGATACTGCTAAGCAATCTACAGTGCATAGGTCAGCGCCCCTACTCCACCCCATACACAGAGATTTATTCAGCTTATAACATCTGTAGTGCTGAGGTGGAGAAGCCCTGGCTTTATGTAACTTACTCAGTTAAGTTATTCCTAGCTAGCATATTAGGATAGATGCTCGTACGTATACACTGCAGAACCTTGTTCTTCTCCTTGGTAGCATTTACTTATTGGAGTAGCAATAAAATGCTTACTTGTTTAGGGACAATTTCTCTCACTTGGTGAGAAGCCCCATCATTGATGTAATCCTAGTCCCTAACACTGTGCTGAAGTGCAAGATAATTCAATAAATGAATGAATGAACATAGGGGCTTTGACCCCACCTGGATGATGGGAGACAATAAGAGTGAGAGAAATACTGTAAACCAGATACCAAAGTCCCTATGGAACATGGAGCAAAATTTTTGAAAAAGTCAAGCAACGATCTTGACAAGGAGAAAGTGCAATACTAAATGTAACTTTCAAACGAGGAGCTCTGACGTCCCTGTGGGAAAATGACTAGTAGAAATTATATAAAGAGTTATGAATATAATTAATAAAAAATTTGGTAAGGCCTTGTTAGCTTGTTCTAACTAATGGAAAAGAGTTGCAGTGCTTCAGGCTGACTTTCCATCTTCAAAGTACATTACAGAATTTTCAAACCTAATAGAAAACCTAGGACTGCTTTAAAAAATAAATGTGTTGGGCCTGTGGCTGAAAGACCAGTTTCTCTGAGACGTTACTCTAAATAGTGCATTTTACACTGCCAGTGTGAACCTCAGAAACTCTGAGACAGTGCTATGTGATCTATTGAAAAGATAATAACGTGTATTGGGTTTCTTTATGATGTAACTAGGAATTTAGAGTTTGTGGAATCCTGCAGTTCATCATGACAGCTATTTATTCTTTAAATGCTTTGGTTACTCTAAATATAAATCTTTTTTAAAACTTTGAGTTGCTTCAGATGCTTCTGTTTATTGGTGAAAATATCATTTCTCAGACATTCACAGGGATGTACTGTTTTATCTCATTACCAGAAGGAACCATTAAAAGGGAAGTTTTAATCATTCTACCATAAGGATATCTATTTTTCTAATTTTGCATAATGAATAAATCAATCATTAAAACAGCACTCATTAAATAACCTGAAGTTTTCTGCCTTTCTCTGTAGCCTCATGACAATTAATTCATATATATATTAATTTGGTTACTAAATATTTACTGAAAACTCATATTTTCATCAGTTTGTGAAGGTCTTGGAGAAGAATAAAGGAGGATAGAATGCTAAGCAAAAATGTACACAGTCCCTACCTTCGTGGAGCTTGCTATCACAGGCGGGGGAGCCATTTATTAAACAAATAATTATGAAAATTATAATTTAGTTATAATTGTAGAATGCATTATGAAAAAAAGCCTAATAGCACATAAGCTAGGGAAACTAATAATTCTGTTTATGGCATAACAAATTACTCCAAAAACTTAGTGGCTTAAAACAACAAGTATTTATTATCATACAATTTCTGTGTCAGGAATCTTAGAGTGGCCTAGCTGGATGATTTTGGCTCAGGGTCTTTCATAAGGATGCAGTCAAGACATCAACTGGAGATGCAGTTATGAAAGGCTTGACTGAGGCTGGAGGGTCCACTTTAAAGATGGCTCATGTATATGGCTATTGGCAGGAGACCTCAATTCCTAACCATGTGAGCCTCTCTGTTGGGTGACTCGAGCGTGTTCATGATATGGCATGTGGCTTCTTTTAGAGTGAGTGGATACAAGAGATATAACAAGGAGGAAGCACCAATATGTTTTATGACATGCCTTAGAACCCATTAATTAACATCTCTTAAGGAGTCTCCTTTAGCAGACACAGTACATCCTGATTTGTATGATTCTTTCTAGAATTAAAAATGGTACATGGAAAACTCCTAGATCACCCAAATCATAGTCTCTCCCCCCCGAAAAAACTGCTATTGAGTCGATTCCCACTCATAGCGACCCTGCAGGACAGAGTAGAACTGCGCCATAGGGTTTCCAAGGAGCGGTGGGTGGATTTGAAATGCTGACCTTTTGGTTAGCAGCCATAGCTCTAACCACTGCACCACCAAATCATAGGGGATCAATAAAAACAGCTAGTATTAGTATTAAATATTATGTTCTATTCCCTCTCATCTTTCTTCTCCCTTCTTAGTAACCTCCTTTCCCAAGTCATTTATTATCTTCACCAGGTCCAGGATCTCCCAGTTAATACCCAAGTCAGGATTTTCTCAGTAAATGGTCCATATTTTACATTGCTCTCTTCTTTCTTACAGACCTTAGGATAAGGCTGTGGAAACAATATATGATAATAAAAATTTTCACTATTATGTGATTGGGAAATAAGAAAGAAAGACCTTATTTTTGTTAGGTCTATTAAAATTGTAAATGACAGAGTTTATAAGATTTCTTTTGGGGGAGGGTGTTTAGGAAAGGATTCCTTCTTGAGTCTGTAATAACATATTATGTAAGTAAACACCTCCGTGTGTCAAATGATACTCTTTCCTCTAAAAGGAGTGTGTGCGTGTGCACACACACTCCCAGACCCAATCATTTTGGGACACTGTACTGCCCCCTCATTGAAGGCAGGTGACCCAAAGCACTGATTACACAAAAGTCCACATGGCTTTCCAATTTATCTCAACAGAGTCACACAAATTATACCTGTCATTAAGGAACACGGTTAATTTTTATAAAACCATATTCCTTGTTGGGGGTGAAATTATTTTTTGTATTTACTTAAGATTTAAAAAGATTATGATGTTAATTCTTGATATTTTTCATTTTCATTTACCTAATAATATAATTATTTCATACTTAGAAATGTTGACCTTGCAAAATTAACATCTCTTAAGGAGTCTTCTTTAGCAGACACAAAATCTGAGTAGATAGACAGAGGGAAAGTTCATACCGGCAGGAAGCATTTGAGCTATTTAATGAAAATGCTGGGTTTGTGTTTTCAGAAGACTGGAAGGGACCCCCTCAGCTTTTTCTCTAGTTGTGCTCTTATTACTGCTATTATCATTGGCGCAGAAAGCAATCCTCAGTGATTATTTACCACATTCTTGAGCCGTCAGAAGAGAAGCAGAAACTTTTAAATACTTTGAAAATAAATTAAAATTTTAGTGAGAGAACCTGAAACATGAAAGGAATCTAGTGACTTCTGCATCTTTGAAGAGAAATCACTTAGCAACACTTTAAAACTTGTTTCTGTTTATATATAGACAGCCCTGGTGGCACAGTAGTTAACAGCTTGGCTGCTAACCAAAAGTTCAGCAGTTGGAATCCACCAATGGTTCCTTGGAAACCCTATGGGGCAGTTCTACCCTGTTCTGTGAGGTTGGTATGAGTCAGAATCAACTCGACGGCAATGGATTTTATATATATATGTGCATGTACATATATATATATACACACACACACATACATGTGTTCGTGTATGTGTATGTATATATTCTTGCCCTAAATGTTGTGCACCTATGCTGTGTGTCTTGCTTTTGCAGTTCTTAACTGTGAAGATAATTTAACCAAAATAGTAATTTTCAAAAAGAAACTTAAGTGATGTATCTGGATGAGATAAACATTTTGGTTTTCACGTATTTCTCTCTAGTTTGTTTTTTCCCCGTATGCTTACATTTTTACTTAGTTGTAATTATAGTAAGTATATAATTTTGCAGTTTTTTTGTTGCTGAATATTCTGTTAATCTATACTTCATGCCTCTATAGTCTTTATGAGGAGCCCTGGTGGCTCAGTGGTTAAAGTGATGGACTGCTAACTGAAAGCTCCACAGTTCAAAACCTCTAGTGGCTCCATGGGAGAAAGACGTGGCAGTCTGCTTCTGTAGAGATTTACAGCGTTGGAAACCCTATGGAGTCCCTATGAGTCTGAACCTACTGGAGGGCAGTGAGGCTTTTTTTGTTTGGGTAGCACAGTGGTTAAGCACACAGCTGCTAGTAGAAAGATGAGCTGTTCAAACCTACCAGCTGCTCTGTGGAGAATGATGTGGCAGTCTGTTTCCATAAAGATTATAGCCTTGAAAACTCTGTGGGGAAGTTCTACTCTGTACTATAGGGTCGCTATGAGTAGGAATCGACTCAACAGCAATGGGTTTGTAAACTTTACAATTTCTACTCCTATGATTCCTTTGCTTACTTTTTTCAACGTTATTGATAATTTAACCGTAACAATCTTGAATTTTTGAATCTATTGAATTATTATATCAAAACATGGGGATGGATAGGAAAGGAGCAGGCTTGGGGGAGGGCGTAAATAACTCTTTGGGCCATGCTATTTGGAACTAGAGATCCAGTGGGAAGGTCAGGTGGGCCATTAAATATTTGGGTCTGAAACTCAAGGGAGAAGTGGGGGTGGGGCATGAGATGAAATGGGCGTAGTTACTCACTAGACTTAGAAAAGGCATTGAGGACGCCCCCCACAATATGAAATAGGGCACGTAAAGAAGAGGCACTGTAGAATAGTGGTTAAAAATACAGGCCCTTAACCAGGGCCTGTGCTCAAATCCTGGCTTTGCCACTCTCTTGTGCGATATTTCCTAACCTATAAAGTTGTGGACATTCATTAGTAATCCTCTAAGGCATGTATGGTGAAACCTGGCTCATATACACATTTAATAAATATCTCTGATTATTATTGCTGCTGCTCCACGTATATCTGCCACTTAAAGTGGCTGGAGAATAAAACCGAACCATGCAGACTCATCTTACTTTAAGTAGATGATAACTAGCTACTTCCTTGATCACTAGACTCAAATGCCCTTTATGCTGTCCATTGAATTTCCCTTGTCCATTCACTCTGTCACTCTCCTGGACCAGTGTTTTGTCTTATAACATGCGTTTCATTTGCATTTTCTACTGTGAGATAAGTGAGGCCAGGGCAATGGTGTTTATCCTGATTCTACTCGTGGTTTCTTCCTTCTTCTTGACAATGGTTTCTCAACAGTTTTCTCAAACTTGAAACCTTCAACTCTTCTGCCCCGTCTCTAATTCTTCCCCTCTCAAACCCATTTCAATCAGGCTTTTGCCTTCACTGCTCATTAAGGTTGCTCTTGTAGAGCTCACAAATGACTTCCACTTTTCTCAGTCTGGTGGTCATTTATGAAATCTTGCTTTACACCAACTCTCAGTAGGACTGGACATATCTTTATTATATGTTAATATCTCAGCGGTTGTTCATATCTTTGTTTCTAAACACCACTCTCAGTTTTCCTCCAATCTAACTGGTCCTTCCTTGTCAGTCTTCTTCTCTGCTTTTTTTTCTTTTTTCATCATCTTTCTGACTTCTGAATACTGATATGGCCTGGGCTCAGCCCTCACACTTCTTCACTTCTCTAGATATTCTCTTGGTGACTTTATAAAGTTTCATGGCTTGAAATACTACCTGTATCCTGATAATTCCCAAATTTATATCTCCAGTCCATAACCTCTTTCCTGAACTTCACACCTGCATATCTGATTGTCCATTTGGTATCTTCACTTGACTGTCTGTAAGGCGCGGCAAACTTAGTATGTCCAAAATCAAAGCCCTATTTTGCTCCCCTCTGTACCTGAAAAAATATTAATTTAATAGTCTTTTCTGTGTCTCTGTTTGGCAACTTCATTATTACACTGACTCAAATGACTTATATAAGAAAATTGGGACTTTAGCCATAAGTAACAGGAAGGCATGGTCAACAGGTAGCAAAGCAGATATGCTAGTAGATGTGGCAGTAGATGTCTATAGAGGCTCTTCTCTAATTGTTCTTATTTCTTAGTGAGATCAGAAGGGATCCCACTGGCTAAAGCTAAGACTAAGGAGGAAAGAGGAGATGCTGGTGGGTTGGGGAGAGAGAGAGATGTGTAATATACTAATTTAGAAGAATGGTAGATTGAATTGACTTCCCTACACACCTTACATCTGGCTCTAGCTTCAAATACATGACAATTTGAACATGTCTTATTACCCTCAATATTACCTCCCTGGTCTAAGCCACCAACATTATTTCCTATGAATTATTGCAATGGTGCCTGGGTGGTGCAAATGGTTTGCACTAGACTACTAACATAAAGGTTGGCGGTTTGAACTTGTCCCGAAGTGCCATGAAAGAAAGCCCTGGAAATTAGCTTCTGTAAAGATAACAGCCAACAAAACCCTACAGAGTAGTTTTACTCTGTAACACATGAGTTGGAATGGACTCGATGACAAAGGGTTTTGGTATTATTGCAAGAGCCTCTTATCTGATGTCCATGCTTACTTATTTGTCACTTTCTCAGACCACCTATCCCCCCGTAGTTTTTTTTTTTTTTTAATTTACCAGCCAAAGTGATCTTTTAAATATGTAAATCAAATCATGTTACTCCACAGCTTTAAACAAAACTTCTAAAGCTTTCTATCTTAGCCAGAATAGAGATCAAAGTCCAACAGTAGCCTTCACAGCCTCATATTTCTGGCTCTCCAAACCTCCTTAATCTTATCTCCAGCATTTTCCCTCCTCATTCCCTCTATACCTGCCACGCTGAGACTGCTTGTAATGGCTAAACATGCCAAACAGAATACATACTTGTTTCTCCATTTTTCTAGAATTCTCATCCCTCAGACATCTGTTTAGTTTAATCCCGCATTTCCTTCAGTCTCCTCTCAAATATCACTTGATCAGGGAGGTCTTTGCTGATAACACTGAATAAAATCTTAACACTTGCCCCCACCACTGCCCCCAGTGTACCCTATCTTCCTTGTCCTATTTTTTACTTCTCATAGTATGGGTAACAGTATTGGATATATTTTATATTTACTTTAAAACACTTACTTGTCTTTTCTACTTACAATCTCCATAAAGAAAGGGCTTTTGTTTTTGCCACTGTAGAATCCCTAATGACTGAAAAAGTTGCTTGGCACGTAGAAAGCACTCGAGAAATAATTCCATACAAACCAGCATCATATTTACTAGGGAACCAAAGCAAATTTTAGCTTTTTCATTTTGTTGTCTACCTAGAAGTGCTTTCAAAGGACATTTGTTTAGATAAGCACTGAGGAATCATGGGAATAGTAGGGAAATTTTTATCAGGATATCTTTTTTGGTTCATGTCCTAGTTCTGTCACTTGTCAACTTTATGACCTTGGGGGACATTATTTCACCGTTGTGATGAGTTTCTTAAACTGGGACTAGCAAAAAAAATGATACCTAAATGAAAAGCAACATATTAAAAAATGCCTTGGAAACTGCCCTAAAGAATGCAATTTATCACAGAGTGTTAATCAAGATTTGCTTTTTTAAGGTGAAGATGCTTCCTCTTTTGAAGTGTGCTTAAATTAACCATTCCACACACATCTTAACTATCTCTGGTTGATTTTAATACATCACTAGGAGAGTGACTATTAAAGGCTAGGGAATTTTACTGTTGTATATCTCCGCTAAGAAATTGTAATTAAGAACCAGTCAAATCACCATACATAGTATTATGTAATAGCTGACATGTGACCAATTTTGCAGAGTTAGCTCATCCTCTGGGGACATAAGCACTTTTGTACATGATCAATCATCAAGCTTAATTCTCTACTGTAAAGAAGGCTTGATCTATATTAGGGAAGAAACATTATCATTGGAATTTTTTTTTTTTTTTTGCTAAACAAGATTCCTAAAACATAATTAGAAATATTTGTTGTTGTTGTTTTTAGATGTGGTCAAGTTGGTTCTGAGTCACAGTGACCCGTGTACAACAGAACGAAACACTGCTTGGGCCTGAATCATCCTCACTATGTTGCTATGTTTGAGCCCATTGTTGCAGCCACTGTGGCAATCCTCTTGCTGAGGGTTGTCTTAGTTATCTAGTGCTACTGTAACAGAAATACCACAAGTGGATGGCTTTAACAAAGAGATATTTATTTTATCACAGTCTAGTAGGCTAGAAGTCCAAATTCACAGCATCAGCTCCAGGAAAAGGCTTTCTGTCTCTGTTGGCTCTGGAGGAAGGTCCTTCTCGTCAATCTTCCCCTGCACTAGGAGCTTCTCCATGCAGGAACCCTGCCTAGGTCCAAAGGACATGCTCTGCTCACAGTGCTGCTTTCTTGGTGGTATGAGGTTCCCCACAAACGGCACTGGGGAGTGAGTCTTCCATAGGCCACATTTCCCATGCTCTGCCACGGGGTGGGGATTCAGTGCTGGGCTCACTTGCCGTTACTGAGGAAATCCTAGTTAGTTTCTTTTCCTCTGCTAACTAATATGCTTAAATTCAGCAGGTCACCACTTCTGAAAAGCTTCGATCCGAAGGACTTGGGCCCCCCAAAATTCGTGTCCTTGCCACATGTAAAGCATATCCACTCCATCAAATCATAGCAAAAGTCTTAAATCAACTCCAAGTCCAAAATATGAAAATTCTTCCTCATGTGTGAAATCTAGAATACAAGTTGTCTGCTTCCAAAGTATAATGGTGGAACAGGCACAAACTAGACATTTCTATTACAAATGGAAGAAATTGGAGGAAAAGAAGGGATAATAGGCACCAAGCAAGTCAGCAGATCACATCACATTAGCCCTCAAGGCTTGAAAATAATCCTCTGTTCTCTGAGACCATTTTCACAGTGGCCCTGCCCTCCAGACTGCAGGTATCAGCCACACTCTCCAAATTCTGAGTGGAGGCCCCTCAGCCCTGGGCTTCAGTTCCGCCTTCCAGGCCCAATGGAAAGCCAACTCCGTTCCCTCGGCTTTAGGTGCACCATTCTTCTAGTCCATCTGAGTAGCAACTCCATGCTTAGAAACACCAGAGGCCATGGCTCCACCCTTTGAAACCCCAGAGGTCGTGGCCATACACTTTGAGACTGAGGCAGCTCGGCTTCCTGTGTTCCTTGTCTCTTCAACTTCTGCTTCCTGGTTTCTTGGCCTCTCGGCTCCTCAGGCTTCATGCCCAAGTCTCCCCTGCTGGGGAAAGTGTTCCAAAGGTCTGTAGCTCCACTGATAGGTGCCCAGAGGCACCCTACTCCCCCCGGAAGCCTCCTGTGCAAAGGGACTTAGTTCTCTCACTCCATGGGTCAGCTCCCATGCTGTCTGGTGCTGGTTTCCTGCTTCTGCTCTTGCCGGTTCTCTGCTGCTGCTTCTCACCATCTGTGCCATCTCCAGTGTTAACAGTTCTCCTCACCTCTTTCTGAGTCCTCTATTCATTCGCAGTTTCAAAACTGCTTCCATATTTTAGTTATCTGTTAGAGCAGCACCCCACTCTCACGGTATCGATCTCTGTCTTAGCTATTTAGTGCTGTTATAACAGAAATAGCACAAGTGGATGGCTTTAACAAAGAGAAGTTTATTCTCTCACAGTCTAGTAGGCTAGAAGTCTGAATCCAGGGTGCCAGCTCTGGGGGAAGGCTTTCTCTCTGTCAGCTCTGGAAGAAGGTCCTTGTCATCAATATTCCCCTGTTATAGGAGCTTCTCAGCACAGGAACCCCACGTCCAAAGGAAGCGTTCTGCTTCCGGCACTGCTTTTTTGGTGGTATGAAGTCCCTCATGAGCAGCACTGGGAAGTGGGTTTTCCCAGGTACAACAGAACAAAACACTGCCTGGGCCTGAATCATCCTCATAATGTTGCTAGGTTTGAGCCCATTGTTGCAGCCACTGTGTCAATCTTCTCATTGACGGTTTTCCTCTTTTTTGATCATCCTCTACTTTACAAAGCATGATGTCTGTCTTAGTTATCTAGAGCTGCTATAACAGAAATACCACAAGTGGAGGCTTTGACAAAGAGAAATTTATTCTCTCAGAGTCTAGGAGACTAGAAGTCTGAATTCAGGGTGCCAGCTCCAGGGGAAGTCTTTCTCTTTCAGTTCTGGGGGAAGGTCCTTGTCATCAGTCTTGCCCTGGTCTAGGAGATTCTCAGTGCTGAGACCCCGGGTCCAAAGGACGTGTTGCTCCTGGCACTTCTTTCTTGGTGGTAATGAGGTCTCCCTGTCTGTCTGCTCACTTCTCTCTTTTATATCTCAAAAGAGATTGACTTAAGACAGAACCTAATCTTGTAGATTGAATCCTGCCTCATTAACATAACTGCCTCTAATCTTGCTTTATTAATATCATAGAGGTGGATTTACCACACATAGGAAAATCGTAACAGATAACAAAATGGTAGCCAATCACATAATACTGGAAATCATGGCCCAGCCAAGTTGACACATATTTTGGGGGGACACAATCCAATCCATGACAATGTCCTTCTCCAGGGACTGGCCCCTCCTGATAACATGTCCAAAGTAAGTGAGACTTACTTATCCTCGCTTCTAAGGAGCATTCTGGTTGCGCTTCTCTCAAAACATATTTGTTCATTCTTCTGGCAGTCCACGGTATATTCAATATTCTTCATCCAGACCATAATTCAAATGCATCAATTCTTCTTCAGTCTTGCTTATTCATTGTCCAGCTGTTGCATGCATATAAGGCGATTGAATATACCATGGCTTGGGTCAAGCGCACTTTAGTTCTGAAAGTGACATCTTTGCTTTTCAACACTTTAAAGATGTCTTTTGCAGCAGATTTGCACAGTGCAATACGCCGTTTGATTTCTTGACTGCTGCTTCTGTGGGTGTTGATTGTGGATCCACAGAAAATGAAATCCTTGACAACTTCAGTCTTTTCTCCGTTTATCATGTTGTTTATTGGTCCAGTTGTGAGGATTTTGTTTTCTTTATGTTGAGGTGTAATCCACACTGAAGCCTGTAGTCTTTGACCTTCATCAGTAAGATCTTCAAGTCCTCTTCACTTTCAACAACAAACAAGATTCCCAATACATAATTAAAAATATTTATGCCTGGGACTAAATCTGGCAAATGGCAGTCTACTCCATTCTTATGAAGATATATTTCTATGTTATTTATCTTCTTTCCCCACCATTATGATATTATGTACCTTCAAAACACACATACACAGCACACACATTCATACGTGTGTGTGCACACACCAGGGGAGCTTGTAATTGTGGAGCAGCATAGGCAAACATATAACAGAACATATTTGTATTTGTTTTTGTTTTTGTTCTCAGCCCTATTATGGTTGATGGCAGATGAGCTGGGACACTCTCTTGGATGTGCCATAATTTTGGAGGGGTGTTTCAGTCTTAAAAAATCAATCTTTTTTGTCAGGCATACCAATTTTTCCTGTGTCCCACAATGTCGAATCTATCCCTACCTACTTCTGTGTCTTTGCCATTTAATTAATGTCCTGAACTCCCCTCCCTTCTCTTCTGATCTTCTCAAATTCTTTAAGATGTGGACCATGATCTGCCTTACCCGTGAGGACTTCCTAGGCTTGGACAGTAAACCATTTCTCTTCTTTCTCAGAAAAGAGTATTTCACTTAGATGCCCTATATCTCAGAATGTATTGTATGTGCACTCATAAATGTCCCTATTTGATAAACTGAAAAAATACTTATCTCCTCTGGATTCTCCACAGTAAATAAATGACTGGATGATTGATTGATTGACTAAAGATAGAGCCTAATATTGACAATTTCAGTCCAGTTTTAGTGCTCTGTAGTTACTGGTTTTACTTGATATTTTGTAACTAGCTCTTCAGAAAAGTATTCCTCTGTTGTGTCGGATGTCCACAAGACCACACTGAGGCTTGATTATTTGCTAGAAGCACTCAAAAATCTCAGAAGAGCTGTTATACTGATTCTGGTTTTTACAGCTAAAGGATACAGATCGAAATCAGCAAAGGGAAAAGGCAAATGAGATGTCTAGAAGAAACCAGGGGCAAGCTTCCAGGAGTCCCATCCCATTATAAATAAGTGCTTAACTGTCCCAGAAATAAAGTGTGACAGCACATGCAAAGTATTGCCAACCAGGGAAGTTCACCCATGCTTTGAAGTCCAGAGTTTATATTGGGGGCCAGTCATGTAGGCATGCAGTACCCAGGTGACTGACTTACATACTCAGTCTTCAGCTCCCCAGAAATCAAACTGACACAGCATGGCCCGACATCTCAGACATACAAAAACAACTCTTTTCAAACAGGATATTCCATGAGCTCAGAAGTTACTTCTGATGAGCCAGTCAAAGGCCAGTCCTCCTGAAGGAAAGTCTTCCTTTGAAATGTGCAGGGCATTTGCAACTTGGGCCTGCTGAGTTAATCCTTTCCTACACACCTGTCTTATTTTAAGGTCTTCCAATTTATATTTAATAGAAATTGTCTCTCTTTATACTTGGCATCACAACTTTACATTTAGTAGAGAAAAATTTTATTTTTAAAGTGTGTCTATAGTTTGGGTTTAATGTTTTAGCCCTAATAATTTATAAATAGAACAGATATTGTTTAAATGGGCTTGGTAAAGTAAATTCAAAGCACACATAGAATTTCATACTAGGCAGAAAACTACTTGGATACACTATAGTAGAACATAGTCCTAAAAGTGTCATCTCTGCCTAAAGTCTACATTTCAAAATGATCTACAGTTTGACTTCCACAAGGATTTTCCAGAACATATTTTCTGATTTGCATATAATTTGTGTATTGTTACTGTCACTGGAATCTAGTGCTAGGCATTGTCCTCATTAAAGTTTTATTGTTGTTCTCCTCAAGGTCATTTCTTGATTTCTCTTTCTTTTCTCCCTTTTCTCTTTTCCAAATCTATTCAAAATGGTTGGTCTAAACATACTAAGCATGGTTTTCAAGTTTATTAACTTAATAGCTGCTCCAGTTTAGGCAAAATCAACAGCAGTGGCTCACTATCTCAATGATTGAAAGATAGGCAGAGAGAGAAGAGAGATGTAGATACTCTATCAAAAGCATGTAAGATTGAAGTTAACTCTAGTCCAAGTAAGTTGGGATCTATAATATCTGATCAATTCTTCAATTTCTTAATTCAGTTCAATCTAATTCTGATAACTTTTCCTAATTAATAGAAAATGACTATAGTATGAAAATCAATTAAAATTCATTCTATTGTATTATATTATGAGATGTACTAAACAGCAAAATCTTGCACTCAGGTCCTTGGTTTTATTATTTATATTCCCTTTCCAAATTCCTAATTGAGTGAATGAGTGAATAGAATCTCATTTGGAGGATGATTAAATTTGCAAATGAGATAATGTGGCATATAAGAAAGGGCTCAAGTTTTAGACTCAGATATCCTAGGTTCAAATATCAACTCTGCCATTTAATAATTATTGTAGTAAGCAAGTTATTTATTGCCATCCATTTCTTCTTTTTCTACATTTATTCTTTTGATAACTAGCATTCACCTTTCCCTAGGATGAGACTGCTATATTTTCATGAGCTTAAGGAAAGATGAAGATGCTTCCATTTCACACTTACTATAAACCTTCCTCTTGGATGTTGTTGTGGTTAGGTGCCATTGAGCCGGTTCCGACTCACAGCGACCCTATGCACAACAGAACAAAACACTGCCCTGTCCTGCACTATCCTCACAATTGTTGTTATGCTTCAGTCCATTGTTGCAGCCATCGTGTCAATTCTTCTTATCAAGGATCTTCCAGTTTTTCACTCACCCTCTACGTTACCAAGCTTAATGTCCTTCTCCAGGGATTGGTCCCTCCTGCTAACGTGTCCAAAACATGAGATAAAGTCTCGCCATCCTCTCTTCCAAAGAGCACCCTGGCTGTACTTGTTCCAAAACAGACTTATTCTTTCTTCTGGCAGTCTATGGTATATTCAATATTCTTTGGCAACACTGTAATTCAAATGCATCAGTTCTTTGGTCTTCCTTATTCACTCTCCAGCTTTCACATGCACATGAAGCAATTGAAAATACCATGGCTTGGGTCCGGTGCATCTTAGTCCTTAAAGTGACATCTTTGCTTTTTAACACTTTAAAGAGGTCTTTTGCAGTAGACTTGCCCAGTGCAATACATTCTTTGATTTCTCAACTGCTGCATCCATGGGCGTTGATTGTGTATCCAAGTGAAATGAAATCCTTGACAACTTCAAACTTTTTTCCATTTATCATGATGTTGCTTATTGGTCCAGTTGTGAGGATTTTTATTTTCTTTATGTTGAGATGTAATCCATACTGAAGGCTGTAGTCTTTGATACTTCAAACCCTCTTCACTTTGAGCAAGCAAGGTTGTGTCATCTGCATATCCAAGGTTGTTAATGAGTCTTCCTCCAATCCTGATGCCACATTAATCTTCGTATAGTCCAGCTTCTCAAATTATTTGCTCAGCATACAGAGTGAATAAGTATGGTGAAAGGATACAACCCTGACACACACCTTTCCTGACTTTAAACCATGAAGTATTCCCTTGTTCTTTCAAGTGACTGCCTCTTGCTCTAAGTACAGGTTCCTCACGAGTACAATTAAGTGTTCTGGAATTCCCATTCTCCGTAATATTATCCATAATTTGTTTGATCCACACAATCAAATGTCTTTGCATAGTCAATAAATCTTTCTGGTACTCTCTGCTTTCAGCCAGGATCCATCTGACATCAGCAAAGATATCCCTCGATACACTTCCTCTTCTGAATCTGGCTTGGATTTCTGGCAAGTTCCCCATCAATGTATGCTGCAACCATTTTTGAATTAACTTCAGCAAAATTTTACTTGTGTGTGATATTAATGATATTGTTCGATAATTTCCACATTTTGTTGGATCACCTTTCTTTGGAATAGGTGCAAATATGGATCTCTTTCAGTTGGTTGGCCATGTAGCTGTCTTCCAAATTTCTTAGCATAGATGAGTGAGCACTTCCAGTTCTGCATCTGTTTGTTGAAACATCTCAATTGGTATTCCATCAATTTCTTATTTTCCACCAATGCCTGCAGTGCAGCTTGGACTTCTTCCTTCTGTACCATCAGTTCTTTGTCTCCATCTTCTTTGGATGCTTCCTGCATCGTTTAATATTTTCCTCTTGGATAGTTTTCATTATTCTTACTCCAGCCCCATCACTAGGCAGCTCAGTGAAAAAGAAAGCAATTAAGGTAAAAATTAATTGCAAAAAGAATTTTGCAATATCACTCAAACAATATTGGCCTTAGGATGGGAAACCAATAAACTGGCTGCTGAACCATGCTCACCAAGTTGTTTTGTGACTAAGATTAACTACTTTCATAAAAGAAGTGTGTGTTTATTTAAAACAACAACAAAAAAGTCTTTTCTAATCAGACTCTTTCTATTGTTTAGTTTGCCAAAGTGCAAAATTTGGGGCTAGTTTTTTTTAAAGAATAGTCCAGCATGATGGAGGCAATGATTACAATCACAAAGGCACTGATGAACAAAGGGCTGGAAGATTGGAATAGCTGAAAGCCCTGAAAGAAGAAGATAGGGAGAGGGCCAGAATTGCTGTTCGCTTCCCACATGGGGTTTTTCTTGACTGAGTCTTCTTTGCTTATACATTAAATTCATTTCACAAGGCTCTATCTCGCTCAAAGATACAAATTTTGAGGATTTTTGAGGCCCTAAAAGGCTAGAAGATGGCATTGGTTGAATAGGTCACTGAGCATCACAGCAGTGGAGTAGGGTGGAAGGTATCTGGTGAGGCATAATGGTAAGCATCAACTGCTTGGAACGTTTGACTGGGCTCCACCCAACGCACCTGACTCTTATTCCTCTAGTCTCCCCAACTCAGTGACTCTATTGAGAGAAAACTTAACCTGATATTTCTCAAGTCAGCTAACTCCTCTGGACTATAAATGAAATGAGAAAAAAATAGCTATGACAATCGTCCAACTGTGAGGATTAGTGACGTGGAGTTAGCAAAGCCTCCTTGAGCCCTTTGAGATTAACATGCAGACATGAGGTATTTGAAGCTGACAGAAGTGCTATTTTTTGCTCCAGGAATTTAAAAGTTCTTCCTGAAGCCAGTGATGCGACACATTTCTGGTGGCAATCTGCTTATGAGTCAAAGTCTGAGGTGTGAATTTCTTTCTGATTCCTAATACATAATGTGCAGATGGAGTAGGAGGAAGGGATGCTTAAGGAAGTTTTTTTTTTTTCCCCTCCCTGAACATTTGTTTACTATGGATGTTTAAATCACTTAGAGAGATACTGTTTTACAGAAGGAGGAGAAAAAAAAATCCTTGTTTGATATTTCACTTGGTTATTTCAGATGCAATGTACTTAAGCACAGCTGAGCAATTAACTGACCATATTGATTGAAAACTGAAGCTCAGGTCAAAATAAAAATGCTGGTTGTGGGCATCTATCCTTAAGCTTTTTATTTGGAAGATGAAATGCTTCCAAGCTTTTACATGCTTCTCTTTCTGCTTTTACTATTAAAAGGTTTAGGTTTCAATTCTCATTTTATTTCTTTTAGTTCTCTCTTTCATTTTTTTACATTTTGCTTCAACTGACTAACTTCCAGATCAGTTAATGAACAGCAGAAGGCAATACCTAATATCATGCAATGTTCCAAAGGCTGACATCGTGATTGAGATGTATAATCATCGAGAGATGCAGATACATCTTAAAACTTCATCCTATCTCTTGTGTAAATGGTATTTGATGGCCAGCACTGGATATGAGTAAAAACAGTATTTCCCTGGTTTATATTTGCATCATTTACTGAAGAAAACGGTAAACCTCTCCAGGATTGTGACATTTTCATGAAGCAGCATGGAATCAGCAGCACATTCATCATGTCGAACAAGTCACTATTTACTTTTAATCTTCTTTACTTTCCTCTTTTTTAATTTAAGGTAATACCTCTAAGTATCCATGCAAAAAGGGAAAAGAAGCTTTCCCTTGTTTAATCTGGTATTTTACCTGCCAGTTGCCAAGAGAGATAAGCCCTAATGTGTGTGGGTCTTAGAAGATAAGCAATAACATTTTTTACGGCTAAGAACTGAGAATTTTGCCACCTAAATTTACTTATTCTCAATAAATTAAAGGATTTTATACCAAATTTAATTTCAATAATGAAAATATAAAAGAAGATCCATTTTTCTATCTTTCCAAAAGACAGATTTTCATTGCTGAATTCTGTGTAAATTTCTGGCATCAGAGAAATGAATGACCACACTGAGCATCATCCATGTATTATTGAATTCCATAGAATAAAGGAGGGGCTCTAGGGATATTTCTAATCTTCTTGATTTTGGTGTTGGTTCTGGGGGTAGGGGTGAGAAAATGAAATCCATTGCCTTCACAGGTTGCATTTCAGCAGAGGATAGAAAGTTTTTTGAAATCCATTGTGCTCCAGAAAAAGATAGAAAGCTTTTGAAATACCATAGCTATTAACCAATTTAATCATACAAAACCCATGTTTTATTCTCTACATTATGTCTGCATATTGGAATTAAAACCAATTGACACAATACATTTTACATGAAACAAAGTATAGAAAACATCTGTATATGGTAATTGGTGTTGCTTAATCTGAGATTGTAGATTTCATTAGGATGGAAATTATGCCTCATATGGCAACTGTGGGAGCAGAATAAGCCCAGTATGAGAGAGTGTATACATTTGTCTGGAAATATTGGAAGAAAAAGCCTGAAATTTCAGGGTTTTTTTGGAAGGCAAGCAACCACACTGCCTTTTTTTTTAAATGAAATTCTGACGCCTACCAGAGTCAATGCAGGAAAAAAGCAATAGCATGGTAGGCTTGGTGCTTTTGCAAAGAGGGCTGCAGGTGCTGGAGAAGCTGCTTGTCTGCAGGAGAAAGATATGGCACTCCGTTTCCGTCAAGATTTGTAGCCTTGGAAACCCTATGGGGAAGTTCTACTCTTTCCTATACAGTTGCTATGAGTCAGAATCGACTCCATGGCAATGAGTTTGTTTTTTGTTGGATTAGGTAAACTTTGATACTAATGAATTCTTAAAATATCAACAAAACTTTGACTTCTGTAGTGATTTTAAAACCTATTACTTGTTCTCATTTTTGACCGTCTGAATTTCATGCAATCTTTTTTAAATTAAGAATTCTCATGGAGATGAACTTAAGAGATACCTTTTTCCTTGTTTTAGAAGTGTACCAGTTGTCATCCAGTGCTGGACACAGTTCTGGAAAGTGTGGAATGGCACCCTAGTGAGGTTCTCCTTTACAGATGTTTGTTCAAGCTCTTGCCATTTTCTGCCAACGAACCAATATTGCTAAACATGCTATCTTGTTTCACTTGCGGAGCCCTGGTGGCGTAGTGGTTAAGAGCTTGGCTGCTAACCAAAAAGTTGGCAGTTCGAATCTACCAGCCACTCCTTAGAAACCTATGGGGCAGTTCTACTCTGTCCTCTGGGGTTGCTATGAGTTGGAATCAACTTGACAGCAACAGGCTTGGCTTGGTTTGGCTCCCTTTCAGGGCTATAATCTTTCCTTCCATTATTTTTCATTCAAATGAAAAATGTATGTATATTAGAATTCATTCTGTGCAAACTGTGTTTAGTGTATATATATGAATTTCTTTGAAAACTGTATTTGAAAAAGATTATTTTGATATCTAAATATATCTAGTTATAAAAAAGATCTGGGCATCTTTACACATCTCTAGGCTTTGCTACTGACTTTTACGTGACGCTGAAAATGATATAGAGCCTTTCGGTGCTTCTCTGCGGGGTTTCCCTAGACGTAAAATGGAGAGAACAGCTGCCACCCACTCATTCCAAGTGGGAATGATTCATAAGAATCATACATATAAAGACCTCGTACAGTGCAGAAAAGTGCTAGCTCAGCCAAAGCTATTATGGGAATGAAGATTAGTGCTCATGTCTATCTCCATAATAGCCGCTTGCTCTGTTTGCTTATGTATGAACTTCTCCATCACTTTATATCACCTCCTACCTTTGCTAAAAACCACGTTTCCTTAATATCTTTAAAAAATAAAAAAGCTTAGTAGATTAGTTTACAAGAGAAACTAGATGAGCATATGCATTATTAAAGCAGATCTTTAAATATAGATTGTTCAGAGAAAATATTAGTTACAAGTTTCCTGACTAGCAACTATAATATAATTGAAGAATAACTCTTCTAAACTTCCTAAGTGAAAAGATGTTTTGGTTTGTTTTCAGGAAACGCCGTTGGCATGTCTCTTTTTGTATGACATAAATTTATTTTATTTTTAAGAGTAGGAATCTAGATTCCGAAGAAAATAACTGTATCTTGAAAATTGTATATTCATCATCGCTAATGGTCTGTCCTGATGTGAGAAACACAAGGAATTGCCTTGGTTAATGGGCATATTTTTTCTCGCAAGCTTAAAATCCTTGGCTATTTCTAGTGAAACCTGAGAAGCTAGGAGACCCAAAGAGAAGCCTATACCTAATCTTTTCTCAGCTAAAAGTATATCCAAAGGGCAGGTATACTTTCCTTTATCTAGGAGTTTTCCTAACAGTGAGAGTTCAATTTGGGGATATAACAAGGATGGCAGAAAGTAAGACATTGAGTTGACACATGACTGTCAGTGAAATTTGTTTACTTTTTGCCTCATGGGTTTTTACTTTTTTTAAATATATTTTTGTATAAGTTAGTATGTTTTCAGTGTAGAAAATTTGGAAACTACAGACAAAAAAGAAGGCCAAAAATTAAAATTCCTCATAAGCCCACTCAGAGACAATCACTGTTAACATT
>NW_004443941.1:21637509-21640893 GCF_000243295.1 Trichechus manatus latirostris
GATCGTATGGTATTTCTATTTCTAACTTTCTAAGGAAGCACCATATTGTTTTCCAAAATGGTTGTATCATTTTGCATTCCCACCAGTAGTGTATAAGAGTTCCAATCTCCTCGTAACCTCTCCAAAATTTGTTATGTTTCTGTTTTTTTGATTTGTGCCAGTAATGCAAGGGTGAGATGGCATATCATTGTGGTTTTGATTTACATTTATCTAATGCCTAGCGATCGCGAGCATTTCCTAATGTATCTGTTAGCCACTTGAATGTCTTCTTTGGTGAAGTGTCTGTTCATTTCCTTTGCCCAGTTTTTAATTGGATTATTTGTCTTTTTGTTGTAGAGATGGTGGATTTTCTTGTAGATTATAGAGATTAGACTTTTGTCTGACTTGTAATGTCCAAAAATTTCTTCCCAGTCTGTAGGTTCTCTTTTTACTCTTTTGGTGAGGTCTTTTGATGAGCATAAGTGTTTAATTTTTAGAAGATACCAGTTATCTAGTTTATCTTTTGGAGTTTGTTTGTTGTTAGCCATGGTTTGTATCCTGTTAATGCCATGTATTAGGGCCTCTAGAATTGATCTTGTTTTTTCTGCTATGAACTTTATAGTTTTTAGCTTTATATTTAGGTCTTTGATCCATTTTGAATTAGTTTTTGTATATGGTGTGAAGTATGGGTCCTGTTTCATTTTTTTGCAGATGGACATCCAATTTTGCCAGCACTATTTGTTAAAAAGACTGTCTTTTCCCCATTTGATGGACTTTGGGCCCTGTTGAAGATCAGGTGACCACAGATGGATTTACATCTGGGTTCTCAATTCTGTTCCGTTGGTCAATGCATCTGTCATTGTATCAATACCAGGCTGTTTTGACTACCATAGCCGTATAGAAGGTTCTGAGGTCAGGTAGTGTGAGTCCTCCTACTTTAGTCTTCCTCAAGGGGCTTCTTCTCTTTCCATATAAAGTTAATGGTTAGTTTTTCCATCTCTTTAAAGAATATTGTTGGTATTTGGATCAAGATTGCATTGTATTTGTAGATTGTTTTGGGTAGAATTGTCATTTTTACAACGATGAGCCTACCTATACATGAGCATGGTATGTTTTTTCCATTTATGTAGATCTCTTTTGGTTTTTTGCAGTAGGGTTTTGTGGTTTTCTTTGTATAGGTCTTTTACATCCCTGGTTAGATTTCTTCCTAAGTATTTTAATTTTTTAGGGGCTATTATAAATGGTATAGTTTTCCTATTTTCCTTTTTGTGATTCTCTTTATTGGTGTATAGGAATCCAACTGATTATTGTATGTTTATCTTTCATCCTGCTACTGTGCTGAGACTTTCTATTAGTTCCAGTAGTTTTCTCATGGAATCTTTTGGGTTTTCTAAGTATAGTATCATGCCATCTGCAGTTAAGGACAGTTTTACTTCTTCATTACCGGTTTGGATGCCGTTTATTTCTTTTTCTTACCTTATTGCTCTAGCGAGGACTTCCAGCACAATGTTAAATAGGATGGTGATAAAGGGCATCCTTGTCTTGTTTCTATTCTCAAGGGGAATGTTTTCAGACTCTCTTCATTAAGAATGATGTTGGCTATTTGTTACGTATAGATGCCCTTTAATATGTTGAGGAATTTCCCTTCTATGCCTACTTTATTGAGAGTTTTTATCAGGAATGGATGTTGGACTTTTTCAAATGCCTTTTTTGCATGGATTGCAATGATCATGTGATTCTTTTATTTATGTGGTGGATTATGTTGATTTATTTTCTAATGTTGAACCATCCTTGCATACTTGGTATGAATCCTACTTGGTTGTGGTGTATTATTTTTTTGATATGATGCTGAATTCTAATGACTAGAATTTTGTTGAGAATTTTTGCATCTATATTCATGAGAGATATTGGTCTATAATTTTCTTTTTTTGTGATGTCTTACCCTGGTTTTGGTATCGGGTTATGCTGGTTTCATAGAATGAATTTGAAGTATCCCTTCCTTTCTTATGTTCTGACATAGTTTGAATAGTACTGGTGTAAGCTCTTCTCTGAATGTTTGGTAGAATTCTCCAGTGAAGCCTCTGGAAAATGACTTTTTTGAGTAGCAGTTTTGTTTTTTTTTAAATTACCTTTTCAATCTCTTCTCTTGTCATAGGTCTGTTCAGATTTTCAACATCATTTTGTGTTTATTTGAGTAGGTAGCATGTTTCTAGAAATTTGTCCATTTCCTCTACGTTTTCAAATTTGTTGGAGTGTGGTTTTTCATAATACTCTGTTAAGATTCCTTCTATTTCAGTGGGTCTATTGTAATGTCCCACATTTCATTTCTTATTTGGGTTATTTGCGTTCTCTCCTGTTTTTCTTTTGTCAATCTGGCCAGTGGTTCATCGATTTTGTTGATCCTTTCAAAGAACCAACTTTTGGTTTTGTTGATTCTTTCTGCTGTTTTTCTATTCTCTATTAAATTTATTTCTGCTCTCATCTTTATTATTTACTCTCTTCTGATGGCTGTGGGCTTCTTTTGCTGTTCTCTTTCTATCTGTTCGAGGTGTGTAGCTAATGTTTTTGTTTTTTCCCTTTCTTCTTTTTTGATGTGTGCATCTATTTCTATAAATTGACTTCTAAGCACTGCCTTTGCTGTGTCCCAAAGGTTTTGGTATTATGTCTTTTCATTCTCGTTTGATCCTAGAAATTTTTTTGATTCCATCTTTTACTTCTTCTATTACCCAGTGGTTTGAAAGCAGAGTCTTATTCAGTTTCCATATATTTGATTTTTTTTTCCTTGATCTTCCTATTGTTAATTTTTACCTTGATGGCATTGTGGTCAGAGAAGATACTTTGTATTACCTCAACGTTTTGGATCTTGTTGAGGATTGCTCTGTGGCCTAACATGTGGTCTATTCTGGAGAACGTTTCATGTGCATTGGAAAAGAATGTGTACTTTGCAGTTGTTGGGTGTAGTGTTCTATATATGTCTGTGAGGTCAAATTGGTTGATGTGCCCTTTAGGTCTTCTGTATCTTTGCTGAGTTTTTTTCTAGATGTTCTGTTGTTTACTGAGAGTGGTGTGTTGAAGTCTCCTACTATTATTGTGAAACTGTCATTTTCTCTTTTCAGTGCTGTCAGAGGTTTTTTTTTTATGTATTTTGGAGCCCTGTCATTGGGTGTGTAGATATTTATTATGGTTATGTCTTCATGATTTATTGTCCCTTTAATCATGATGTAGTGCCCTTCTTTGTCTTTTATGGTGGATTTTGTGTTAAAGTCTATTTTAGCTGAGATTACTATTGCCACTCCTGCTCTTTTTTGGTAGCTGCTTGCTTGATATTTTCTTCCATCCTTTGATTTTTAATAATTTATGTAGTTGTGTCTAAGGTGTGTCTCTTTTAGACAGCATATTGATGGA
>NW_004443941.1:21642612-21644971 GCF_000243295.1 Trichechus manatus latirostris
GCTGCTCTCAGGATTCTTTGTATGTCTTTGGTTTTAGTGAGTGTGATTATGATATGCCTTGGTGATTTTCTTTTAGGGTCTATCCTACATAGGGTTTGTTGATTTGTTGAGCTTCTGGGATGGTCAGAGTTTCATATTTCATGATATTAGGGAAGTTTTCTATAAGCAATTCTTCAATGATCCTTTCTGTTTTTTCCATTTTCTCTCCTTATTCTGAGACTCTAGTCACCTGTAATTTTTTGCTTTTGATTGTATCCCACATCATTCTCAGAGTTTCTTCATTTTTCTTCTTCTTTTTTTCTGATTTTTCCTCAAACAAAATGGTATCCATGTATATGTCTTCAATTTCACTGATCCTGCCTTCCACTGTTTCAAACCTGTTCCTCAGACCTTCTATGACACTGTCCATTTCTGATATCTTGTTTATCTTTTGGATTTCTAATTGTTGTTTTTGTATGATATCTAGCTGTGAATTTATCTTGACATTTTGTTCCTGTATTATTTTCCTGAATTCTTCCATTGTTTTGTCTGTATTTTCTATGAGTTTGTCTACATTTTCCATTAATTTGTCTATTTTTTCCCCACTTTTGTCTACTTTTTACTCCAAATTTTGAATAACTCTGGATATCAGAGATTTGAATTCCCTATCAGGTAGTTCTAGTGCCTTTTCTTCTACTGGAAAGTCCCCTGGTGTTTTATTTTGGATGCCTACTGCAACCATCTTGTCCTGTTTTTTTATATGTTTTGGTATAGTCTGCTGTCATTGGGATATTCAGTAGTTATTTTCTTCATTTATTGATTGTAGATATGTTTGTTTCATCCTGCTTTTTTGTTTTATTTTGTTATGTCTGAGCAGGAAGGCTGTGCATTCTTTATTGTTTGCTCATCTGTGGGCAAGAGAATTTTCACCTACTTGTCCAATGGGCAGGGCCAGTTACTCATCTATGGTGCAGCAGGGCAGATCCAGCTGAAGGGGAGGGACTGGGATGGGTTGTTTGTGGTAGGTACTGGGGCTGACAGGGTGAGCTGGGGTTCAGTGCAGGGCAGGTTCTGGTAGGCCATGCCTGTGCTGCTCGGGGGTGTGATGTTCAGTGCACGGTGCAGATAGGCAAGGGGGAGTAGGGAGTCTGTGATCTGTGGAGCTTGGTTGAGTATGGGAAAGAAGAGAGAGAGAGGAGAGAGAAACAGGAGGCAAAAGAAAAAAAAAAGTGCCGAGGGAGTCTGTCATTGGAGTGGAGAGATGAGAAACCAAGAAATGAAGAAAGACAAAAAGAGAAAAAGAAAAAGAAATGCCCCGAGGGATCCCACCTGAACGGCTTGGCAGACCAAGGAATTGGCTCCCAAGCCATGCAGTACAGCCTGGCTAGGAGGGGTGAAGATGGTACACAGCACCAGGTATTCAGGAGACAGGAAAAGAAGGTAAGAAGAGAGAGAAAAGAAACCAAGAAATGAAGAAAAACAGAAAAATAAAAAAATAAAACAAAAATAAGTCCCCAGGGTTCCCACCAGCATGGTGGCACAAGTGAGGAAGCAGTTCCCTAGCCAAACAGTGCTTCATAGCCTGTCAAGAAGAAGCAAAGATGGCACACGAAGCCAGTTGTTCAAGAGAAAGGAGGGGGAGGAGTTGAGGGGCAGGGAAGAAACCAAAAGAAGCCAAAGAAAGAAAGACCAGCAACGAAGAAATGGCACTGAAGGAGCTGGCTGGTGTGGGCAGGCTGAATCCAAGTGATATAGAGCTGATGCCTCCAGGCTGAGCAACCTTGGCCTGCTGGGAAGCAGTGGAGTCCAAGCAGGGGTAGAAGGGTGGGGGATGGGAAAGTGTGTATCGCAGGTTACCAGGTGCTCTGTCTCCTGCTGGCAGCTCCGTGAAGCTGCTTTCCTGTAGTCCTTGTCCACAGTCTCTGACAGGAGTCCAAGATGCAGAATCCGTGCTTTGTTAGCTGATAAGGGACCTCTGCTCGTATCTCTCCTCACTCTCTGTTCCCTGTCAGTTTCTTATTCCATTTGGTGGCTGGTGGTGTTCGTTATCTCTTCATTTGATGCATAGCATTCTAGGATTGACATTTGTCTCTGTTTTACTTAGTTTTTCAGATCTTTGCTGTGGAGGGACAGCTTGGTGCTTCTGTCTAAAGTGTCATGTTGGCACTATATTTTTGAATCTATTTTGTGATGATTGACTTCTGACAGCTTTTAAGCCTCACTTTTCCCTTTTTCCCTTCTGCCTTACATCTGGGTAAGCTTCTAAGAAAGTCCATGAGCTCCTTCATTTGGTGCTGGTGGGAGATTCAAACCATGCAAGTCCCTGCCAACCCAAGGAAACCATCACTGCAGCCCCACCCTCTAACTACCATAAAAACCC
>NW_004443941.1:21645769-21647797 GCF_000243295.1 Trichechus manatus latirostris
CACTGAATTTAACCTCCTCCAACAGGAGAAGTCCCTTCTTTTCTGAACAGTTTTAAATCATTACATACTTATTTCTCAGTATTTATAAACTAACTCCTTCACTGTACTTTAAATAAGTCTTATCTCTTTAGGCGTTAGATTCTCTAGGGATCAATCATTTTATTCTTCATGCTGAAAAAGTCTCATCTTTTCAACCAGCTAAATCTCATGCATCTTTCAAGACTCAGGTCAAGTCATCCCTTCAGTTTAAAATTGGTTGACTATTTTGTATCACACACTGTTCTCAGTGTTAATGATATAAAATAGTGATGTAGGCACAGTGTCTGTCCTCAGTGAGTTTAGTGATGGAGGAGAAAGCCAAGTTAGCCAACAATTATAAACATTTTAAAATGAGCCTTGATTTGCTGAATCACAAAATGTTCTAGGAGCATATTGAAAGAACATCTCAGCAAGTCATTAAATACCCTGGTTAGCACTGAATCTTTTCACTCCCTTAACACCTGCATAGCACCTTTCCTGTACCATGAAATTAGCAATTAATGTGTGATGTGACCCCTTGCTATGGCTTTTTGAATATTCAGCAATGTAGTTAAACTACCAGAATGCTTGCGGCAATTGAAAGTAAGTACTCTATGTGTGCATGCATGAGCTCATGTACAAATGTGCCTGCGTGTGTGTGTTTGAGAGAGAGAAGGAGAGAAAGAAAGAGAGAAATAGAGAGACAGAGAAAGGAACAAATAAACTAGTGAAGGTGATCTACTTTGTCCCTGGGCTGACATGGGTCAACACTGAGATAACATTGGTAAATGCAGGAGCCACTGCCTGGAAACTTCAGGCAGTCTCTGTATAAAATATATATTAGTTCTGGTACTCCGATTAAATTGTAAGCTTTCTTAAGTGAGGTGTTGAGACTCAACTTTTTTTCTGTACATAGAGTGGAGGTATCTAATGATTTTTCTTTATTTTTATGACACCTGTGGTTTTTGATAAATCAGAATGTATGCTTGGGCTGGAGTTAGATATGGTGGAAGTTAACACAAAAAGGAACAACATTATTTGTAAGTGAACATGCTTCCATTAAAAATCCAGCCAACTATCAGCTGCTTTTCACTGAGGATTCCCGTTGAATCAGCACAGCTTTTCTGCCTTTCTGATAGTCTGAATGACGTTCAGCTCCAGACCTCCTGCATGTGATTAAACAACACAAGCAACAGCATGCCTCAGGAGAACAGTGTATGGTCATCTGTGCTGTGCAGTTGGAGGGATTGGCTCTGTGCTGCCTGTCAAAACGGATTATCTTATGGGCTGGAAAGGCCACAGTCATTTCCTGTGTGCATACAGCAAAGCTACTGAATGAATTCTTGACCAGAAAATGTCCTTGGTCAATATGCACCAGGGGGAAAAATGAACCCTGTTCTATAATAGGATTTACTTCCAACGGCTTTGGGCTCTGAGGAGAAACGGTTGATCAACTCAGATAAAAATGTAATGCAAAAGAAGCTGCTGTACTACTCATCATATTAACGCTCACTGCTAATAGCTTTGTAATTACATTCCAAAAACCCTTCAAGATGCAAATTCTCTGCTATTGGGGCTTTCCATGACATTTCCCATTGCAACCTCATAGGCAGCTAACTCTCATATGCTATCCATTTTCTTTGTTTTCCAAACAAAAGAATTCAAGTGTCCATTCTAGTGGTATTTCACCAGAGTGGTTGCAAAGTCTTTCAAAACTGTACTTGTCATGGTCCCTCTACAAACTTTGCAGTCTGAGAATCTGGAGGGTAGGGCCCCGGTGTCTGCATTTGTAAATACTCCGCAGGTGATTTGCATAATTGGTTAGCCTCCATGTTCTTGTTCAAAGAGGACAATCTGCCTCCAACTGTTCTGAGTTACTGATGTTAAAAGCATGGGGTAGGGCCCCAAAATCTCCAGTTTTCACAGGGATGCCAGACAATTGTGTGGATCACACTTGAACTTAATTAAGGGAAAGACATAAAACATAGCAATGTATCCCTATGTACTTTA
>NW_004443941.1:21649241-21650769 GCF_000243295.1 Trichechus manatus latirostris
CCCCCATCCAGTTGAAAACTTGGAATATTATTTATTCCTCAGAAACTCACCGTGTTTTCTTCCCAGTTACTTTCCTATCCCTTTCCCCAGAGGTGACAATAATCCTGATTACTGTGTGAACCATTCCCATGCTTTACTCTGTGGTTTTTTATAGTTATCTATACATTTTTTTTAAACAGTTAGATTTTACTCTTACTTATTTTGCCCTTAGTAAAATAGAATCATGTGGTAGTACTCTTCTGTCGTTTACTCTTTTTGAGATTTATTCATCTTAAAACATACAGGTCTAGTTTATTTATATTTCACTATAAGGTCGCTATGAGTCCACTCAACTTTACGGCCCACACCAACAACTGCTGTGAAGCATGCCATTGTGTGACTATACTGCAATTTGTTTATCCATTCTGTTAATAGACTTTGGGAGTCACAGCTTTTTTTTCTTTCTTTTTGCTGCTATAAATAATGCTGCTATGAATATATATTTTAAATGAATATGCTAAGTTTTTTTTAAGTTAGTATTCACTTGCTAAGTTATTTTTCTTTTACTTATGCTTTAGATATATTTCAGGTAAATAGCAATGTCTGAATTTTTGTTTCTTTTTTTTTTACTATTCTGATATTCTTTATCTTTTACCTAAAAATTTTAATCTGTTTATTATATTTAGATTAATGGTATATTTATTTTTTCTGCTATATTATTTTGTGCACATTTCAGTTTACATCTAGGATTTTTATTCTTTCTAGACCCTTATGCAGTTGAAAAGGATATAATTTCTGGCATATTATGAATATTAAGATTTAAAATAAAACCACCCGGCACATATAATTCCTTTAAATTTTTGCAATGAAATACTAATACAAGAGCAATTTGCTATTAATCGTAATATACACGTTCTCTTCTTTACTGTTAGACATTTTACATTATTTTCTTTTTTCATTGGGTTTGTATTTTCACTCCACTTCCTTCAAAAAATTTTATACTAATGCAATATATTTTGATTATCACATTATAACATAGAAACTCTTTCAGTAATCACCCTTCCATTCTTCTCTGCAATAGAATTGTGTACACAATTGAAATTTTAATTTATTCACTATGACCACATGGATTTATGTTGTAAATTTTCTTCTTGGTAGACTTGTCATTACAATTATTATTAAGATATAAAATATAAAATAAGCATATATTTAACATTTTGATAAATGTTAAACATAAAAAGAAAAATTATGTTGCAATATATGTCTTTTAGAGACAAATAGGCGAGTGATCTGTGGTAATTTGTTGGGTGCCCGCAAGGACTGTTCGACAGGTACCATAGTAAGATTCAGGTTGAGTGAGAAGTAATCCTAATGCTTTATAGATCATAAAACAGGGCATTGCAATAGGAGAGGGGAGGAAAGAGAACCAGCATGATGCTTCAAAGAAGGACACATACATCCTCAGGCAGATCAGTTTAGAATAGAGTATATATAGACATTATTCAGCCTGATATATGACTGTGATTATTCAGCCATAAAAAGGAAGGGA
>NW_004443941.1:21652908-21654415 GCF_000243295.1 Trichechus manatus latirostris
AATGATTGTGAGGATGGCGCAGGACCAGGCAGTGTTTTGTTTTGTTGTACATAAGGTCACTATGAGTTCGTACCAATTGGAAAGCACCTAACAACAATACCAACAGGATCAGATCCAGGGGCTATTATGACCAGTGTACTTTCTGAAAGACAGAGATCTTTCTCTTCCCTTTGCCAAAGATCTACGGTGTCTCTGTGATGGCATCCAACTAGAAGCCAGTCCTGAGCTGAGTGTATGAAAATTTTTCCTTATTCTAGCAAGAAGAATATATCTACAGGTAACAAACACAAGCTTCTAATAACTCCTTTAAGTAAAACGGACTTTCAAAAATTTCATCAGGTGCAAATGAAGTGGGTTTGTTTGAAAACCTTTGGTATCATGGAATAAACACACACACTATGGCTATTAACAATACTTTGTTTTTCCTTATTTGTTGTTGTTAGTTGCTTTTGAGTTGACTCTGATTCATGAGGAGCTTATGTAAAACGCAATGAAATATTGCCCAGTCCTATGTAATGTTCATAATCTCATGATTGCTGGTATGTTTGAATTCATTGTTGAGACTGTTCTGTCAATCCATCTCATTGAGGGTTTCCCTCATTTTTACTGACCCTCTACTTTACCAAATGTGTTCTTTTCTAGCGTTTGGTCTTTCCTGATGATGTGACCACTCTAAGTCTTGCCATCCTCGCATTTGAGCAGCATTCTGGTTGTATTTCTTGTTATGACCGATTTGTTCGTGCGTTTGGCCTTCCATGATAGATTCCGTATTCATCATCAACAGCACAGTTTGAATGCATCAGTTCTTCTCTCTTCCTTTTTCACTGTCCAACTTTCAAAATTCTCCTGTGCTAAATATTGTCCAAAGAAATTAAAACCAAAGATTTTTAAATAAACTTTTTATTTTAGAACAGCTTTAGATTTACAGAAGAATTATGAAGACAATACAGAGTTTCCATGTATCCTACAACCATATTCCACTATTATTAGCATCTTTCGTTTTTTACAATTTTTATATTTATTACAGTTAATGAGCTAATTTTGACATTTAGGTGAAATGTCTTTTTTTTTTTTTTAAACTAATTGGAACAGTTAACATTTGTTCATGAAGTTGAGGTTTAAGGCAGTTTTGTTTTTTAATTTTACTGTGGTAACATGTATATGTATACCTATATGGAGCCCTGGTGGCACAGTGGTTAAGAGCTCAGTTGCTAACCAGAAGGTCAGCCATTCAAATGAACCAGCCACTCCTTAGAAATGGGCAGTTCTAGTGTGTCCTACAGGGTTGCTATGTATACATATATACATGTAATTCTCGACTTACGAGAGCACTCTGTTCCTACAACTGTCATAAGTTGGTTCTGAAGTAAGTCAAATACCTCATTTGTTTTTCATTTTCATTATTACTGCCTTTTATTATTAGTATCTTTATAAATCCAATCTTTATTTGTCTCTGAGGGTTGGAAACATTACATGTAAACTTACAGATATATTTTAATACACATAT
>NW_004443941.1:21655818-21657000 GCF_000243295.1 Trichechus manatus latirostris
TGCGAATGATAACATCAGCAAATTAATGCTACAACATTGTAGTCCATATTACTAATGATGAGATGTACAAAAAACAAAAAAACAGACAGTCATAAGTGTGGCTCCTGACTCAAATACATTGTAAGTAGGGGACTACTGTAAATGTATATATGTATATGCATGACAAAAATTTGCCATTGTAGCTATTTCTAAGTGTACAATTCAGCAGCATTAATTGCATTCATAATATTGTACAACCATCACCACTGTCTATTTCCAAAATTTTCATCACCCAAAGCAGAAACTCAGTAAACCTTAAGGAATAATTCTCCATTTTCATCTTCTCCCAGCCCCTGATAACCACAATAAATGTTTGTCTCTGTTCATTTGCCTACTCTAGCTATTTCACGTAGGTAGAATCCTACAATGATTTTTCCTTATGAATCTGATTGATTTCAGTCTGCATAATATTTTCAAGGTTCATTTCTGTCATAGCATATATCAGAACTTTATTTCTCTTTCTGGCTAAATAATATTCTATTGTATGGACACTTTGTTTAGCCACTCATCTGTTGATAGACTTTTGGGTTGTTGCCACTTTCTGGTTATTGTGAATAATGAAGCAATAAACACTGGTGCACAAGTATCTATTTGATTCCCTGCTTTCAAGTGTTTTGGATATATACCTAGGAGTGGAATTACTGAGCAATATGATAATTCTATGTTTAAATTTTTGAGGAACTGCAAAAACGTTTGCCACAGTGGCTGTACCATTTTACATCCCCAACAACAATGCCTGGGGGTTCCAGTTTCTCTTCACATCCTTGCCAATACTTGTATTTTCCATTTTTTCTGATAATAGCCATCCCAGTAAGGGTGAAGTGGTATTTCATTGTGGTTTGGATTTGCATTTCCCTAATTACTAAAGATGTTGAGTATCTTTCCATGTGCTCATTGGCCATTTGTTTATCTTCTTTGGAGAAATTTCTCATTAAGTCTTCTGCCCATTTCAATTAGGTTATTAGATATTTTGTTGTTGAAATGTAGGAATATATTCTGGATATCAAATCTTTATCAGTTATATGACCACCAAATATTTTCTGCCACTCTATAAGTTGTCTCACATTGTTGTTACCTGCCATTGAGTCCGTTCTGACTCATAGAGACTGTATGTTCAACAGAATGATACTCTGCTCAGTCCTG
>NW_004443941.1:21659057-21661243 GCF_000243295.1 Trichechus manatus latirostris
AGGAAAATCACACAGTACCAGGAATCATGGGCCAGCCAAACTGATATACACATTTTTTGGGGGGTCATAATTCAAACCATGACAATCACTATGGGTATTTACATTATACTTTGGGTTATAATCCAATATTAGTTTATTTTGTTGCTCAAATTGTTCCAGCTTTGGCTACTGTGCCCCTTCGACATTCCCACAACATTGTGTGTGTGTGCACGCGCGCTTGTATGTTTAGCATTTCCTTGCTAATTTACACCTCTAGACTGAAATTGGTAGTCTCCCACAGATTTTGAAAACTTTTTTTCTCTTTGCCTTAAGCGATCATCGTTAGAATAATTCTGTTTATGAATAATTTTCTATAATAGAAAATTCATCAGTGTTCTGTCTTATATTCTCAATAGTGGGGACCTTTCACCTTATTTCTCTAAAGAGACAACTCTGGAAGTCTTTTTTTTTTTCTTCTTCTTCTTTTAAAAAAAAGTACATATTTCATCATGAGGGAAAATACATTTAATTACAGGAGAAAAAGCAAAACTTGTGTTTCAGGCGGGCATAGTAGAAAATACGGTGTGTGTGTATGCATGTGTATGTGGGTATGTGCGTTTGTGTTTTAATTGCTATGTTAAATATTATTTATTGAAAATGATATAAATGTTATAAGGAAATCGGATCATTCTAGAAAGTGCAAAGAAGGTTAAAAATATAACCTAAAACACAGCAATTAAGAAATAACCATTTGATGAACATAACTCCAGACATAGCTTTAAGCATATATACTGATATATAGCTACGCAGAAACAAAATTATAAAATTATCAGAAAATCACAAAAAATTATAAATGCCTTAATGGAAAATATTACTTTTTTCAATTTAATACATGTCTTAGCCTGGGTTTTCTAGAGAAGCAAAACCAGTAAAGAGTATAAATATATATATATACAGAGAGATTTATATCAAGGAAATGGCTCATGCAGTTGTAGAGGTTGGACCAGCCTAAGTCCATGGGTCAGGATAGAAGCTTCACCTGACTCACATAGCCACAGGGGCTGGCGAACCCAAGATCGACAGGTCAGACAGCAGGGCTCTTGCTCACAGGCTGTGAAGATCCATGAGTCCCAAGATCAGCAGGCAAGACTGCAGGTAAGCTGCTAGCTGAGGTCCCAAGAACTGGAGGTCCGATAAATAGGAGCCAGCTTCAGGATCTAGAACCAGCAAAAGCCCCTGAGCCTTGCCAGAATGTCCCCTGAGGCAGTCCACAGGCCCAGGGAACTCCTTTTCAACTGATTGGCTACTCACAGCAGACCCCATCATGGGGGTGATCACATATCAAATCTCAACAGGGAAGTGATCACAACATTATACAACTGCCAAAACACTGAGAATAATGGCCCAGCCACGTTGAGACACCATCTTAGCCATCACACTATATAAAACTGAAATCTAAGAAAAAAATCAAGAATAATGTAAAAATATTAAATTAAAAGTAGTTCTACCCTTTCTTGAGAGTAGGTGTGGCAACATTAGGCCCACATACTTACATGGTGTTGTGTAACTGAGGTTTCATAGCTACTGCTTTCATCAGACAGAATTTATACCTCTAAAAATACTTTTTACTTCAATTTAAATTATGTTTACACAAATTTTAAAGAGTTAGATCATTTTATAGGGATTTTTATGAATAAAGCAGTCTCTTACCCTGCTATCTGACTATTTCCATTTCTGGATGAAACAACTTTCAACTATTTTAGCTGATCCATTTGATAATTACTGCAATATCTATAAATATGCTTAGAGAAGGCTCCAAGTTCACTATTGGGCAGGCTATTCCAAAGAACCTGTAAGAGAAAAGATCACAGACCAAATTAAGATTATGGAATTGTATAGTTTATTAATTATATTTAAAACACAGTGAGACCCAAAGCAATCTATAAATTCAATGCAATCCCCATCAAAATTCCCACAACCTTCTTTGCAGAAATGGAAAGGCCAATTCTCAAATTTATAAGAAATGGCAAGGGATCTCAAATAGCTAAAGCAATTTTTAAAAAGAATAAAGTAGGAGTACTCACACTTCCTGCTTTCAAAACATACTATGAAGCTAGAATAATTAAAATCATCTGGTACTGGTGTAATAATAGACATGTAGATCAATGTGATCGAATTGATAGCCCAGAATTAAATCCATACATCTA
>NW_004443941.1:21662183-21663876 GCF_000243295.1 Trichechus manatus latirostris
TGTAGTCATGAGGACCAGAGTTGAAGATAAGCAAGGAGTTTCTGCAGATCAAAGGTTCCTTGAGCCTCCACATACTTGCTCTATTGAAGACAGGCAGGAGCAAGTATTCCTGGTTATGCTTGAAACTTGCTGATAACCTGCTGAGTAGCTGTGGCTTTTATCTGTGTTTTGGTCAGGATTCTCCAGAGAAACAGAACCAACTCTCTCTCCTTCTAGCTAGCTAGCTAGCTATCTATATGATCTATTTAAGGAAATGGCTCATGCAGTTGTAGGGGATGTCAAGTCCAAAATTCATCGGCCAAGCAGGCTGGAAAATCCAGCAGGGTATCTATGTTACAGTCTTGAGGTAGACTCCTTCTACTCTTGGGAACCTCAGTGTTTGCTCTTAAGGTCTTCAACTGATTGGATCAGGCCCACCGTTATTATCAAGAGCGAACTCCTTGGAGTCAACTGATTGTAAATATTAATCACATTAAAAATATCAAAAATACTTTGACAGCAACATCTAGACTAGTGTTTGACAAAACAAATCGGCACCATAGCCTAGCCAAGCTGACATATGAAGTTAACTGTTACAGACACATAAGACCAGAATGAGTGTCACCTGTAGATAGATGCCTGATTTAGAGACTACATAGCTATTAATTGGAAGTGACATGATATTTGCTTTGTGAATTTTTAGTATCTACTTGTTCCTTCTATCCTCATCTTTGAAGTTATATGTGGTCTACTTACTTTATGTTTAACTTATCTCACCAGCTGCTTGTTTCTGTTCTTAGTTTTGTCTATCATTTTTGTCACGTTTTTATAGCAGAAATGAATGTTCTTAAATAATTTATCCAAAACACATTGCACAGGTCCTTGATTCTTTAACTCTTCTTTACTTCCCCTGAACTAAAATTACCTTATATTTCACAATACTATTATATAAAAACCTCAGATTGAGGTTTGAACAGTGGCACAGAATTCACTGTGTTCATTTGAATGTAGTGCTTTTTCACTTCTTACTCTGATGGAAGAAAGTGGTGGACTTGAAAAAGTAAATATGACAGGGAAGGCTATGGAAGGCTTTGGAGATCAGTAGGTGTGATATTTTGGTTGGCCAACTTAAATATATTATTGCAAATATTTTTGTATATATTGTTGCAAATATATACATATAACTTGGTACATGCATGCTGCCTTTTACTATTCTTCATCATTCGCAGGGAGAATGGTGAAGTAGAAAGAACATGGGATACTACTCTGGACTTCTTGTCAGGTGAGAATCATCCCCTATATATTTAAGCCACTGTGTGTCACTTTTTCTGTTACTTGTAGTTGTAACATTCATAACTAAATCAGATCACTGTGTAAACCATATAATCTAGCTGCCTCATGATCCAGCTGTGAGTGAAACTGTGTTTCAATAAGCAACATGTCTGCAACCAAAAGATAATTACGAGCAATTGGGATCTTCATTACATTTGTCTAGAAAGTACTATTTTAGCACAGAGCAAAACTTCTTGAAACCTTGTTTTCTACACAATTTATCTCAGTCTCACAGATAACATGTAAATGTTTCTAAAATTTTTTACCAGTTTATCAAAAAATTTCCCAAAGACTATTTTCATGCAGTTAACACAGACTGTCAAATTTCAACCATATAATTCTGATTATCCGTTTTTCTTCCTTGGCACTATCTATCTCTGTT
>NW_004443941.1:21665246-21666837 GCF_000243295.1 Trichechus manatus latirostris
TCTGTGCTTCACTTTGACATTTACTACAGACACTCCTGTATTATTATTTTTGTGTTCCTCTTAAATCATTGATAGAGATTGCATCTTTGTCTAACCTATCATAAATATTTAGCAATCAATAAATACACGCTGAATAAGAAATTGGATTTTTCCTACTGTTTCCGTAACGGGTTGATCGGCTATTTTGTGACAAGAGCCTTTCAATTCGAAATACGATTTCTGCAGGATATTGTTTTAATAAGGATTTTACTTTAAACCAAACTATTTTGTTTGGAGAAAAAGAAAAAAAAGTAGTAAATGTACAGAAAGGAAGTAAATTTTTATTTATGTTGACTTTGGAAGCTCAAATGTCTCTATAATGGACTATAATATTTTCCCTACTCCAGAACACCCAAAGTTATAGGTTATTGGTCTGAATTTTCATCTTCTCTATGAAAAGGAAGCTAATTCACACCAGAAAACAAGAAGATTAAAATCCTAAATTTGAGTGAATGACAGTAAAAAGACAAGTTTGTCCTTTGGGTTAAACTGGCAAAAAGCTCTCAGAGATAAACATAGATGAATTTTCAAAATCACACAAATTATATTGTGGGGACAGGTGGTGGAGCGATGTTATCAATTAAGTTATCTCGGTAAACGTATTCTTAAAGCTAAGCCTATTTTACATAGCATGCGTTTCTGATAATTATTGCAATGATACTTTTTTATTTAATAGACACATGGTTTCTGTTTTCATCTTTTTTTTTTGTATTTACCGATTGCCTCTCATAATTCCTGTAGTTGGCGGAATGGTGGCTACCAAAAAGCCATATTCGTGTCCTAATCCTTGGAAGCTATAGTATTAATTTATATAGCAAAAGAATGACTATTACTTTATGTGGCAAAGAGGTGATTCAGTTAAGAATCTTGAAAGGAGGAGCTTATAGTAGACTATCCAGGTGGGGTATAAATGCAATCACATGTATCCTTATAAGAGAGAGGCAGAGGGAATTTTGAGACAGACACATAGAGGCAAAGGCAGACAGTAGTGTGAAGATGGAAACAGATTTGGAGTGATGCAACCACAAGCCAAGGAATGCCAGCAGCCACTAGAGCTGGAAGAGACAAGGAAGGATTTTTTCCTAGAGCCTCCAGAGGGAATATGGGCCTGCTGACCACTTGATTTCAGACTTCTGGCATCCAGAACAGTGACAGAATAAACTTGTTGTTTTAAGTCACAAAGTTTGTGGTCTTTTGTTACAGCAGCCACACACACACCCCCAAAAATATAATACAACACCTTTTCACCCAGAAGTATGACATACTCTTAAGTAAACAGAAAATACACTGTTAGCTCCAAAAACACAAAATGCAGTCTACTGAATAACTGATTATCCCAGATATGTGCAATGCACATGATTTGAACTCATCACTCTGTCTTAAACAGAGGCGGCCACAACAGACTGGAGAGGAACACATGACTTGGAAAAGAAAGGAAAAAATAAGAAAATAAAATTAAAGAAACAAGACAGAAGTGAGGGTGAAAACAGCTAAGAGGGGTGCTGGAGATTCTTTGGTAAAGAATCATTACAAAGTTCCCTGTCCCTAAATC
>NW_004443941.1:21667831-21670677 GCF_000243295.1 Trichechus manatus latirostris
ATTAGGGGACAATTTTATAGCCCTGAAGGTTTAAATACAACAATCCTACCAGCTCCCAGTGAAGAGCATAAAAAATAACATTTTACAGTGGGCATTTTGGGGATGAAAGGAAACACAGAGTGCCGTAGTTTCATTTTTGGATGAAAATTGTTCTCGAGACCAGCGTAATACGTGCATTGTGTCTGTTTCCCTCATAGGTTATCAGTAATATGTCTTATATACGCAACTGCATCTTCCTAGATAGAAATGCTTTCTTAAAAAACTTGAGGTAGCCTTCGTTTGTACACTCTAGCTTATTTGAGAATATGGAAGAAAATAATCCACAAGGAAGTCATAAAAATGAATGAAAGGTTATGAAACCTAATAAAATTCTAAGTAAAATGAAACAAATAAACCAAAATTGTATCAAATTGGTGGCATAACCACACCAAGAGGAATTATTTCAAGTGATATAAAGCAGCTATTTGTCTGTATATGACTAACGGGAAAAATAGAGCTGCAAAAACTCTTTTCAATAATTACGTTACTGGGGACAGTACTGGTATTATTCCAAAATTGCTTTTTCTTTTTTTTTTCACTTTGTGGTATAAAACATATGAGTAGCTATGTTGATATCTTTGAGACTGAGATTTTTGGCATGGGGGAAATTAGGCACAACTGTAAGATTAATGAATCTAAGTAAAAAATCTGTAATACTGAATTTTCAATAAAACAGTCAGCAAGAACTCATGATGTATTTTATCTTTAAAAATACAAACGTCTTATTTCTGATCACTAACATGGCATCCAAGGGAGAAAGATGTGGCAGCCTGCTTCCATAAAGATTTAGAGCCTTAGAAACCCTATGGAGCAGTTCTTCTCTTTCCTATAGGATTGCTATAAGGCGGAATCGACTGGAGGACAATGGGTTTGTTTGTTTGTTTTCAACGTGGCATAGAACAATACAAAACCCAGTAGCAATGATCAAACCTATTGTCCGGTGTGAAGGAGCTAACATGAATGGAGATAAAAGGCAGTAAATAGATAATGATAAAAAAGAGAGTTGCCTTGCATGGGCTATTTGATTAGAATATAACTGGAACTGAAGCATATGAAGAACATAAACCTTAGTAACTGAGCCATAAACAATGAACGAAATGAAACAAAATAAAAATAAAAACACATGGTTTGACTACCCCAAGGCCAGTCCTACCACTTTTCCCCACTACCATATCTTGTTGATGTGTTGGGTGGTGACCTCTTGACATCAGCAAATGTTAGAATGTGACTCAGTTCTGGGAATAAGCCCTTTGGTCAATATGGGGGTGTGTGGGTGTGGGAGGGGTTCACAGAAACATATTTCTGTCTAGTATAAAGTTACTGCAGTTCTAGGAAGAAGCCCTTATTATGGGTTATATGTCACTTGCTTCATGAGTATTTTTTTCTGTACTTTTTAATTGTTGTTAAAATATACATAACACAACATTTGCCAATTCAATGTTTTTATGTGTACAATTCAGTGATATCAATTACATTAATCACCTTGTGCAAACCTCATCGATAATTGTTGCCAAATTCCCAACACCATAAACACAAACTCACTGACTCCCCCTTTTCCCCTCCATCCCACTTCTGGTAACCACTAACAAAATGTTCGTCTCTAGGCTTTTGCCTATCCTAGATAGTTCATATAATGGAGATTATACAACATTCGTCCTTTTGTGATTGACTTATTTCACTCAGCATGTTTTCAGTGCTCATCCATGTTGTAGTGTGCAACAGGACTTAATTTCTCTTTATGGTTGTGTAATAGTCCCTTGTATGTATATAACACATTTTGTTTATCTGTTCATTTGTTGATGGACATTTAAGTTGTTTTCACCTTTTTGGCTATTGTGAATAGGGCTTCAGTGAACACTGGTGTACATGTGTCTGTTTGCATCACTGATTTCAAGTCTCTCGTGTGATGAGTGCCTTCGATCCTTTTGGAATATTGAAAAGCAGGCTTGGAAATTGCAGTGATGCCGATCATAAATGTTTTGTACTGCCTTAACAGATAACTATGAAAATTAACCTCTCATCCACTTAGTAAGTGAGAAAAAAATAAATAAATCCTCTTGTCAGACTGCAATTGCTTGGATGTTGTCTTACTTGCAGCTAAAGCCTTTCCTAACTGTGATACAGTAGACCTGGAAGAAAATCTCTAAGTCAAAAGGAAAAGCAGCCTAGTGGTAATAAACAGTACCATAACCACTAACAATAGTAGTGAATACTTTGAAAATCTTTTCATCTGTGTTTTTCACTGCTTGCGACTGGTCTTTGCTCAGTGCATATCTCTCTTATAGGAACTGGTCTTTCTTTGTTGTTGGTGGTAAGGTGTGCTTTGCTTCAATGTAACTATTTTGCCCCCCAAACCAATGAAATTAAAAAGAATACTTCCTTGTTTTCTTATTAAATTTCATCCTAATTGAGAATCTTTTCTTCAAATCCAATAATATACTCTGTTTGCATTAAAGAAAGGAGAAGAGAAGCTCTGTTAAACTTCATTAGAAGTAGTATAATAGATTTGACTATTGTTCTGGACTTTTGGAAACATTTCCCCGTAAGCAAGTGTCTGAGTAACTCTTCAGGGTTGTACAACACATTTCAGGAAATTAAAATTAACCTTAATTTTTAGCAAGTGAAAGCTACTTGCTAGAGTGGAAGAATAATTTGCTAAATAGTAACCTAGAGGCCTCCAAGAAGTAACCTTCCTCATAAATTGCCTGAATGCATCTCAAAGAGTATTCAGACAAACTCTCTAAACTTAAGTAATGGCTCTTAACCTTTTATGGGGTCATCATTTCAAGGTTTTTTTTCTTTTTTAA
>NW_004443941.1:21670777-21686361 GCF_000243295.1 Trichechus manatus latirostris
CAGAGCTGGAGAAAAATGTAAAACAAAATTCTAACTCACAAAAAAGACCAGACTTACTGGCCTGACAGAGACTGGAGGAACCCCTAGAGTATGGCCCCCAGACACCCTTTTAGCTCAGCAATGAAGTCACTCCGGATGTTCACCCTTCATCCAAAGATTAGACAGCCCCATAAAACAAAACGAGACTAATGGGGCACAACAGCCCAGGGATGGGGACTAGAAGGCAGGAAGGGATAGGAAAGCTGGTAATAGGGAAGCCAAGTTCAAGAAGAGAGAGTATTGACATATCGTGGGATTGTTAACCAATGTCATAAAACAATATGTGTGCTGTTCAATGAGAAACTACTTGTTCTGTAAACCTTCACCTAAAGTACAATAAACAAAAATTCAGAGAGGTTCACAAGTCCACTGTAATGTATCATAGACTATAGTTACATGTTTTCCTTCCATCATCTTAAAAAGTAGTCATACCGACTACTCACTGGTTATCATACACCATGACCTTTTTTAATCCCTACCGTTAACATGATCTTTCCAGAATTACAAGTTCTGGGGTTGTCTTTCTGATGAAACAAGTTAATTTAGTAAATGCTCTATTGGTTATGCCATCATTCAAATAGGATATAATAAACTCTCTGCAGCAGTAAACCTATGGTTATGGATTCAGGTTGGCAATCAGACTCATAAGACAAATAAAAAGGCTTTAATCTAATACAGTAATTAATTAGCTTTATAGAAGGATACAAGGTAGAAAATATAGCAGACACAACATCTTCATCCATTAGAAGCCTGACAGGTACCCAAACATGCAACTTCTTTTGTCTCCTCATATGCATGGGGCTCATGTGGCTGCCGTGGTTGAGGACTAAAGAGTGTGTGGATCACCTTGCCCTGCAGAAGGTTGCAGCTCCTTTTCCCACTGGTGCTGTGCACCATTGAAGCCCTAGGCTTACATGCCAACTCATAGCTCCTCTAACCCAGTACAGAGCCACACCAAAAAGGAGGCATAAAAAACCTTCTTCATTTGTCTTAACTCTCCTGTTTCCAAAGAAAATGTCTCAAGCACCCCTGCATCAGCCCGGGCCTGATGTTATCTCTTTCCTCACACCTCCCTTTGACTCTAAGAGATTCTGATGTTAGACTGACATACTGGTATGGATCAATACCACAATGACCACAAAGATGAGCCATGAGAGGGAAGATGACTCAGAAGGTTATGGTGGCTGTTCTTTGGAATTCCAAAGGGCTAATCTTGATATTTTTTCTCGAAGGACACAGGAAGATCATAGGGCTTATTATGAGGAAGTTTTAAGAAAATTGAATACTGCATTGGTGAGAAAAGGAACAGGAAAATTGTGCTGAGGAAATTTTTTCCAACATAACAATGCACCCGCTCATTCTTTGAGGGTAGCAAGGGCTGTCCTATGAGAATTTCATTGGGCAACCTTACCTCGTCCACCTTACAGCCCTGATCTTGCCCCTTCAGACTTTGTTCCAAAAACTCAAAGAACATTTAAAAATAACACAATTTGAGTCTCTTGAGGATGCCAAAACTGCCATTTTGACGTGGTGTAAATCGAAGAGCGCAGAATTCTGTGGGGAAGGTTAGAGAGATGGAAACATCTCCTTCAGAAGTGTATAGACCTAGCTGGAGGACATGTCAAGAAACAATAGCTTCACATTTTGATATTTTTGTTTAATAAAGGTTTCTATGATTTTGTAGCAAGATGTTTTGACTTACCTCATACATCTCATATTGGCTTTATTATCCAAAGCACACAGCTCGAAATTGAATGTGAGAATGTGGCTTGGACCTAATGGTAAAGGGTGATTTTCACACTCTCCCCCATGAATTGAATTCACTCATCAGCTCAGTTCCAAAACAGTCAAATAGCAGTTACCTCTTACAGCTGGGAGAATTGGGAAGGTCTATTATGGAGATCTTACCACATAGCAGAATTAAGGAGAACATCTGCCATTTACAAGCATTCTAGTACATCTAAGAGGATTTGCTGAGAAGCCAAGACACATATGATCAATGAACTTTGGAATATTAACACTGACCATTAGACAAGAATGAATATCAGGACTTCACATGTATTAATTTCTCTCTGTGTGGGAGAAAGAAGAAGGAGAAGGTGGATGGTGTGAACAGAGACAGAAAATTGTGTTTCCCACATTAATTCCACCTAGAAAAGGAAAAAACATTAGCCTCATGCTACCCTGTGGTCTGTGGATGCAAAGATAACCACCTCTCCCTCATCCCCAACACAAAGACGTTAGAAAAAAGAAATACTGGAATGCGAGGGAGAATGGCGTCTGCTTTCAATTATTTAAAAGGCCCTAACGTGGTAGGTGAGCCCTAGTGGCACAGTGGTTAAGTGTTTGGCTGCTAACCAAAAGGTTGGCAGCTTGAATCCATCAGCTGCTCCTTGGAAACCTTATGGGGCAGTTCTACTCTGTCTATAGAGTTTCTAAGAGTCAGAATCGACTCAACGGCAATAGGTTTTTTTTTTGTTTTTAAATATGGTAAGAGAAGGCCTCATTCAGAAAACAAATGTTAAGCTAAAGAAAGTCAGAGGTCTGCTTATTAAAGAGACAACTTTGCATGAATTAGAGCTAGCCGTTACTTGAACAAGATATTTCAGTGTTGCATTAGCAAAGATGTATGCAAAAATTGCTCCTAATTAATGTTCCAATAAGGATCCCTGGCGGCACAATGGTTAAACGCTCAACTGCTAACTGAAAAGTCGGCAGTTGGAACCACCCAGCTATTCTGTGGGAGAAAGACCTGGCAGTCTTCTCCTATAAAGATTACAGCCTAGAAAAACCCTATGGGACAGTTCTACTCTGTCACATGGGGTCTCTATGAGTCAAAATTGACTCAGTGACACCTAACGACAACAATATTCCAAGGACTGAAAAATTCTTGGATGATTTCTTTTTGTCAAAATCTTGTATCCTTGCTTATTTTTAATACTTGTGTCTTGACTCTTCTCATATCTTAAATAATGTGACAGCTTTTTATCTTTTTTAGAGGCATTCATCAGAAGCTATAGAGCAAAAGCTGGATAACCAGCTTCCAAGGAAGTTTTGGAGTTGGGTTTCAACCATTTTTACAGATAGACTACATGGAAGGTAATATTCACTTGAAGGAACCACTTAGAACTCTGAACCACCAAGACCTAACCCTTTCCCACTTAAGGATTTCCAAACTTTGCAATAGGGAGATCAATCTATTTATTAAGGAAGTTGAGATGGAATGAAATCTGCATGTAGGGAAGAGTTATGTTACTGTAAGGATAATCTTAAATCCATTCTAATTTATTTTAAAGGTTAAACACTTACAAATATTGGAACCTAAGTAAAATATTACTTGCAAACAATTCTACCACTTCCACTGTCAGTGGAGAGGATGGTGTACCAGTATGACTGATAACGTCATTTTCAGATCCGTGGCTACATATAGTGGTTTTCCAACTGTGAAGAAAGAGAACCTGCATTAGTTAGGATGCGTTTGACTTAGAGTAACAGGCAATTGAATGCAAATTGGCTCAAAAAATATAAAAATTTCTTTCCTTACAGAACAGGAAGTCCGGAGATAATGTGGTTCCACAGCTGGTTAATTCAGTGGCTCAGCAAAGTCATCGTAGACCCAGGTTCTTTCCTTCACTGGTTTTCCATGGTGTGTCTAATTGACCTTATTCTGTTTTGTATATTATTTTTCCAGCTTTATCCTCTGGTTGTCTTCCCAAGGCTGCCAGATATCTGAAGCAGAACCATGTGACATACGCATTTTATAACGTTCAGGAGAAGAAGAGACCACTAGCACCTCCCTCACCACCATCACACAGATTTCTCTTCAGACCTTATTGACCCATAGGAATTCTCTGTCAGGAACCATTTTAGGAAGAAGGAAGTCTGAGTAAATAATGGTCCACACCTTATTTTGTTTTGTATGTTATCTTTTCTAGATTAAGTATCTATCCTCTATATACTAGATAGCTTGGTTGAACAAAAAACCTACCAAAGAAAGTTTAGCAATTAAAAGAAAAAATTTGAAGACCACTTTACACAGCATATGAGAGGAAATACCCTGTGGCCCCCTCCTATAGTGGCATTTCCTGAACACTGCCAGATAATTTTGTTTGCCTTCTATTGATAAGTGCTGAATCATATGGCCAATCACAATTTCTAAGGAGTCTGGGAAATTTACTCTTTATTCCAGAGAGCTCATGTGCCCAGCTAAATATTAAGGGTTACATTCCTAAGGAAGTCAAGGAAAATGGATAGTGGTAAACAAAACATTTCTGTCATAGACAGAAAAGTAATTGAGCACTGTCTAGATAAGGGTGTGTGACTTTCGCTGTTGATGTTTTTCTTTTCTTTTTTTCTTCTCCTCCTCCTCCTTAACGTTCTTCTCTAAATAAGAAGAAGTATATTTTTAGGCCAGGAGGAAGTACCTAGTAAATAAAAAAAAAAAACAACAAAAAAAAACTAAGACGTAGAAGAGGCTGGGCCAGCCCTTATCTTAGTCTGACATCACTTTATGTCCTTGAATGCCGGTATATATTTGAAATGAATTCCGAGTATGAAATCTGAGCATATCATCTTTCCCAAGGTACTCATAAAGGAGAACTGTATTTTGCTTATTATTCCATGCCCCGTGTGATTCATTCCAATTTTAATAAAGAGAAAGACTCTTGCGATTTTATTGCTAATTTAATGAGCTTCACTGGTGCGCGCTCTTTTCTTCTAATCACCGTTTAATAAAGTTACGTAAGATGGTCTTATGGCTGCCAAGTCAGAGGACAGCAAATACTGAGTGCCATCTTGTTCTAGCTCTGAAGCTCTATCTCAGAAAGGAGTATGTGATATTATAGGTAATGAATAATTACTATAGAAGAAAAAATCCATTGGTTAGAACCCAGAATTTTATCTCATTTTTCATGCCAAAGTTTGAGTGTTTGACTTCAGCATGAAAAGCACACTAACAGATTATAGGTTCTGCCCGTCGAGGCTGGCACCTAGCAGCTGTTTTAGAGCTGGTACAAACTCGCAGGATCTCAGTTTGATTAATGCATAATCAAGAATTTCTGCACAAGTCTAAGGGGTGTGGCTCTGAGGCCCTGAAGCCCAAACAGCCTGCAGTGGTGCACTGCCACCCCCTGGCGGCCAAAGGTGCTGCAAGCTAATTACAAAGAAGAAGATCCATCTTCATAATCCCAACACTAAAAGAGAATTAGTATTTGTTGAAATAATCTCCAGTTGTTTCACAGCCATTATGTTTACTGTACATGTGGTAATTCATAGATAGGTGAAACTATTCAGATGGTGAACCTGGGAAATGTTGCGGCTTTGAAGAGTCAATGTCCTCATATAATTGTCGATACAAATTCTTAGATGGCAGGATTAAGCCTTTCTCATATTCATAGCTCCAGCTGCTTCTGACATTATGAATGACACTAGGTGGGTGATAAAGAGGTTCTGCTACCAGAATGCACTGTCATCTAAATCAGGTTGCTTCGCTCTGCATCTCGTGGAGCCCTGTGTTTGTTTCATGAGAGTATCTTAGAGACTAGGCTGAAACCCCTTGCCATCAAGTAGATGTCAGCCAATAGTGACCCTATAGAACAGAGCTGAACTGCCCCATGAGGTTTCCAAGGAGCAGCTGGTGGATTCAAATTGTGTCTTATGGCACACTGCTAGTAAATCCTTGAGCAGGGATTTGATCGCAATTTTTCTGTTGGCAGACCTAAGGACATCCTTTCTATTACAGACTCCTGAGATAATAGGAGTGCATTTTCATAGAGGATGTGGTATTGATGGGTGTTCTTTAGAAAGATCTGCTTTTTTTCCCCCCCTCTGTTGAAAATCCAAGTGGGTGGTAAAATTTTGTTTCATAAAAGTTGGAATTTAATTTAACTACAAAAGTTACGTAAAACTACCCAGTAAGCAGGCAAAGTAATCATTACTCTCTAATGGATTTGTTATTACCTCGGGAGTGGGACCGGTATCATGTTTGTAATAACTTCAAACACATTAATTTTGTGGTCATGTTAAATTATTACTAAAGATACATGGATATTGGATCATATTTCATTGGTTTCCACATTTCCATACAGATATGGGTATAATTGTATTAATTCTTTATGGCTTTGCTTTGCAGATGATATAGCAATTCACTTAGAAAGATTGATGCATTTCTAATATCTAGTCATATAGTAATGAAACTATTTTATTGCAGCTAAAATTTCATTTGAATCCAAGATCATATTCTCAACCCAAAATGATACAGAAAGAGGTAGAAAGGGATGAGCTTGGCTTGGAGGAAATATTATGTATACTTTACTGTCCTGTAGTGTGTGAGTGTGTGTGTGTGTGTGTGTGTGTGTGTGTACTTTATTTTCCCTTTTGTACAGATCAGGTAGTTTTGCATGAAGAAGACTGGTATGTTGATGATAGCAATCCTTACAATAAGTCATATGCACATGTATGTGTTTATCCTAAGGACAATGGAGGAGAAGCTGGCAGTAACTCAAGGCAAGCCATAGCTTCTGATTATTCAGGGTAGTATATCCAAAAATGTTCTTTCTTTAGGAAAAGAAGTAGCGTGTCCAAATTCTGATGCTCCTGATTTCCAGCTGGGTGTCTATAAGAACCCAATTTAAGCCTTTGGATCTCCATTTCTACAATTGAAAAATTAGAAATTTATACTAGATTTCAGCCAGATGTTCAGCCTATCTATCTACCATCTATCTATTGTATTTCCTTCCTTCCTTCCATCCTCCCTTCCTTCCTTCCTTCACACCTATCTACTTACCTCCACCACCTGTCTGTCAGTTAATCATACTGCGGCAATCAGAGTGCACTGACTCGGTTGTTGCTGTGATGCTGGAATTTATGCCACTGGTATTTCAAATACCAGCAGAGTCATCCATGGTAGACAGTTTTCAGCTTCCAGATTTAGACTAGGAAGAAAGGCCGGGTGATCTACTTCCAAAAATTAACCAATGAAAACCTGATGGATCACAACAGAACACTGTCTGACTTACTTGCTTTGAACATGTCATCAGGAGGGATCCATGGCTAGAAGAGGACATCATGTTTGGTGAAGTAGAGAGCCAACGAGGGTGAGGGAGGAATGGATTGGAGCAATAGCTGCTGTGATGGTGATTATGAGGATGACGCAGGACTGGGCAATATTTCATTCTGTTGTACATAAGGTCCCCATGAGTCAGAGTCAACCCAAGGGCGGCTAACAACAAGATCTACTTACCTATAGCTGAAGAAGCTTTTAAAAATGAAACCTTACTGCAACTCCAAACTGCAAAACAGATGAAACTTGAGTTATTCATGTTGAAATTAGGGATAGGGAGTCCTTCATCTCACTGTCTTAACTTATTCTGTCCCTCCAGAGAGCCACCAAAATCGCTTATCTCCTCTTAGGCTCTCTTTTCTTCCCCAGGCACCTCTTCAGGATAACATTATTCTCTGAAGCACAGTAATATGTATATATATATTTATATATAATATATTAATTTATGAATATATATGTATGTGTATAAATAAAACCCACTGACATAGGGTCAATTCCAACTCATAGCGACCCTATAGGACAGAGTAGAACTGCCCCATAGGGTTTCCAAGGAGTGGCTGGTGGATTCAAACTGCTGACCTTTTGGTTAGCAGCCAAACGCTTAACCACTGTGCCACCAGGGTCATATATATATATATACACATATATACATACAAACAGAACTGGACCAGATGCTATCTCAGTTTCCCTTATACAGTACTTTAACACTAAGAGAACAGACTCCTTAAAATAAAATTGGAGATTAATCTTTCTCTCTCTCTGTAATTTACTTGCTTGGAAGTTCATTACCATGAGTGATTTAAATTCTAATATTATTTGCTAATAAGTAGGCAAACAATTATTTCAATGCAATTATTTTAATAAATATATTATTCCCATATATTTGTGGGTTCTTGCGCCAGTGTGATATTGTTTAACACCCTTATTCAACTAAGCATCATTTAATTATTTCAGTGTATTATGCATTAATTTGTGTTCATCTTTTTGAAATGTCTTAGCTATTCTTCCATATATATTTCACTTAAAACTTAAATCAATTTGTAATTTTCCATGTAAGCTTTAAAAGGAATTTGTAATCTTCTGTTAATTGTCTAATGCAATTTTAATCGCAATTTCATTAAATTAATAGATTTACTTGAGTAGAATTAATATTTTCACTGACTTGGAATATAGCAGACATCTTATTATTTATTTTCTTTTCTTTTATGTTCTTCACTAAGATTTCATGATCTCATTCACATGGTACTTATATACTTTTTGTTAAATGTTTTCCTAACTATATTTTAATGTGTATGTTTTATTTTTTTTACTGTTTTTGTAATAGGGTGCCTTCCACTGTTATATTTTCAGAAATGATACATACTGGTTTCTAGAAAAACTGCCTTTTTTAAACATTGAACTTAAATCTGTAAATTTTTCCTGGTTTCAGATAATTTTCAGATTATTGTCTTGTTATCACTCACTAAAAAGTGATGGATTCATTTCTCCTTTCAAATGCTTAAACCTCCCAGGCTGATAAAATGATACCCTTGACAAAATGGTTGACAGTTTTTTAAAAAGTTAGAACTCCATCTGACATTTGACCCAGTAATGTCATTCCTAAGTATTAATACAAGAGAAATAAAAACATAAGTCCACAAAAAGAGTTGTGCCTGAATTTTCATAGCAACTTTATTCACACTAGCTAAAAATTGGAAGTAACTCAAGTGTCATCAATAGGAAAATCGTGGTAATTTCACAATGATATTCATCAGAGCAACACAAGGGAAGGAACTGCAACATAAATCAATTTCACAGACATGCTAAGCGAAGAAGTCTTTTCTCAGGATAGTTTTCAGGCTAAATATTTAGATTATTTATTTTCAATCTTGTTTTGTTAAATATATTTAAGGGTCTGATTCCCTCACTAACTTCTGTAGCTGCATCCACATCCCAGAGATTTTAACATGGAGTGCTTTTGTTTATATTCAGGTCTGTATAATTTGTTAATCCCAGTTATTCCCTCTTTAACCTTTGAAATAAAAAATAGAAGAGTGGGAGGCACGTAGCACTCAGTGGCCCATTTCAGTTCTAAATGATGTTGGAAGCTTGACTTGTAGGACCCAATTGGCCTTTGTTTTGGCCATTCATATTAGTGTTGATTTCTAGTTTTAAAACATCATTTGCATAGAATATGGTCTGTATGATATTGATATCTTCCAATTATTTTTTTGGAATTTTCTTTATGACTAAGTAGATGGTTGATTTTTAAGAGTTCATGTGAGTTTAAAAACAGAACATTTTAAATTTCCATTTGTAAGTAGATGTAGTTGATAATGGAAGGTCAGCCTATTAACTTATAATAGCCTGATAGTGTTTGCTAAAATTGTATTTTTTGGACTTATTCACAGAAAACCATAACTTTTATTAAGATCAGTATGTCAGAAGACTCATTATTGCCATGCTGCCCAGTCTGGTTTTTTTTTTTTTTTTGGTATAACTACATCATTGTTTTTAGGGAAAAGAGTTAGAGATGTCCACAGGATTATATTTAGTGTGATGTTAGTGTTGAGCTCAGCCTGTTCAGCAATCCCTTTATTTTAAATTGCTAAAAAATACTGCAGGAAATTTGCAATTAAAGAATAACCAAAACAAAAATGAAACCAGTTACCATTGAGTTGATTCCAACTCATGGAGACTTCGTGTGTTGCAGTGTAGAGCTATGCTCCTTTGGGTTTTCATGGCTGTGATCTTTCAGAAACAGAACACAAGGTCTTTTTTCCGAGGCACCTCTGGGTGGATTCGAACCACCAACCTTTTGATTTGTAGTCTAGTGCTTAATTGTTTGCACCACTCACGGACTCCTTAAAAAATCATTTTCACCAACTATTAAAAATTCAAGATGATGATTTTTTAAAATTATTTTAAGATAAAATTAATACGAGACTCTTTAAACATCAGAAGACAGTAGTTCTTAAGAGTTATGAAATTTTAGATAAATACTTATACATTACTTTGAGGATTGTATCACAGACCAGTTAAATCATTTGTTTCCCAACAAATGCATGACTAAGATGCCATTCTCATGAATGTCCATATTATTTATATCGTATCAAGTACTATTACTCTTTGGAAAACTTACATTTTAAAAGCCTTGAAACATCAGATGTTTAAGTGATACTGTTGGAAATTTTTGAATAATTATTGTTGGCCCCCTTATACCATCATAATTATAAATTTTTGCATACATATTTATAGCTGTCAGTATCATCTAGCTATTGCCGCAATAATGCTGTTTATGAAATAACCATTAAATCTCTGTAACATAGAACAACAGGCATTTATTTCTTGTTCACACATCTACAGATTACCAGGCATTTAGCTGGTCTAGGCTAGACTTTGATGAGTTTGTCTTTTTCACATATCTCTCATTTTCTGTGGCTGTGTAGTGATAGGAATGTACTTCTCTTGCAAAATGTAGGATGAAAAAGACTGAGGGCTCAATTTCAAGCATATGAACACTCTTCAAGCTTCTGTCAAGATCTATCAGCCAAAGTAAATCACATAGCTAAGCCCAACATCAAAAGCATGGAGAAATATACATCTCCCATAGAGGTTGTGTGGGTAGGGTAGGGGGTGTAGATTGCTGAACAATAATTTAATCTACCACAATTTGCCCTCTTGCTCATAAATATTCACATCAAAAGTGCCATCTACTGATAGTATTAGATTTGAAGTCTGGATTACCCTGATCTCTGTCAGGTCTTGATGTGGCTCCTCTTAATCCAGAGATCTATGGACTAAAAGGTACGTTTTCTACCTCATATACACCCAAAATATAATGGTAGAATACTCTCATTTGAAAAAGATGAAGAATGGAAGACACGTAGCAGTCAGAGGTCCAAATAAGTTCTAAAATCCTGCTGGGCAGACATTACCAGTTTCCCTTACCTCAAGGATAGGCCTTGACCAGCTCATTTTTCTCCCTGAGAAGGACACCCAGTCCATTGCTTCCTCCAGTTCTTGACTCCACCTCTGGGAGGTACTTCCTTTTCCATTATCCTCTTAGCCACATCTGCAGAACCAGAAAGCAGGCTCTTCTTGGTAGTTGAGGAGATTTTTCAGCCTGTTCTCTTCTTTTACAAAATTGGAGCCCATACATATTTTTGTATCTTAATTTTGTCAGTCTTTTAGACCTGGCTGGCAGTGCTTTTGCCAGTATATCTCTTTCTCAAAAACTGATCAATTTCTTTTCCAAAACCCACTCACACAATTCTTTTTGAGATATATCTTAAATTTGAGTGCATCAAGCTAATATGGGACAAGGCATTTAATATTTAGAGAGGCCATTCTATCTTACAGAAACGTCTACTAGGCACCACCCGATACTTTCAAAAGTGTTAACAAATGGAGTTACAGCCCTACTCTTGATTTGATCTTTCCCTTGAGCTCATTTCTGACTGGTTGCATCCTGGTTTTGATCTTTTCCCTCCCTGCAGCTGTGTTTTATAGCACACCTTGGATTTGACAAAAAAACACTTTCCTTTTCTGATTATAAAGTTTCTGAGTTCCTTATTTTCCTTCTGAATTTTCTGGTAAACCAGTCAGCCCTTTTTCTGAGCTCACTGATTTTGTATATCACTTTAATAAATGCAACCAGCACAGCTGTCTGACACTTTCAACATTCTGTTTTAAATCCTCATCAACCAATTTCACAAATTTATTGAGTATATTTCTTGTTTTCAGGTTATTTTAGGCAACACTTTTACCAAATGTTTCAGCACTGCGTAATACGGGTTATTATTTTTCAATCTTCTCTGCTTTTTCATCACTCATCCTGTGATGTCAAAGTCAATGTCACATATTTTAGATTTTTGTTACAGCAGCACCCCATTTCTCGGTGACAATTTTTATAACAGCCACTGATATAAAAATGCTTCAGAACAACCACCAAAAATCAGTGGCATTCAAAGATAAGCATTTACAGATATCTCTTGGAGACACTGCGGGTTCAGTTCCAAACCACCGCGATAAAGCAACTCACACGAATATTGTTTTGGTTTCCCAGTGCATATAAAAGTTATGCTTATACTATATTGTAGTCTATTAAGTGTGCAATAGTGTTAAGTCTAAAACAACAATGTACATATCTTAATTAAAAAATACTTTATTGCTAAAAAACGCTAATTATCTGAGCCTTCCGCGAGTTGTAATTTTTTTGCTGGTGGAGGGTCTTGCCAAGATGTTGATGGCTGCTGACTGATCAGGGTGGTAGTTGCTAAAGTTTGGGGTGGCTGTGGCAATTTCTTAAACTAAGACAACAATGAAGTTTGCCGCATGGATTGACTTCCTTTCATGAAAGATTTCTTTATAGCATGAGATGCTATTTGATACCATTTTACCCACAGTAGAATAGCTTTCAAAATTGGAGTCAATCCTCTCAAACCCTGTTGCTGCTTTATCAACTAAGTTTATGTAATATTCTAAATCCTTTGTTGTCATTTCAACAATGTTCACAGCATCTTCACCAGCAGTAGATTCCATCTGAAGAAACCACTTTCTTTAATCATCCATGAGAAACAACTCCTCATCCTTTAAAATTTTATCATGAGATTGCAGCAATACAGTCACGTCTTCAGGCTCCACTTCTAATTCTAGTTTTCTTGCTATTTCCACCACATCTGCAGTTGCTTCTTCCACTGAAGTCTTGAACCCTCCAAAGTCATCCATGAGGGTTGGAATCAACTTCTTCCAAACTCCTGTTAATGTTGATATTTTGACCTCCTTCCATGAATCACACATGTTTTTAATGGCATCCAGAACGGTGAATCCCTTCCAGAAGGTTTTCAATTTACTTTGCCCAGATCCATCATAGGAATTACTATCTATGGTAGTTACAGCCTTATGAAATGTATTTCTTAAATAATAAGACTTGAATGTCAAAATTACTTCTTGATCCATGGGCTGCAGAATGGATGTTGCATTAGAGGCATGATAGCAACATTAATCTCTGTACATCTCCATCAGAGCTCTTGGATGAACAGGTGCTTTGTCAATGAGCAATAATATTTTGAAAGGAATCTCTTATTCTGAGCAGTAGCTCTCAACAGTAAACCATGTGGTAAACAGATGTGCCATCATCCAGGCTTTGTTGTTCCCTTTATAGAGCACAGGCAGAGTAGATTTAGCCTAAGTGTTAAGGGCCTTAGGATTTTCAGAATGGTAAATGAGCACTGTCTTCAACTTAAAGTCACCAGCTGATTAGCCCCTAACAAAGTGTCAGCCTGTCCATTGAAGCTTTGAAGCCAGGCATTGACTTCTCTTTTCAGCTATGAAAGTCCTAGATGGCTTCTTCCAATATAAGGCTTTTGCATCTACATCAAAAATGTATTGTTTAGTGTAGACACCGTCATCAATTATCTTAGCTAGATCTTCTGGATAATTTGCTGCAACTTCTATATCAGCACTTCCTGCTTCACCTTGCACTTTTATATTATGAAGATGGCTTCTTTCCTTAAACTTCATGAACTAACCTCTGCTAACTTCAAACTTTTTTCTTCGACTTCCTTACCTCTCTCAGCTTTCTTAGAATTGAAGAGAGTTAGGACTTTGCTTTGGATTAGGCTTTGGCTTAAGGGAACGTGGTGGCTGGTTTGGTCTTCTACCCAGACCACTAAAACTTTTTCCACATTAGCAATAAAGTTGGCTCACTTTCTTATCATTCATGTGTTCACTGGAGGAGCACTTTTAATTTCCTTCAAGAACTTTTCCTTCACACTCACAGCTTGGCTAACTATTAGGTGCAAGAAGACTAGCTTTCAGCCTAACTCAGCTTTAGACATGCCTTCCTCATTAAGCTTAATCATTTCTAGGTTTTGATTTAAAGTGAGACATGAGACTCTTCCTTTCACTTGAACACTTAGAGGAAATTGTAGGGTTATTCATCGGCCTAATTTCAATATTATTGTGTCTCAGGGAATAGGGAAGCCTAAGGGGAGGGGGAGAGCCGGGAAACAGCAGTCAGAACATACACAGCATTTATCAATTAAGTTCACTGTCGTTTATGGGCACGGTTTGTGGTGCCCTAGAACAATTACAATGGTAACATCAAAGATCACTGATCACAGATCACCATAACAGATATAATAATAATGGAAAAGTTTGAAATATTGTGAGAATTATCAAAATGTGATACAGAGATGAAGTGAGTACATGCTGTTGGAAAGATGGCACCGATAGACTTGCTCAACGCAGGGTTGCCACAAACCTTCATTTTGTAAAAATCACAATATCTGCAAAACACAATAAAGCAAAGTGCAATAAAACCAGGTATGCCTGTACTTATCTACCAACCATCTGTGGGTTAACCTGGGTTCAGGGAACTAGGCTAAACTCTGTTGAGTTTAGTTCCAAACATCAGACTGAGGCCAGTTCTTTTCCATAAGTCTTGCCCAGCAACTGCCAAGACATGTTCTCATGCTGGAAGACAGTAGTGCAAGAGACCTTGTCCAACAGTGTAAGCATATTTCAAGCCTCTGCTCGTGTCATATTTACTGATGCCCTCTGGCCAAAACAGGTCACATGGCCAAACCCTAAGTCAATGTGATGAGAATTATACACCTCCATGTGGATGGAAGTCTTGGGGAGTGAATATTTTCTGAATACTAATCTTTATCAAAAAAGTCAGAGGTTTGAACCCACCTAGTAATCTGCTCCTGTAAAGTTTACAGCCTAGGAAGCCCTAAGGGGAAGTTCTGCTCTGTCCTATAGGGTTGCTATGAGTCAGAATCGACTTGAGGGCACATAACAACAACAATCTTTATCTAGCACACTACTCAATATTATAGTACATCTTGAAAATAGTCGATCTATAGAAAAATATATTTAGAGAGAATATCTGAGAATCATTCTTTGGATTTCCAAACAGGCAATTATACATATCCCTGTAGAGACCTTGCCACTCCATTAGTGCCACATAAATAAATTTTCAATTTCACAGTGGAAACACAATCTTCTTTGAAAGGGCATTCACACATTTAGGGAGTCATTGAAGTCTCTTATTATTTCTAACATCTTACTGTAGACAGTTTAAAGCCACTTCTCTTTATAGATGGTAGGCATAAACTACAAAGAAAAAGTTTCTGTCTGCAAAAGTTTCTCAGTTCTCATTCCTCTTGATATTTTCTGTAATTTTCCACAAGAAGTAAGTCCTGGTAATAGAGATAAGGTTACAAATATGAACATATTCTTCTAATGGTTTAAGCCACATACAACAAAAGAATTTCTGAGAATTATACTTTATAGAAACAATTCTCCCTATTAAAAATCTATTTTTAGAGTTAAGAAAACGATCTAAAGATGATTTAAATTTGTTTTGTTTGTTTTCTTGTTTTGCTTTCTTTTTTTGGCTCTTGATGTGTTAGAAAAAATAGTAGGTTTTAGGGCACATGGAACCTCAGCTGCAACTTGAGCTTGCTACTAAGTTTTTGGGATATAATTAACACCT
>NW_004443941.1:21688425-21689264 GCF_000243295.1 Trichechus manatus latirostris
AATGTCCTCCAGTTTCATCCATGTTATGAGATGCTTCACAGATACATTGTTGTTCTTTCTCGTTGCATAGTACTCCATTGTGTGTATGTACTATAGTTTATTTATCCATTCATCTGTTGATGGGCATCTAGGTTGTTTCCATCGTTTTGCTATTGTGAACAATGCTGCCATGAACATAGGTGTGCATAGTCACTCAGTTTTTTGTTGTTGCTGTTGTTTGTTTTTTATTTTTTTATTTTTGGCAAACATTGTCCTTAATTATTAAAGCAATATTTAAACCAAAACCCGTCAGTTATTCCAAAGACATTCAGAACTGTCAGAAGGAAACTGAAACCTCTCAGAAGTCATTATGCCATCCTTCCTCAAAAAAAGTCACTATTATTTTGCCTTATGGTGAATAAAATTTATACAGATCTTCATTGTATGGCCAACTCAAGAATAGAAACATGTATAAATATACATGGTGTATATTATAATATTAATTTAAATTATGATGAAAACACTCACTTAAAAGAGGGTATGTGTTCTTCTCAGTATGTTTTTGTCATATATATTCTAAATGATTCCTCCATGGAGGCTCCTTCGAATGTGAATGAAGTCACAACTATTTAAATTCCACTCTACTTTGCAAACACGTGAGGTTGCCATGAGTGGGAATCACTGAATGGCAACTAACAACAACAACATGCAGACTATGTGGAAGGCAGAGAGAATGTAGTCAACACAACGACCACTGAGGCTCACTGATTCTCAAATAGAAAATGCAAGACAGGACTTTGTTGTTATGGTTGTTAGGTACGGTGGAGTCAGTTCTGACTCACAGAGACCGCATGTACAAC
>NW_004443941.1:21690964-21692234 GCF_000243295.1 Trichechus manatus latirostris
TTGTTGCTTGCAGATGCTATAGTAACACATTTTTCTCATGCTCTGCTGCCTGCAGTATTTAGGAACTGCCCTAGCAGAAGGCCTACTTGGACCCCGTTTGATGAATGACGATGCCACACAAGTGACATGAAGGGAGCTGTGTGCCATACCAGTTCCCCATGATTAAGAGGATACCATGGGCCCTTGGGGCAGCTGCTATGTCAGATGGATAGGGCTTCCTTAAGCACCATAGATCAGCTGCCCTGCCCTGCAGCTTTTGATGATGCGGTGGAAGTCATCCCAGGCTGTCTTCTAAACAGCGTGATTTTGACAAGATTTTAGTTCCTGCTGCTGAATACAGCACATTCAACAACTTGTCAGTTTCTAGCAGTGGTGAAAAGAACCCCAAGCCCAGCTTCCTTTGTGTAAAACTGTTGGCAGGTAGCAAAGAGCTGTGTGGCACACCTGGATACATGATAAAAACTGCAAGTGTTTTCAGGCACACCTCGAATCCCAGAATACCTGCAGAATAAGGCAAATGTGTATCAGGTTAATAACTTCTTCCCACAGAATTCCATTACAGAAGCCGAGTTAGGTTTCCCAAAGCCTGACTTAAGATCTCAGTTGAATGTGTTTCACTAAGTTAGGGCTAAGAAGTTCAAACCAGTTCAACAGTATGTTTGATATTTCTGCAGCAAATTACTGTTTTGAAATATTTTCTCTACCTATTTCCTAAGGGCACCCACTTCCCTCTCTCAGAAATGATACTTTCTTAGAAGTATTATTTTCTGCCTCGACTAGAAATCCTCTCTTAAACATTCATCACTTATTTGCTGTGTGATTGCTGTGTAACAAGTCTGTGATAAGTTCTTTACAAACATTATCTCTAAAGTCTGTTTCAACACCCCCAGCCAAAAAACTCCAATCAAAAAAACCCATTGCCACTGAGTTGATTGGGACTTATGGTGACCCCATATGTTACAGAGTAGAACTGCTGTGTAGGGTTTTCATTGCTTTAATCTTTATGGGAGCAGATCGTCAGGTATTTCTTCCATGGAGCCACTGGGTGTGTTCAAACCGGCAACTTTTTTGTTAGTAGTCAAGAGAATACCACTTGCATCACCCAGCGATGCCCAGTTGTTATTTATTTACCTGTGGCTGCCTAGCATCTTTGAACATTCACGCTGTATTAGGAGAATCGACTACTGTAGTCAGTTTAGAAGCCCATGTTTATCTTCCTAACTTCCTCCAATCAGATTACAAACAAATGATCAGTTCTCGGTCAATTGGA
>NW_004443941.1:21698648-21699685 GCF_000243295.1 Trichechus manatus latirostris
TCATGAGCTTCATGAGCCAAACAACTAAATTTACTTGGTAGGTGGAGAGACTGGTGCATGTTCCATTTAATTGTATTTGTTGGCCAGAATAGTATTCTTTATTAAAATATCTAGACTTATTAATTTAAAGAACACCACATTTAAATGAGGATATATATTCAGAGTAACACTAAAAGAAATAAACCTCTAAGTACACTTTATCTCCTCATTCATCAGTGTTTTTAACAATCTGCTCTAATGGCCAATCTTATTTCAAGACGAAAACATTCCATTCTACATTCTAATAAAATCTAATGTATTTTCTTAACTTTGAATTATAAGTTCTTCTTAAGTTATGACTTAGCTTTAATCCTTTTGCAAATTCCACCTCTGTCAAAATGTTATAAAGAAGTTACGTTCAACCCTGGCTGTATAATAGAATCACATGAGATTAAAAACTATTAAAGCTCACCCACCACTCACTGTCTGATTTAATTGGATTTTGCTGGGAATAAGGCATATGTAGGTTTCTAAATCTTTCCAAGTAATTCTAATATGCGGTGAGGATTGAGAAGCTTGAAATCTGTTTAAAGGGAAGGTTGAAATCTCTTAGTGGGTCTTTTTTAAAATTTATTTTCATTGACAATCAGAAGCAATCTTTAATTCCTTTTTTAAGTTCACTTTCTCAATGCATCTTTCCTCATATTTGCAAGAGAATGACTGAAATAAGAAAACAAACAGTCAAATAAAAAATTGGTAAGAAACTTTAACAGTTGTTTCAAGAAAGGTCAATAAACACTTGAAAAATGCTCAACATCTCCACTCATCAGGGACACAAATTTAAAGCAAATATACACCCATCGTTGTTGTTGTTAAGTGCCCTTGAATCTGTACTGACACATAGTGACCCTTTGTACAACAGAATGAAACACTGCCTGGTGCTGCACCATCCTCCCAATTGTTCCTATGCTCAATGCCCTTTTCTTCTTCGTATAGTCCAGCTTCTCAGATTATTTGCTCAGCATACAGATTGAATAAGAAGTACGGTGAAACGATAC
>NW_004443941.1:21699993-21703224 GCF_000243295.1 Trichechus manatus latirostris
TGGCTTGATTTTCAAGCATTTCCCTGTCAATGTATTGCTGCAATTGTTTTTTAATTATCTTCAGCAAAATTTTACTTGCATGTGTTCTTAATGACACTGTTTAACAATTTCCACATTCTGTTGGATTATCTTTCCTTGGAATAAGCACAAATATGGACCTCTTACAGTCAGTTGGCCAGGTAGCTGTCTTCCAAATTTCTTTGCATAGATGAGTGAGCACCTCCAGGGCTGCATCTCAATTGGTATTTGTCTGAGTCATCTAGGGCTGCTCTAACAGAAATACCACAAGTGGATGGCTTTAACAAACAGAAATTTATTCTCTCACAGTCTAGTAGGCTACAAGTCCAAATTCAGGGACTCAGCTCCAGGCGAAGGCTTTCTCTCTCTGTCCGCCTTGGAGGAAAGTCTTTGTCATCAATCTTCCCCTGGTCTAGGAGCATCTCAGGCACAGGCAGCCCTGGTCCAAAGGAAGCACTTTGCTCCCGGTGCTGCTTTCTTGGTGGTATGAGGTCCCCATGTCTCTCTGCTCACTTCTCTATTTTGTATCTCAAAAGAGATTGGTTTCAGAACTTCCGGGCTACATGGCACTATAGTCGGAAGCACCGTGCTGTCCCTCCACAGCGAAGATCAGAAAAACAAGTCAAACAGAGTCACACATCAATCCTGAAACCCTGGCATCAAATGAAGAGATAAAGAACTCAGCCAAGCACTGACTGGAATAAGAAACTGACCGAGAACAGAGAGGGAGGAGAGATACATGCAGAGGTCCCCTATCAGCTACCACAGCATGGATCCGCCATCTTGGACTCCTATCAGAGATCAGCGAACGGGGGTACCAGAAAGCAGCTTCATGGAGCTTCCAGCAGGAGACAGAACAACTGGTAACCAGCAATATAGGCTTTCCCACCCCTACCCTTCTTCACCCCCACTTAGCCTCCTCTGCTTCTCTTGGCCAGGAAGCACCAGCTTCACCCTGGTGTTGCTTAGATTCCACCTGCCCAAACTAACCGGCTGCCTAAGTGCCTTTTGTTGGCTGCTTGTGTTATTTTTTTCCACTTCTTTAGATTTCTTCCTTGCCTCTCACCACCTCCCCCTCTTTTCTCTCAAATACCTGGCTCCGTGCGCCATCTTTGCTTCTTCCTGAAAGGCTGCGAAACACAGCTAGACTGTGAAACTGCTTCCCGGCCCGTGCCACCATGCTGGTGGGACCCCCCGGGGCTTTTTTGTTTGCTTGCTCTGATTTGTTCTGTTTTGATGTGTTTGTTTGTTTTCTTTTTCTTTTCTCTGCTTGGGAGCCCCTTCTAGCTGGGCAGTACCACCTGACTTGGAAGCTACTCCCTTACTCTGCACAGACACACAGGGACATCCCTGGGGGAATTTCTTTTTTCTTTTTTTTTGTTTTTGATTTTGGTTTTTTTTTTTTTGGATTCTTTGTTTTGTTTTCTTCTCTCTTATTCCCTTTTTGTCTTTCTTCATTTCCAGTTTCTCGATTTATTCACTTTTTTTACCCTTTTTCTATTTTTTCATATTTGTTTTTCTTCACTTCTCAGTCTCTCATCTCTCCACTCCAATAGCAAGCTCCCTTAGAACTCTTTTTTGTTTGTGTGTATGTTTTTGGCTCTTATTCCTTTCTCCTCTCTCTCATCTTTCTCATACCAATCTTAGCTCCACACATCACAGTCTACCCCCTCCTTCCTGCCTACCTGCACCATCCACTGTACATCACACTCCCAAGCAACAAAGGCAGGGCCTACTGGAACCTGCCCTGCACTGATTCCCGGTCCACACTGTGAGCCCTGGTATGTGCCACAAAATCCCATCCCAGCAACTCTTCTTCAGCTAGACTTGCCCTGCTATACCATACCTAAGTGACTGACCCTGCCCATTGGAGAAGGAGGTGAAAAGTATAGTGCCCACAGATGAGCAAATAAAAGAGAATGCAGAGGCTGCATGCTCAGACATACCCAAATTAAACAAAAAAGCAGGATGAAACCCACAAATCTACAATCAGTAAAGGTAAATAACTACGGAATGCCCCAAAGAAAGCAGACTATATCAAAACATTTACAAAAACAGGACAGGATGGTTCCAGTAAGCGTCCAAAATAAAACACCAGATGGCCTTCCAGTAGCAGAAAAGGCACTAGACCTAACTGATAGGGAATTCAAATCTCTAATATTCAGAATTATCCAAGAGTTGAAGCAAAAAGCAGACAAAAATGAGGAAAAAATAGACAAATTCATGAAAAAGGCAGACAAATTCATGGAAAATGCTGACAAAAAAAACTGAAGAATTCAAGAAAATAATACAGGAGCAAAATGCTAAAATAAATTCACAAGTAGAAACCATACAAAAATAACAATTAGAAATCCAAAAGATAAACAAGGAGACTTCAGAAATGGACAGTGTCATAGAAGGGCTGAGGAGTGGTTTGAAATGATGGAAGATGGAATCAGCGAAATTGAGGACAAACACTTAGATACAACCCTGAGGAAAGCTCAGGAAAAGAATGAATAAAAATGAAGAAACCCTGAGAATTATGTGGGATACAATCAAAAGCAAAAATCTGTGAGTGATCAGAGTTCCAGAACAGGGGGAGAAAATAGACAACACAGAGAAGATCATTAAAGAATTGCAGACAGAAAACTTCCCCAATATCACGAAAGATAAAAAGCTGACCATCCAAGAAGTTCAACTAACCCCATATAGGATAGACCCCAAAAGAAAATCACCAAAGCATATCATAATCACACTTGCCAACATCAAAGACAAAGAATCCTGAGAGCAGCTTGACAAAAACAAAAAGTCACATACAGAGGAGAAACAATAAGACTAAGCTCAGATTATATGGCAGAAACCATGCAGGCAAGGAGGCAATGGGATGACATGTATAAAACCTTGGAAGAAAAAAATTGACAGCCAAGAATAATGTATCCTGCAAAACTCCCATTCAAATATGATGGTGAAATTAGGTCATTCCCAAATAAACAGAAATTAAGGGACTATGTGAAAACCAAACCAAACTTACAAGACTTATTCAAGGGAGTCCTTCAATCTGAGAACAAACAACATCAGAACACAGGCTGAATATAGGATGCAGGATTATACTAGCCAGACACCAGTCTCGGAAATGAACTCTTAAGGACTATGCAAAACCTAAAGAATTACAACATGCTAGCAGAAAGCTTAATCTGTAAATGACAATAGCATCAGAACAATAAAAGAGGGAAT
>NW_004443941.1:21704567-21753129 GCF_000243295.1 Trichechus manatus latirostris
AGCAGTCCAGGACAAGGACTAGAAGGCAGGAGGGGACAGGAAAGCTGGTGATAGGGAACCCAAGGTTGAGAAGGGACAGTGTTGACATGTCGTGGGGTTGTTAACCATTGTCATAGGGCAATATGTGTACTAACTGTTTAATGAGAAACCATTTGTTCTGCAAACCTTCATCTAAGGTACAAAAAAGAAAAAAGAATTATCTATGTGGGATCAAACTGACAACAGCAACTCAAAAGGTTTGATGGGAAGCCTAGGGGGCAGTGAGTTGAAGATAATAGTGATGGAATAATTTGGAAAAGGATAGTAAGAACAGCACAACTGGAAGAATGCAATCAATGTCACTGAATTGTACATGTAGAAAATTTTGAAATGGTGTAACTTTGGCTGTGTATATTTTCATCAAAAAAAAAAACATCCTCCAAGGTTGAGAAGGGAGAGTGTTGATATGTCGTGGGGATGTTAACCAATGTCATAAAACAATATGTGTACTGACTGTTTAATGAGAAACCTTCATCTAAAGTACAATAAAAAAAAAAATTAGAAAAAAAGAGATTGGTTTCAGACACAATCTAATCTTGTAGATCTCATCAACATAACTGCTGCTAATCCATCTCATGAATATCATAGTGATAGGATTTATGACACATAGGAAAATCTCATTAGATGACAAAATGGTGGACAATCACACAATACTTAGAGTCATGGCATAGCCAAATTGATACAGATATTTTTGGGTGACACGATTCAATCCATAACAGTATTCCACCAATTTTTTATATCCGCAAATCAAGAGCTGTTTTTAATGTGGTTGTTAATTAATCTTACCAGTTTTAATGATTTTTAGTACCTTCTTTTGAAAATTCCTGTACATTATAAACCAACCAAAGGAAGGTATTAAAATTATCAAAACTGGTAAAATTAATGACCACTTTAAAAACAGCTCTTGATTTGCAGATAAAAGTTTTAAAGATTTTCTTGTTATAATCAGCTTTTTAGTCTAGATGGCTTAAGGATTTAATTAGACTACTTTAAAGAGAGATAGGATCACCAGTGTTCAAAATAGTTAACCTTGAAAATTAAAAATAAGACAATTTTTTTTTTAATTTAACAGTTGGCTGCATAGTCAATGTAAGAGTATTTTGCCTCCTGTTAACACTGCCTGGAAATCTCATAATAAATAAAACATTTACATACTGTTTTCTCCTTGGCTTATGTTTTAATTTAGTAATACTTTACTCTCAGTTCTGACTGGTCTTAAATAAGCATTGACTTCTAAGTTAGGATAATATTTCTGGAAGAATCTTTAAGGTTTAGAAAGAAGAAAATAGCAGTTAAACAAGAAATAAAATTATATCAGAAAGAAAAGTAAGCTAGCTACTTGGGTTTTATCCTATGCCAATTTCTTGGTGAGGTGGCTTTGGTCAGGCTCTGGTCCCAAATCTGTAATTGCAGAAATTCATCTTTGTTAATCAGACTCCAAATTGATGACGCTCTCAAATTTACAGAAGACGTGTGTACAAGGCAGTAGGTAAATACGTAGTGATGGCAGATAATCTTACCACCTGATCATATTTCACTCTCTTATGTGGCACATGCTTTTCCTGGAATCATGGTTTCTAAGAAGCTGAATTCAAAGCCTGAAGATTGTTTACTGATGGAAATCAGAGCAGAGAGAGCGAGGCTGAAGAGGATGTTATTTAGGCCGTAGAAAAGCCTAGTTAACTCTCTCATGTGCCTCTTTAGTGACTAGAGTGGTTGCATACCTTGATTCAGTGCCTTTACATATAAACTGTGCTAGAGAAACACTGATAATTCCTCCATTCCCATCGCTCCATTTTTCTGGGTTCCCCTCATACCAAACACCTTTCTGCTATTCATCCATCCTTTATTTAGGCACTGTGGGAAGCAGAATATTGGCCCCCAAGTATATCTAAGTCCTAATCCCTGGAAACTCTGAATATGTTATGTTACCTGGAAGAGAGAAATTAAAGTAGAAAATGGAGTTAAAATTGCTGATCAGAAGACCTTAGATAAGAAGACTATTGTGGATTATCTGGGTAGGCCCCATGAAATCATCGGGGTTATTTACAGTAGAAAAGGGAGGCGGAAAAGTAAGAGGGATGCAGCATGAGAAGATGTGATTGATCTCCCTTTGCTGGTTCAGAAGATGGTAGAGAACCAGGGGCCAAGGAATGTGAGCAGCCTCTGTTGTTGCTGTTAGGTGCTGTCAAGTCGGTTCCAACTCATAGCGACCCTGTGTACTACAAAACGAAACACTGCCCGGTCCTGCGCCATGCTCACAATCGTAATGCTCGAGCCCATTGTTGCAGCCACTGTGTCATTCTATCTTACTGAGGGTCTTCTTCTTTTTTGATGACCCTGTACTTAACCAAGCATAATGTCCTTCTCCAGGACTGATCCCTCTTGACAACATGTCTAAAGTATGTAAGACGTAGTCTTGCCATCCTTGCTTCTAAGGAGCATTCTGGTTGTACTTCTTCCCAGACAGATTTGTTTGTTCTTTTGGCAGTCCATGGTATATTCATATTCTTTGCCAACAATACAATTCAAAGGCATCAATTCTTCTTTGATCTTCCTTATTCATTGTCCAGCTTTCATATGCCTATGACGTGACTGAAAATACTATGGCTTGGGTGAAGCCCACCTTAGTCTTCAAGTTGACATCTTGCAAAATTCTATCATGCGATCTCTGGCATCATTTGTATCACCAAGGCCATATTTTGCAACTACTGATCCTTGTTTTTTGTTTCCAACTTTCAAATTCCAATCACCGTTGATTATCAATGCATCCTCATTATATATTAGATCAATTTCAGACTGCAGAAGTTCATAAAAATCTTCAATTTCTTCATCTTTGGCCTTAGTGGTTGGTGCTTTACATTTGAATAATAGTCATATTAACTGATCTTCCTTGTTTGTGTATGTATAATATCCTATCACTGATAGCATTGTACTTCAGGATAGATCCTGAAATGTTCTTTTTCATGATGAATGCAACATCATTCTTCTTCAAGTTGTCATTCCTGGCATGGTAGACTCTATGATTGTCTGATTCAAAATGGCCAATACCAGTCCATTTCAGCTCACTAATGCCTAGGATACAGATGTTTACGTGTTCATTTCATTTTTGACGATTTCCAATTTTCCTAGATTCATATTTTGTATGTTCCATGTTCCGATTATTAATGGATGTTTGCAGCTGTTTCTTCTCATTTTGACTCATGCCACATCAGCAAATGAAGGTCCTGAAAACTTGACTCCGTCCACGTCATGAAGGTTGACTCTACTTTGAGGAAGTACCTCTTCCCCAGTCGTCTCTTGAGTGCCTTCCAACCTGAGGGCCTCATCTTCCGGCACTATATCAGACAATGTTCCACTGCTATTCATAAGGTTTTCACTGGCTAATTTTTTTCAGAAGTAGACAGCGAGTGGACCCCAGACCCTCTGTCAACCCAGAACTAAAACCTTTCCCGAGGCCAACTCTTCAGACAAAGATTAGACTGGACTATGGGACCTAAAATGATACTTGCGAAGAGTGTGCTTCTTGGCTCAAGAGACTAAACGGGCAGCTCCTGTCGGGAGGTGAGATGAGAAGGCAGAGCAAGTCAGGAGCTGGTTGAATGGACACAGGAAATCAGAGGTGGAAAGAAGGAGTGTGCTGTCACAGTATAGGGAAAGCAATTAGGGTCACATAACAATGTATGTATAAACTTTTGTATAAGAGACTAAGTTGAATTGTAAACTTTCACTTAAAGTACAACAATAAGAAATAAAAAAAGAAGTAGACTGCCGGGTCCTTCTTTCTAGTCTGTCTTAGTCTGGAAGCTCGGCTGAAACCTGTCCACCATGGGTGACCCTGCTGGTATCCGAATACCAGTGGCATAGTTTCCAGTAGCACAGCAACTCTCTTGCCCCTATAGTACAACAAACTGGCAGACATGTGAGCAGCCTCTAGAAACTGGAGAAAGCAAGGAAACGGATTCTCCTGTAGAGCCTCCAATAAAGCATGAGCCCTGCCAACACCTTGGTTTTAGTCCTGTGAGACCCATTTTGGACTTCTGACCTCCAGAACTGTAAGACAATGAATTTGTGTTGTTTTAAGCCACCAAGTTTGTGGTCATTACTTACAATCATCACAGCTAGAAAGCATAGTCTTCCATAACTGGTCTGACAAGTAAGGATGTTCTAAAGTTCAAATTGTAGACTGGCACAAAATTAAGATAATGATTTATTTTCTCAGTTTACAGTTACAGAAATGAAGATCAAGAGAAGTTATTTGCTTAAATTCATAGAGCTGATTAGAAGGTTTGACTGAGACTAGGATGAGATTTTGCCCTGTATCACTGACTTTTCAAATCTGTCTTGGAAGAAGTATATCCGAATGCTCCTTAGAAGCGAGGATGGCAAGACTTTGTCTCAAGTATTTTGTATATGTTATCAGGAAAGACCAGTCCCTGAAAGTCTCAAGTATCTTGTATACGTTATCAGGAGAGGCCAGTCCCTGGAGAAGGACATCACGCTGGTAAAGTAGAGGGTCAGTGAAAAAGAGGAAGACAGGCAATGAGATGGATTGACACAGTGGCTGCAATAATGAGCTCAAACATATTGTGAGGATGGCACAGGACCGGACAGTGTTTTGTTTTGTTGTTCACAGGGGTTACTATGAGTTGGAACCAATTCCAAGCACCTAACAACATCACTGATTTTAAAACTCTACCAGTGATTCTGTGGGGAGTTTGGTTGAGAGGCGGGTGTTGGGTGGTGTTCTGATTTTCTCCCCAGTCACTCCGCTTGAACAATACCTTTCTCATGCGTACAATAGAATTTGAAGGAAAAGTAGGGCACAGAGAAATAGAAAATTCTTGCACTGTATCATGCGCAAATATAGTTCCATATACTATTGAATAGTTGCTCTGGTCTGCCTATATCAACATTTGGGGATGCACAGTTCCCATGGACATCTGCATAGATAGGAAGAAAAGAAAACATGTTTGCCTATAGGAGTAAGTGAAGTAACTTCTATAAAGTGTCTAGCACAGTGCCTTAGAGCGTAGTCTTAATACACTGTACTTGTGTTTAGGGTAAAGAAGAGATTCTGATCACTTTAAAACCAAAAACCAGACCCATTGCCGTCTAGTCCATTCCAACTCATAGTAACCCTATAGGACAGAGTAGAACTGCACCATAGGGTTTCCAAAGCTGCAGTCTTTACAGAAGCAGACAGCCACATTTTTCTCCCGTAGAGTGGTTGGTGGGTTCAAACTGCTGAACTTTTGGTTAGCAGCTGAGCTCTTGACCACTGTGCCACCAGGGATCCTTTTGATCATTTTAGGTGGTATTAAGAAACCCAAGAGTGCCCAAATCCTCTCCATCCCTCTTACTGTTGAACTCTGACCTTAGACATGACTAATTGCAGTATGGGAGTGAAAACACATTTCAATTGTCTTCTAATCAGTTTACTTAATAAATATATGTGTGTATTATGCTTTTGAAATGAGTTTCACTGTATTATAAAAATGTCTGCTTTAGAAAGTATCTATTGACTTCACTATCTAAATTGAATGCTACTATCTTGGATAAATATTCATATAATAGCTACTATATTTCTGCATTTTACTGGCATTAGATGGGGATCAACATAGTGTTACTTCCTGTGAAAAACTCATACTTATTCGGGACGAAAACTATGACCACGCATCCTTTTGGTTTAACAGAGGATGGATGGCCAATGTTTATCTTGCCAAATTTTAGAATATTTTATAAAAATTAATATTCTTAAAATTTTCCAAAGACCAAGTATAGTCTGAAAATATTTTAAGCCTAAAAATTTATAAATAATCAAAAAGCAAAATAATTCTTACTATTCTCATATATTTTAAAATGTTTTGAATATATGTAACTTGATGACTTCATTTTTATAAAGCAAGCACATTGAACTATTCTAAGAAAAACTTGAAAAACCGAAAACATAAACAAAAATATTGACTTGCAAAATGTACTCATGTTGAATGGTAAAACTGATGACCTCTCCTTCTCTGTAACTCTCGGATAAATAAATTTTGGGTATTTCCTGTTGATATACACTATAGAAGTTTGGTTTAGTTTCTACTTTTTATCCCTCCTCCTTTCTTTTTTTGGGAATTAACTGCCTGAACTTTTCCTATTGTGTTTATATATTTTCTCTCAAGAATTTCTTTAGCACAAATATAAATAAAACTTAAAACCAAAATACCCAGAAAAGAAGCTTCTGTAATGCACTGATTACTCTCTCTCTCTCACATACGCACACTACATACCCGCATGTGTAAATATAGATTGTGTGTACTTGTATATATTTGTGCACACTCACACCCAAACCATCATTACCAACATTGAGACAATTTAAGCCGTAGGTAAAGGGTATGAACCTAATCACCCACTGACTGAATCCATAGGTCTAGGTCTAGGAAACATCTGCTTACTAGAAATTATTATGTTCAGTCAAATAAAGTAATGACTTGTTACGCTAAAAATGTTTTTCACTATTCGTAACTACTTTTGCCTTTTTCTCAACTCAACGATATTATATTTTCAAACATCTAAAGAAGTTGTCAAAATCTTTCACTGTAGCAGCCCTTTCACCCCATGCAATTCTAAACATAAGAAACATATTCAGACTGTGCATTCTACTGGCGATTTATCTCAAATGGATGTCAATCTATACTATTAAAAACCATAATGGAAGTTGCCTGAACTTTGCCCAGTAGGGCAATAATAGATATTTGATCAACCACTACATACCGCATTCTCTACTCTTCTAAATCTGGAGAATTTCTTTTTTCCCCACAGCACAACTAGAATGAAGAAAGGTTTTGAAAATTAGCTCTTGCAACTATTATTAAAATTATACAATATTTGAAATTTACAAAAGAATACTTCTGTAATGAATGCTACATATAATCATTCAACAAATATTTATTGAGCAACTATCGATGCCCAGCAAACATCTCGAATAAAATTTATTCCACTGCATTCTGGGTTTTCTTCATGAACTTGCTCCACTATTTCTCAGTTAGTAGTAACTTCATCCTTCCAGTCAGGACAAAATCCTTGGGGCTATCTGTGATTTTTTTCTCTTTCTGTAAATAAATCATGTTGTCTCTACCTTCAAAATATGTCCAGAATCCTCCCACTGTTTGTCGAAGCCACCATCTTCTTACCTGCATTACTGCAATAACTTCCTCACTTGTGTCCCTGCCCCTGTAATTGTTTCTCCTACAGGCTAATCTCAACCTAGTAGTTAGTGTTAACCCTTTCAAATATAAACCACATCATACAAGCTCTTGGTTCAAAACTATCCAAGGGCTTCCCATCTTACATAGGGTTAAGGCCAGAGTCGTTACAGTGGCCTACAAGCCCCTTCACACTAGTCCACTGCTACTTCTCTTAATACTTCTTTGGCTCCAGCCACCCTGGCCCCTTCCTGGTTAATTCGCCAGTTCCAAAATAGGAATCACACTGACTCTTCCTATTGCCAGAAACACTGTTTCTCCATGTGCCTGCATGGATCAGCCCTCAGATCTTTCCAGTCATTGCTGTAATGTGGTCTTCACGACCTCTATGTTGAAAATTAAAACGCCAGCTTGACACTCCTGATCATCCTTTCCTGCTTTTTTTTTTTTTTTTTTCTGTAACATGTATAAACTTCTAATGTATTTTATGGTTTACCTGCCTCCCCTCACTAAAAAATCTATGAGGGAAGGAATTTGTCTCTGCTTTGTTTACTTCTGTAGCCCAAGTACTTTGAAGAATGTTTTACTAACAATGAATATGTGTTGACTAAATGAATGAGTATGTGCTATTCACTATATTAAGTGCTCAGGAAGCTAATAGTGGACAGGAGATATATGTCTGTTGCCTTTATGAAGCTTACAGGCTACTGCCCTAGTCCGAGTAAGTAGAGTATAAAGAGATATGTGAAGTGCATGTAGTCTAACTTTAACATTTTATAGATTAGTAAACTGAGGCCCAGTGATATTTTGTGGCTCTTAAATTATCATTGATGAGTCAGAGTGCAATTATCTAGCTCATAATTCAGCCCTCTTTTTACTACACACTGTCTTAACAATTTTTATCAGAGTTTATGCTTAAGATACAGCAGGTGTTACAAAATGTAATTATAAGACGTGCAGAGGAAAGTTAATGGACACTATTATGAATTGTATTATTAATGTTGAATGAGTAGTATAAACAAACAATGCTGGAGTAGTTCAGAGTTTTTAGAAATCTTTGTGCCCTAAAATTGTTATGGCATCCTTCAGTGAGCTGAAGGATGAATAAACAAAGAAGAATAATGGAGCTAGTCACAATAAAACTGAAGTGTGGAGGTGGAGTAAGTATAGTTTGGGGAAGACGATGGAAGGAGAGTGATAAGCTCCCTGGAGTGAGTTTAAATCTCTAGGTCGCAGTGAACTGAAATCCCTCTAAAGAATAAATGTTGAGTACGGGATCCCAACGACCTTAAGAGGTAAAAGAAATCACATGAAAAAACGTGCAATTTTTAAAAGATAACAATAGTGGATGACAAATGAAGAACATTTAGGATGAAATAGTTAAATATTTTGTGAGCAATTAATGGCAAAATTGGCCATCATCAGGAGTTTAAATAGGCTCACTAGTAATAAAACTTTCTAGATAGTGTACTATTTTATCTGAAAGTTGGTATGTAGATGCTAATGTATGTTGTGTATGTGTATTTATGCACACAGATTTGTGCATATTTAAGAGAATGTCTCTTGATAATGTAGGCAGTATGGAGCGAAATAATTGACATGTTTGGTTCATAGCTGCTTGATTATTTATAACCAATTATTAGCTAATGAAAAGATTTCAAACTAGAATGAAGTCTTTATGGCAGCAAGTTATCTACTTTGCCTCTGTTTTTGAACATTTGTACCCATGACCTGAATGTAGATAAGAATAAATCACAGTTATGAAGTTTACGGCTGAGGCAAAGCCAGGAAGGCTAGCTAACGCATAAGAAGACAGAATCAAGGTTTGAAAAATGCTGAACAGGAAAAGTAATTCTATTTTAATTATTACATTTTGCAGTAGCTAATGTGTGCTGGCTAGGGACATTTATACACAGCCTTTTATTTGATTAGTACAACTACTCAGCGAAGTAGATATTATTAGCTCAATTTACAAATAAGGCTTATAAAAATTAAATGGTATATCCAATGGCAGAACAAGAATTGTATTCCAGTTCCGTCTTACATAACATGGATTCATTTGGTGCTATACCTTGCTGACCTAAAGTTTACAAAATATATGCATAGGAAATTTGATAGGGATAACTGTGAATTCTTACATTTAGATTGAGTCATTTTCCTAAATACGGAACGAGGTGACAAATTAAAAATACTTATTTTCTAACAGAAGATTTAAGTATATATGAGTGAAGAATTCTATTCTTCTGCTAATAAAGCTAATGCAATCTGAAACCTTAGGTTACTTTGAACTCATTGAAAGGGATAATCATTTCATTCTATTCCTTTTTGGTCAGATAACATCTGGAGTATTGTGTCTCGTTTGTCATGTGACCCCTTCAGAATTGTATTGAAAAAGCTAGGGAAACGCCTTTGTAACCTGAGTAATTAGCACAGTAAGACCTTGAACACATTTTTGCCTACCTGTTTATTGTTAATCTTAAATGAGTTGTTACGGAAAATATCCTAAACTTGTATTTGGAAAATACATATGAAAACCATCAACCAAGTCCTACAAGTTAATATCTCCAAAGCCAGATAGCCAGGGGCATCTATACGATTTGACCTCTTGCAAGCATCCTCTGTAGGCAGGAACTCTGAATCACTCTCAAGAGCAGCGTGAAGTACTTGTAGATAAAACAAAAATAATAGAAAACAAAACCTCATAGAGCTACTGCGCTGAGAAAATTTAACCCAAAAACTTTAACAGAAGGAAGCAAAATAGGGGTTGTAATTATATGTAAATATTATAGGATATGTTTATTATATGTATTCAGCTAACAAGTGATCTGCTCTTTCCATAAGTTCTATTATTGTCATGATTGCCAGAAAACATTTTATAATCTCTGAGTATCAGTGGGAAGATAATATAAAGCATTATACCTCTCTTAGCATATGATACAGGGGAAAGTTGACTGACTTACATGAAAAATTATAGTGTTCACCATCACACTATATTTCAGACAGTTCATCTAGCCTTTGATTTTTTGAGTTTATGAACTTCACTTTGGACTGTCAAACCAGTTTCAACTGATTTGATGAAGCATAGGCGACTTCTGTCTTCAATACAGACTATGATCAAAGAAATGGTGAATACGGTATTTCTATTTGCAACCCAGGTTTTCTTGAATGCCTTTAGTTATGATGTGATGCATTTATTGTTCTTTGTAGAAGAGTAAGGTATGGCTAATTTAACAGAAAAACCTGTGCCTGCAATACGAAGAGGGTTCTCATGTCAAGAATTTTCATCAATTAAGAGGGACTGAAGCAATGAAAATTGATGTCCCTGTGAATATGCTGATTTTGCTTCTGCCAAGTGAATTCAGAAACTTTACCAATTGGAAAACAAATTTTAATCTTTGTCAGTTTTGTTTCTCAATTATGCTAGCAAAGATCATAAAGGAAAAAGTCATAAAACTTTCCATGATTAAAGCAAGGACTATCAAGATTAGTTTATTTGGGTCACATTCATGCTTTATGCCAAGGATCATAAACTATTTTTAATTTAGCTATTAGTCAATACCGCTGTTACTGAACATATCTCAAATCTCTAGCAGATAAGATTGCCTCAGGTGACACCTCAGAAACTACAAGTTAGGAATGTGTGTTCACTGAAGAGAAACACTCAGTGTTTTATTTACAAATACCTCCCCTCAATAATCCTCCTCTGACATTTATTTGGTATCACTACCAAGTACATTGATAATTTTATTGTCAAAGCAAGGAACAGACTGAGCTATATTTATTGGTTTAGTGTTGTAAGGCCAGCTGCATTCACTTATACCTTTAGAATTAGAATATCAGAGCTCTGCACTCTAGGATAAACATGAATCTAACCCAAGGCTTTCAAGCAGGTCAGTTAATGTGCTTTTTCAAAACTTTACATTATTCATCCGACTGGCTCAGGAATTTGCAACTAACTACAGCAAAATAACTAAGATGCCATTGTAAAACTGAATATTGAAAACGTTATCCATTTTACTTAAGCATCCTCCCTGTGGGCACTGCAGAGGTCATGTAGACCAATTATATGACAACGACAAAAAAGAAAAGAATGGAAATTCTCTTTATTTTAAAAGAAAATCTAACCTGAACTGATTGTCAAGATTATTCAAAGTAGGTTATGACTAAAAGTCCAAATTAATAGAAAGTGCTGGGTCTTTTGCTTATGTTTCTATTTACATCCTGCCCTTTGATATAGGACCCTATAGAACCGAGTTGAACTGCCCCATAGAGTTTTCAAGGAGTGGCTTGTGGAGTGGAGCTACTAACCTTTTGGTTAGCAGCCAAGCTGTTAACCACTGTGCCACCAGGGCTCCCTTTGATATATTAGGCAGAGAAAAGTACAACTGTTTATGCAGGTATGGGTATGGATCAACAGTCCCTGACTCTAGTTCTTTGGGGAATGGCATTCTCAGTCAGGAAACAAGTCATCAACTGGAAATACACATTCAGATTAATGCAATCAATTTGAAATAAATGTCAAATTTTAACACATCTTCTACAAACAGGGGAGTATCATGACAAGACTTTCATAGGGAAACATGAAAGTGAAGTGCAGGAAATTAGTTTCAAGCCTATTTTATTTTTCCTGACTGGAGATGACGAGAATCTGAGCTAAATAAAGCAAGAATGTGAGGAAGGAGTGAAAGGGATAGTTTGAATAATGTGAAGAAAATAGGTTCTACAGGTGTTGATGACTGAATATAGAAAAACGAGGGAAACAGGAATCACAGGTGACTACTAGGGTTCGAGTTGGAAGTACTGCTATATCCCCATGGAGAGTATACGAGACAAAGAGAAAAATGGAGTTCAAAGTGTCTGATAGATATGCCAGGATCTCTTCTGTTTTTCCCTTAAGTTCATAACCTAGTGATTTGATAAACTGCCTTTCTTCACCTAAGAATCTACAGATATACTATAAATTTACAAGGTTGCTAAATACAAAGTTGTGATAGTTATTTTATGTGTCATCTTTGCTTGGCCAAACACCAGCCTAGTTGCTGTCATGGAGTAGTTACATGTGACTAAAACAGATGGCCACAGGTAGAGTGGATTACCTTCCATAATGCAATGTAATGTAGTGTAATGTAATGTGATGTAATGTAATACAATGACCTCACATCTAATGTAAGGTAATATAATCATTTTCCATAATGTAATCTCATGTAAAGCAATCACCTTCCTTAAGCAATCTAAAGTAATGTAATCAAACAATCAGTTGAGGTAGTTCCAGTATAGAGTGGATCCTAAACCTAGTAATTTGTGAGTTATAAAAAGATCAGAATAAACACAGACACACCCACACAAAAGGAGGAAGACAGAGGACATATGCCGACCTACCTACAAGCAAAGGAATGCTAAGGATTTAGGGCAGATATCAGAAACTAGGAGAGAGGTTCACAGAAGAAATTGATGCAGTGGAGATCCTGATTTGGATTTTAGCCTCCAGAACTGTGAGAAAATAAATTTCTATTCTTTAGAGTGACCTACTTATTTCTGTTATGAAATATTATATGAAATATACTAGATAAACAAGACAAAGGTCAATATAAACATTTAACCAGCAATAAACAATTTAGAAAAAAAACAAATCTAGCAAATATACTATTTATACTACCACCAATAAAATCAAATACACAATGACAAATTGAAAAAAATTTATACAAGACTTATACAACAACCACTATACCACATTAATGAGAGTAATTATACAAGACCTAAATAAATGGAGGATATACCATGTTCATGAATTGAACAACTCAATATTATAAGATAACAATGATATCAATTGCTTATAGACTCACTACAATTCTATTCCAAATCTTTAGACTTTTTAGATAAAAATTAATAAGCTCTTTCTAAAATGTATACGGAAATTTAAGAAACCAAGAAGAACCAAATAAATCTTGAAGAAGACTGCAGCTGAATGATGTAAACTACACAATATAAGAACTTATAATAAATCTATATTAACTAAAACTTTGTGTAATTATATTGGCAGCAAGACATACAAATGGAATAATGTAATTAAATAGAAACTTTAGAAATAAGCTCACATTTATATAGTCACCTGATTTGCAAGACAGTGGGAAATACAGTCTTTTCAGAAAGTGGTACTGGATTAACTGGATATCTGTATGGAAAAATATGAAGTTTAAAGCCTTTGCACTTCACCACTCCTCCAAAAAGTTATTTCCAGGTGGATAGTAGATAAAAGACCAATGATTAAAAAAAAAATTTTTTTTCTATGCGTCTAGAAAATAATAGGTATAATTCTTCATGCTTTTGTGTTACATGAAAAGTTCTTAAATAGGACACAGAAAAAAATAATAATAAAGAGAAAGACTGATGAATTGCTGTCAATAGCACTAAGCTCTTCCCTTCATCAAAGTACACTATTAAGATAGTAAAAATAGAAACAGTAGTGTGTGAAGAGATATTTACTATACATATTTCTGAAAAAGTACTCATATAAGTATATGTAGAGCATTCATACAAATCAGCAGAAAAAGACAAATCGATTTTTTAAAATAAGCAAAATTCTTGAATATACTCCTTACTAAAAAAGGATATGTAGGATTTATTTTCCTTTTACTTTACACTTAGATTTTAAAATATTTAAAACAAAGACACATTGAAATGTTCAACAGTGTGTCTTTTCTGTGAAATGTGACTGATCAAACGAGGATGTCACAATTCCTAACACAAAGCTACACCTTCTCCATTACAGCAACAGTAACGTGAGTTCCTGAATAATTAAAGTTTTCTCCTCATTTGTTAATAGTAATAATAACAATAGTGACAACAGAAATAATAACAATGATACCTAAATTTTATTGAGTACTTATTGTATAGCAACCACTCTGATAAGAATTTTTTATCATTATCTCATTTTATGCAATTAAGAAGAACATGGGTAAGTATTGTTATTATCACTCTTCTTTGGCAGAAGAGGATATTGGGACTAGAGATGTTAAATAATTTCCCCACAATCAAAGAGCTAACAGGAAATTAGTTGAGATTCAGTCATCTGCCTGCCCCCCAAGCCGAAACTCTTGAGTATTACGCCATACAGTAACAAGTTATAGTAAATTCGTCTTCAAATTTCAACAGATTTATCACCATTTTTTCCTAATCAGTGAATCCTAACGGGATGATCCATTTGGTAGTTCTACTAGTCTTACAGATCTCTTGAAATACAGATCACTGAATAAATGTATTTATGATCATTTATAGGATTATTGCAAGTGTTTGACAATGAAAAAAAGTCAGTCTATACCTGCAGATGTTTTCACCATAACCAGAGTACATTTAGTGAAAAAAGTACTCTTCAAATAGAAATTGTTAACAAGATGGATTAGCCAAGTACATAATCCATCATTGCATTCAAGTGTTCTTGTTGTAATAAATCAATGACTCTCTATCCAGGGAATATGAAGATAATCATGGGGTTCAAACAGTGAGCCTTTTATTCCTTTTGATTAATAAAGCAATACTTACTAGAGAATATTTGGAAATACAAACAGTACAAAGAAAAAAAATCACTCAAAATCCACCATGGAGAGGTGAAATATTTTTATTAAGCCATTTTTTTATAAAACTTGCATGATTCTGAAATATAAAGTTGCATTTTTACATAGTATTACGTGATAAGTGTTATTATATCTTTAAGCTCTTTCTAAGGAGCACTGGTGGCACAGTGGTTAAGTACTCAGCTGTTAACCAAAAGATTAGATGTTTGAATCTACCAGTCCCTCCACAGGAAAAAGATACGAGAGTCTACTTTTTAACTGTTCTTTTAATATTTTGTGTTTGGACAATAATTTGTTTAAACAACTTTCTACTTTTGGACAATTTAATTTTTTTCTAAATGTTCTTTTCATAAGTTATGGGATGCAACTGTGCATATTTATTCACTTATCTGGTTTATTTTTCTTACAGATAAATGCATAATAAACAAACCAAACCCATTGATGTGGAGTAAATTCTGACTCATAACGACCCTATAGGACAGAGTAGAATTGCCCCAAGGATGTGATCTTTATGGTCTCCGGTGGAACAGCTAGTAGGTTTGAACCTCTGACTTTTCAGTTAGCACTTACTGACTGTGCCACCAGGGCTACCTAGAAAAATGCATGAAGTGAAACTAATGGATCAATGGTCACGTATACTTTTATGACTCCTGGGACATGTTGTTAAATTGTTTTCCAGATAGTATACATACCAGAGCAGTGTATGCCACAGAATTATATGTTTGCTCTTCTATCAGCTTCTTTAAATATTTTTAAAACCTCTAGAAATCATACAATGTCCAGATTTAAACTACCCAAACTAACCAAAAACTTCAAGCCTTTTCTTCAAAATTGCTCTGTAAGCATAATAACTTCTTATGTGGATGATATTGCTTATAAAAATAATAAATGTTGAGTTATATTACAAATAGTTTTAATATAAGAGTGGAAAATGTATTATACTTTAATAAAAGTGATAAAAAATTATAGGACTAATGGAGAGAATCATTTAAAACATAAAAGGCTCTTGTGTTGGTCATCTAGTGCTGCTATAACAGAAATACCACAAGTGGATGTCTTTAACAAAGATAAGTTTATTCTCTCACAGTCCAGCAGGCTAGAAATCTGAATCCAGGGTGCCAGCTCCGGGGGAAAGCCTTCTCTCTGTCTGCTCTGGAGGAAGGTCCTTGTGATGCATCAGCCTTCCCTTGGTCTGGGAGCATCTCAGCGCAGGAACCTCAGGTCCAAAGGACTCGCTCTGCTCTTGGCACTGCTTTCTTGGCTTACGACACTATCTAATCTTGTAGATCTCATCAGTGTAACTGTCACTAATCCATTTCATTACATCATAGTGAGACGATTTATAAAACATAGGGAAATCACATCAGATGACAAAATGGTAGACAACCATACAATACTGGGAATCATGACCTAGACAAGTTGACAGATATTTTGGAGGGACACAATTCAATCCATGACAGCTCTCATGGTGAAAATGTTTGAAACCAACAATCTAAGTTTATGATGTGTTCGTGCAATTCCTCTTTCATTCATATTTATCGTGCACATATTGTGTTCTAGTTACTGGATTAGGCAGTGTGGATATAGCCAGGAAAAAGACAGCGAACCCCTTGATTATAGAGAATTTTCAGACAAGAGTGAGATTCAGTTCCACAGACAGCACTGTGTTGAAGCAATTAGAGTTATATGGCATTACTTGGGGAAAAACTGTCTTTTTGACTTGGCGAGTCAGCAAAACTGCCTTCTTGGAGAAAGTGAGAGATGAGTGCGATGTATGTCCTAGAAAGAGTATGGAGAGAAGAGACTTTTAGCAAAATCCCTGAAGCTATAGAGACAACATGATGTTAGAGACAGCATGATATTTGGGGGAAGTAAAAGCAACTCAGGCTGGTGGGAGTAAAGTGTTTAAGAGGTGGAAACCGGCAGCAGATAGCCTATAAGCAGAAATGAAATTATTGAGGCAGGCAGCAGCAGAATGGTGGCTGGGAGAGCTAAGCAGCCATTTTCCTTCTGTCATGGCCCCAGTGGTACTGCCCTGACCAGATGATGTCAGCATCATTGCAGAAGCTGTCCACCAATCCTGATGGACCACACCCCTGGACACGCCCCGAACATGCCCTGAAGAAGAGCCCACTCCTACTCTCTTTCCTCCATCCCTGTGCCTGCCCATCAAGGAGCCATCTTGGTGACGCAGGTCCCAGAGTGCTCCTTTACTTGGTCAACCAAATAAAGTTTTTCTTCTTTCGATTTCTCCTGACTAGTGCCTCAGTGCCACGCTGAGTGAGACCTTGAGGTCTGGTAACATTATGAAGGACATTGTAAGTTTAATAAGTAGTTTTGGCTTTAATACAACAACAGCACCCCTGTCAAGAAGGTTAGCTGAGAAGCTAGGCAGTCATCCAGAGGAAATATGGTAGTGGATGGAACTGGAATAGTAGTAATGTGGAAATAGTTGAAAAGGTTCAATAGATTTTTCAGAAGCAGAATAATCAGACTTGGCCATTAATTGGTTGTGGGGCTGAAAGTTGTAAGAAAGCTGAAGATTTCACTATGAGAGCAGAGATAATGCCCAGGATGACAGAGGTAAACATGACTACTTCCTTCCGCTCTTGCTTTGTTTCAAGACTGTCAAAGCCACAGGTCAAGGAACCATGAGATGTAACCTTAGTGTCAGTGTCTTGTTAATAAGTAACAAATCCTTTGCCTTTATAGAATTCCTAATAATTATCCACCCTACATTTTTACATGAATAAAAATAATTTGTCGTACGTTTTATAGTGATAATCAGCGCACAGAGCACTTTCACATTCGTAATTTCCTTTACATCTCAAGCAAAGCCTCTGGAGTTGGTAGAGCACAAATTATTATCCTCAGTAAATCGATGGGTGGGCTGAGGTTTGGCAAGTTGGAATACTTGACCTGATGACACCTTTAGTAAGTATTGAAGCCCAGATTCAAACATAGAGTTTCATCCCTAACCAATATTCTTTTCCAAAAATATTCTGACTCTCTAGATTTTATACAGTGAATATAAAGGGTATAAAGAGGTTTGAAATGTGGGTATATTTACCACCTGGAACTATTACATAAATTACATGAAATTGGAGACATGAGTCTGATCACAGAAGATGAATTTCACCTTTCTGAGGGTACAGATTGCTCATTTCTTAAATGAGAGAATTGGGCTAAGCTGCAGATAAAAGACTAGTTAAAACTAATACACATTTCAGTTTGCTTATGCAACTGAAATGCATTGAGTTGTTTCAAAGGAATGAGGAAGTTGGGCTGAGAGATGATTCAAACTAAGAATTGAATGTCAACAACATTATATGCGTCGGTCTTTGATATTTACTTCTCAATCTTGACTTTTTTTGAAACATGCCCCTGAGTACGTTTGCAAAAGTAAGGGGCAGAGAGAATTCTGGAGAGAGAGTCTGATTGGTTCAGCTTAGGTAACTTGACAACCCCTTCCAAGGGCAAGGGTGTGGTAAGGCAGTATTTATTCCCAGAAAATGCCCAGGAATACCAGGCAGGTAGGAAACCATACCTACTAACATTATCTGAGCTCTTTTCAATTTCTGTTTATTGTAGATCAAATAGTATTTATGTAAAAGTCTCAGGATCTGTAATTTTCTTTTCAGCTAACATTTAAACTAATTCAGAACAAACTCTACAATTAGTGATACTATAAACAAGCAAGAGGTGGGTTTTCTCACTCCAAAGTTCACTAGCTTCAATGTAATGTGAGTAGAAGAAAAACTGGTTCACATTTGTAGGAATTGAGTATATTAATGATCTGCTAGAGATTCCCAGCAAACTGGTAAGATTGGTAATTTTGCCAAATAGTTTACAGTCTCAATTGCTTTGAGTCCATGCATCTCACAAGACACAAAAGTCTACCGAGCTTCCTTGCAAATTGGCTAATGGGAAACGTAGAATTTGAACTGGCGTTTGCTAAGCTCAGTTGGCTTGTGGTTCATGATTGTTATATCTAATTACAGTTTTTCTCCCAAACTGGGATGATTTGATGTTTCTTCAATTGCCTGAAATAATAGGTATTTTATCACTTTTGCTTTTGCTTAAAGAAAAAAAATGCTTAGTCTCTTATATAGGAATGTATGGCAAAGATCAAATATATATATATATATATAAATCCAGACATATGACTCGATGTCTAAAATTAGAGAAGAGGTTAAGTTTAATTTTGAACTCGTTCTCACTAGTCACTGTAAAATGTGTGCCGTACAGAGTTAAAACATTCTATTTAAGCTATAGAGAACTGTGACTTTTATAACACCACTGACCTTAATGTGGCTTAGTGACAGAATTTATGGACAAAAAGTAAGGGCAACTTTGTCCTAGCACTGGTTTAAAATCAATGTTTTGTTTGCTTTGATAGTTACTTAACCTCACTTACTTTGTTATTTGTCTGATGGGGTCAAGCAAATTTTACGCTATCAACCTCTTAGATTTATAATGAAAAATTGAAATATTAAATGTAAAAAATTGCCTAATAAAATACTTGCCGAATGCTGCATGTTTTGCTTCTGATACATTTTAGTGTTATTATTACTGCTAATACTTCAAACAAAACTCACCTCATCATTTTGTCTGAACTATTTCAGCAGTTTTCTAGCTTGTCTGCAAAAGCAAAAAAAAAAAAAAAAAAAAGATTGCCATCGAGTCAACTCCGACTCATGGCAACCCTACGTGTGTCTAAGTAGAAGTGTGCTACATAGGGCTTTCAAGACTGGGACTTTTCAGAAGCATATTGCCAGGCCTTTCTTCTGGGGCACCTCTGGGTGAGTTTGAGCGGCCAACCTCTCAGTTAGTCGTGAAGCACTTAACTCTCTAGTTTATCTGTATTCAGTGTAGAGTACATACTGCTGAGAGATAATCACTCCAAAGCACAGTTCTGAGTATGTGACTCCCACTGGAGCTTGATGATCTTAGAAGTCTAGACTTTCGGCAGTCTGCCTTCTTTGCCATTTCCCCAAGGGTTGCTGCAACATGTTATCACATTTCTACTTTCCTCTTCCTTCACCTAAATCCCTCATTCTCAAAAAAAAAGAGAGAAGGAAAAAGCCCTTATCCTTTACTTCACAGAGAAAATAAAAGTAATCTGCATGAGACTCTGTAGTAACTCATCCCTTCCCCTCTAAACATATATGAATTATTTTCCTATCTCGAAAATGCTAAAGCCACTCGTGCACTCAGTCTCACACCTCTCAGTTTCCCCTAGGACCTTGATTCATAATTTCCCTTTAATCTTGTGCCTTCATTCTTTCATTCTCTATAGATTCCATTCTTCTGTTTCTAAGTAGTTCAAACTGACTTCGTCTTTATCTCAACCTTACTTTGCACTCAGACGGCCACCATCTATTTCTTTTCTCCACTGACACATTGCTTAGGCTTCCAATTTGTTTCCACTTCTTTAGCTCCTTTAATGCTTCATTTCAATTTAGACTTTTTTCATTAATTTTGAAGCTGATCTCGATAAGATCACCAGAACTAAAAATCATTTATCCAATGCTAACCATGTAGACCTCTTCTCTAGCCTCTAAGGAGGCTGATTTCTTTCTTTAAACTCTTTCCTTCTTTGATTTCTATGAAATTATTTTTTTCCTGGTTTTCCTTCTATCTTTTGGCCTTTCTATCTTACTATTTCTTCAGTCTCTTAAATGTTGATGTTTTTCATGGAGGTTTCAATTGTCCTCTACTTGATCCAATGCTATCTATCTTTCAGGGTCTTGCTCAGACTCCTCCAGAAGATCTTCCTTGCTTCTTCCTCTCTTTCGTTAGAAACCCTATATTGCACATTTTTATGCTCTTGTTGGGATGCTTTACTCTCTACCTTGCATTATCTGTAGGAATTTAGAATGTATGCTACGTGTGGACAAGGTTCTTACTGTTTTATCAGCGTATCTCCCACAGTGCTTTTCAGATTGTCTTTTGTATGGTAATTTCTCAATAAATACTTGTTGGATGCATGTGAAATAAATATTGCAAGAGATATTATAGATCATCAGTTTGCGTTTTCAATATTGATGGCAAACAGTCAGACGGAGGGTCTTATAAGTTTAGACCTATGTGTGTTCAAAATAGCCTCCATTTAGACCCTAAATAGCTAGCAGAGGGTTTTGTTTTGTTTCATTTTTTTTTAACAACACAAACACATTGAGATGATGACACTGGAGAGAAAGTACAGGAGAGATACCTCAGAGGAAAATATTCCAACATTTTAGTTGCATACAAATCCAACAGCTTCTCTGATCAAGGAATGTGATGTGACAGTGTTCCTCCCTTACTCCAAACCCAAATTGCTTCTTCTTCAGCTGCAACAATTGTAAGCAATAAAGATAATGCATGGTATAAATATTGGATCATTCCTTTAGAAATACAGTTTTTACAACATACTTGACCTCTGTCATTTATGGTTTTGTGATATGTGTGTATCAGGGGAAAGAAGGCATGAACTATGGTTGACCTGTTGCTGGGAAATGGTCTTTAACTTCAACAGTAAGAGAAAAGTCAAGTAATCTGAGTGAAAGAAGTGGGGGACCTTTTTATGGTTCTTCAGCAATATGGTGATAATATGAGCTCCTGCATACAGAACGTACATAGGCATATGTAGAAAAAAATGAGAGCTGGTTGTTATGGTTAAGATTGTGTGTCACCTTGGCTGGGCCATGATTCTCAGCATTTATATGTTATCACTCCCATGATAGACTCTGCTATGAGTAGCCAATCAGTTGAAAGGGAGTTTTCTTGGGTGTGTGACGTGTGTCCGAATATAAGCAGACATTCTGGCTTTTTGCTTGCTCTGGATCCTGAGGCTGCCTCCTGTTCATCTGACTTCCAGTTCTTGGGACTTGAGCTATCAGTTTATCTGCCAATTTTGGGATTCGTCGGTTTTCACAGCCTGTGAGCAGAAGCTCTGCTCTCTGACCTGCTGATCTTGGGCTTGCCTGCCCCTGCAGCTACGTGAATCAGGAGAAGCCTGCGGTCTTGCCTGCCAATCTTGGGATTTGTCGATCTTCACAGCCTGTGAGCAAAAGCCCTGCTCTCCAATCTGTCAGTCTTGGGTTCTCCAGCCCCTGTGCCTACGTGAATCAAGAGAAGCCTCAATCCTGATCCACGGACTTGGAATGTTCCAGCCTCTAAAATCATGTGAGCCATTTCCTAGATATAAATCTCTCTCTATATATATTTATACATTTTACTGGTTTTGCCTCTCTAGAGAACCCAGCCTAAGACACTGGTTATCTAATATTACAGGGTGTGTGAAAAATTAAGGGTGTTGAATATTGTAGAGAATCAGGGCAGAATAATAAGGGTTAAGCTGAGATAACTGAGCACTAATGATCACTGACACTATAGTTAGTTTTAACAATGTAAGTTCATGAGAAAGGCTCAGAGTAGGGAAAGGTCAAAAGCAATGAAAAACTAAGATATAGAAAAAATGGTCATGGGTTATATGTCATAATCTAAAGCAGATAAGTTAAGATGCAGATACTGCAAAAAGAAAGGAATTTCCCTCCTAGGCGGAAAGAATCATGTAAATTGAGATTATATAAAGTTTTTACTGGAGGAATTGAAGATGCTCTCCCAGAAATAAGGACTGGGCTGAAATGAATTGCTTCAGTCATTTAACAGACTTTTGTTGAGAGCCTTTTGTGTGCTAGGCTTGTTTTATGTACTTAGGATACATCAGTGAATAAAACAAAGATCCTTGACCTGCTGGAAATGTAATTTAGTGAGGGAAATAGACAACAAGTAACAAGCATAATAATAAATAAATTATATGGTACCTGAGAAGGTGAGAAGTGTTATGGGAAAAGAAAGTAGAACAGGCTAAGGGGAATCAGGAGTTCTGTGTTGTCATAGGAGCCCCAGTGGCACAATGGTTAAGTCCTCAGCATAAATACAGTGGCTAGGGGAGACTCATTGGAGAGATGAAGTTTGAGCAAACAATTGAAGGAATTGAATCTGTGAGCAAAGCTATTGCTAAATTGTCAGTCAGAAGATACTTTTAAACCTTTATAAGAAGTTCAGGTATTGAACGTGGTAAAAAGAGCTTTGGCCTTGGAAACTAGAAGATTTAATTCCAGGTACTTATTCTACTACCTACATGTGTGGTCATCCTGCTCAAATCATTATATTATATGACTCTCAATTTTCTCATTTGAAAAATGAGTATAAGCCGAAACCAAACCCATTGCCGTTGAGTAGATTCCAACTCTTAGCGACCCTATAGGACAGAACAGAACTGCTCCACAGTGTTTCCAAGGCTGTAATCTTTACAGAAGCAAACTACCTTTCTTTCTTTCTCCTGTGGAGCAGCTGGTGGGTTTGAACTGCTGACCGTTTAGTTAGCAGCCAAGTGCTTAACCACTGCACCACCAGGGCTCCTTGGTTCTCACAGTACAGGAAAAAAAATACAAAGGTTAACATTTAATATTTTTTTAATTTCATTTACAGAAAACTTGAGAAAATAGTACAGAGTTCCCATATACCTCAGATCCGGTTTCTCCTATTAACATCTTACATTAGTATGTTACACTTGTCACAATTAGTAAACAATATTGATACATTGTCATTAACTATTGTTCATACTTATTTGGATTTCCTTAGTTTTGCCTTATGTCCTTTTTCTGTTCCAGGATCCCGTCATGGATACCTCATTACATTTAGTGGGCATGTCTCTTTTAGCACCTCTTCTCTGTGATAGTTTCTCAGACTTCTTTGTTTATAATGACCTTGACGTTTTGAGGAGTACTAGTCCCACATTTTGTAGAGTGCTCTTCAATTGGGATTTGTCTGATGTTTTTCCTCATAATCAGACGGGCATTATGAGTTTTTGGGAGAAAGACCACAGAGGTGAAATGTCATTCTTATCACATCATACCAAGGGTCCAGTCAATCCACATGACTCATCACTGTTGATGTTACCCTTGACCACCTGGCTGAGGTAGTGTTTGTTTGATTTCTCCAAAATCTTCGCATTTAGAAGTAGGTCTCTTAGGGACTAGTAAAATAAAATCTGAGCCCATGTCACTTGATGATGCTTATTGAGTCCACATCCTGCGTCAGGAAACCTACACTGATGAGATGTGCGTTGTTGTTGTTAGGTGTCAACAAGTCTATTCTGACTCATAGTGACCCTACGTACAACAAAATGAAACACTGCCTGGTCCTGTGCCATCCTCACAATCATTGCTATGTTTGAGTCCATTGTTATAGCCACTGTGTCAATTCATCTCATTGAAGGTCTTCTATTTTGCTGACCCTCTGGTTTACCAACTATGATGGCCTTCTCCAGGACTGGGTCCTGTTCCGCTGCTATTCATAAGGTTTTCACTGGCCAATTATTTTAGAAGTAGATCGCCACGTTCTTCTTCCTAGTCCGCCTCAGTGGGGAAGCTCCACTGAAACCTGTCCACCATGGGTGACCCGGCTGGTAATTGAAATACCGGTGGCATAGCTTCCAGCATCACAGCAACACACAAGCCACCACAGTGCAACAAACTGACAGATGTGTGGTGGAATCTGTTTCACACTCTGTTGTGCTAAAATGCATCAATTCCACAAATCAACATATCTCTCTTGTGAAAGAAAGTAATTTCCAAATTCTTCTCACCGAGATAAAAGACAAGAGTTTTACCATGTACTTCCTTATAGTAATATATTAGCCTATGGTCATATTTTTCTTCAATTCTATTTTAACACAAAGGGGTAAAATACACGTCTCTTCTAACTTGCAACGTGTCAAATGTACATGTTGCTTCGGAATGTAATTTTACCGCTGTCCAGCAAGTTCTGTTTGGAATTGGAAATACATTTGCTAGTGACAAAAGCATATTTCAACAGAAACAGCAAGTTGGTTATAAGGCCCTAGGTTCTATTTCAGAAAATGAAAAGCAAGCCAATCATCCAGAAGGACAGGCAGGCATCTCAGGCTAATCAAAAACTTCATCTCTTTCTTTAAATTTGCTTTTATGATTCCCACAGAGAAAATCATATTACTCAGAGTGAAACGGGGCCCTGTGGGTTCATTTCTTATTCTTTTGTATATGTTTCAAATGATACCAGACCCCAAGCCAGCTCCAATTTTGGAGACACACTGTCCACACCCGTGACAAAGGTGTTTGCATTATGCTTTGTGCATTGCTGCTTTTCTCTAAATGGAACTCATTTCAATCAAAAGTATCCCTGGGAGGGCACAGAGGGACAGCTTGCAGCGGTTCATTACAGAGTGTTCGGTCGTGATTTCGATCTGCAAAAGTGCAGCAAGCAACTGCTGTGCTGCCCCTGTAATGCGAGGGAGGTTAGCTCTCCCTCTGGGGAGAGGTCTGATCCTTGTCCAAACAGAGAAGCACATTCATCTTGGATTGTCCTCTACTGTCTTTACTCCCGGCATCTGGTGCCCAAGGTCTCTCTGCCCTACACTCCCTATTTATCCAGAACTTTGATTCTTTAAGTCCTAAAGAGTTGGGTGCTTTGACAGAAAACTTTGGGTTAAAAAAAGAAATTCTAGATCCAAAAGATATACACATTTTAATAGAATATTAGAGAGGATTTTTCACTCTGGGAACTCTGCCCCACATCCTTCAAACTATTAAACATAATATGGCTCTGATTAGCTATAAACTATTTTCCTGCTGGAGACATTGTGACATTTAGCTACCTCTCTTGAACTTGTTTTCATATTTTAGGTACATTTAATTACCCTGTCCCTTTCTCCGTAATTCATTCAGAGTCATCCTCATTGTAAGATTCGATTATGGCATATTGACTACAAAGAGAGAAAAAAAAAGGAGAAATTAATGATAGGAAGGAAATATTTTTCCTTTAATATTCTTTTTTCTTAATTGTGTAGAAGGAGCCCTGGTGGCACAGCGGCTAAGCACTCGGCTGCTAACCAAAAGGTTAGTGGTTCGAACCCACCAGTGCTCCATGGAAGAAAGATGTGGCAGTCTGCTCCTGTAAAGATTACAGCCTTGGAAACCCTATAGGGCAGTTCTACACAGTCCTATAAGGTCACTAGGATTCCGTTGACTCAATGGCAATGCGTTTTTTGGTTTAATTGTGCATGGGGTGCCTTTATATGGAATTAAAGTTGACTGCATACTTTCACATAATTCCCGCCTTCCATTCCTGATCTACCTAAATCTATATTCTTCATGCCTATATTATTTAAATTATCATCAACTCATATATCTTTCTTCCTGGGATACTTCATTTCATTCATCTTCCTTGTTTTATTTAACCCCTCTGAAATATTCTTGCTTAGCAGAAGGATCAAGTTCTCAATATAGACTCTGGAACAGTCCAAGGAATAAATTGTTTAATCATTTTTTCAGCAGACACCCATGCTATATGAGGAGTAAAACAGTAAAATCATGTTGGTAGAAGTATGTGCTGTAATGACAAAAGATTTGCAACAAAGTCAACATGACTGACATTTAACAATCTCTATGACTATTACTGTGTTGCATACATGAGAAACATTTCATCTCATGTCTATATTTAGTATTTCTTATACAGAACCAAATCGTGTTTTTCTTATCATTTTACATGCTTTACAGCAGTTATAAATGACAATCACTAAGATATATGCTTCATGAAAGCAACTAACAAGTCCCGTTCATTCTGCAACCCTAGGTCTTTTCACAATATTTAGTCCATGGAAGTTTCACAATAAAAGTTGAATGAGTAAATCTATCTATCCATCTGTCTGTCTGTCTATTTATCTATCTATGCAGTTGTCCATGAGAACATATATGTTCATTTCAGACTGGCATACTGATCAACTGAGATGACCACTCAGTTCTAGAATTACTTTCAGTCCCTTCTATGTGTCTGATGTTAGTTTATACCCAGGGCTACAGAGATAAGACACCACAGCCCATGCTATCTAGATGCTAACAGTCTAGTTGGAAAGGTGGAGAAGACAAAAAGCAATGTGAAATAATTCTAGACAATGAAAAGCCTGGAAAATCATGCTTAGAAATTTGATTATATTGGTAGTGATGAGTGTATCTTGGTAATTTTTAAGTAGGCAGTGACAGGAAACACTTATTAAAAGATAAGCAGTCTAATTCTAACACTCCAAAATGTAATTGTCTGTACCTATATATCTAGCCCAGTGCTAAAGATTCCTAACCTGTGTAACTGCCTTCCCAGCTTCTATCATAGTTTTTTTCAACCTTATCTGGTTATGAAAATTACCTGCAAAACATATAAAACAAACAAGCAAACACGGAAGTCTGAGCCTCAGCTTTTATTCTGATTTATTGGTATGAATAGGGGGCCTAGGCTTTTTTTTTTTTTTTTTTTTTTAAAATAAGTACCCCTAGTTAACTCCAATGCATACTCACAGCTGAGAATCATGGTTCTATTTCCTTTCTTTTTTTCCACAACTTGGAAGAAATAGGCACCAGAAACTTTGACAGGAGGCTATGAATGGATGGCTAGTTTGGAGAGTTCTGGTGTTCTACTGCAAGAAATTGTCTGAGTCTGTAACTCACCCAGGTACTGGTTTGAGACAAAACAGTAATGGTCTGTCTCCTCCGTCAACCTAAAAGCTCTTGGCAAAGACTCTGTAGCATCCCCAAGCAAGCCAAACTCAGAGCTTACATTGATTTTGATCTGAGTTTGGAGATCGGTGATGGAGAGAAAAGAGGAGAGAGCAAATATAAGGTCTCCTGAAAAAAGTAAGCACAATGCAAAGGAGAAAAAGACAAAGTCTTATGCCAGCTGAGTTCATTCCTTTTATAAAGCTTTCCAAGAATCCCCACCCAGCTGTTTTCTTTAACATTTCATTGACCGTATCTTAATCATACAGCCATCTCTACCTGCAAAGAAGACCAATATGGCCTAAGCTGGCCAGCCTAAACCACCATCTGATTGATCTTCCTTACTCATTTCACCCCAGCTTCCTTAGTTCCTTATCTCTAATATTTGGAATGAAATTAAAACCAAGTTAAAGCTGCGAAACTTAAACCCATTGTTCAGAGTCGTTGATGTCCACAACTGAAAGCACAGAGTTATGCAGGGTCGGGTAAGTGTTACGGATCAAAGAGTGCACGGAGCAGAGATAACAAGGATTTCCTTCCAACAGTGCTGAAAGAATACTCCAAAATTTTAGGCTTCGTAATAATTGAGTGCCTATGTTGATTTTAAAAAGTCCTGGCGGTGCAGTGGTTAAAAGCTCTCGGCTGCTGACCAAAAGGTCGGTAGTTCCAACCCACCAGCCACTCCGCAGGAGAAAGATGTGACAGTCTGCTTCTGTAAAGATTTAAAGCCTTGGAAACCCTATGGGGCAGTTCTACTCCGTCCTGTAGGGTTGCTGTGGGTTGGCAGTGGGTTTGGGGGTTTGGGTATGTTGATTTTGTCTTGCTAAGAATTGTGCCACTCGGTGCTCTCAGAATAAAATAAAAAAAAAAAAAAAAGGAGAAATAAAAATTTGACTTAAGAGAAACAAACACCTGTGATTTTCTCGTCCAACTGTCTTCGTGTCTAGGCGGCGATTAGTGTTGCCAGGTGAATGTGGGAAGATATTTTGGTGGCAGTGTTGCTTTTCTTGTGTTATTAACTACCACAGTACGTAATAGAGAACATTGATGTTAAGATTCACGAAGTTGTTTTCTCATCCAATAAAAATGAGCAGAGAGATTCGTTTCTGTGGGTGTTCGTTCATTCATTAATGCTGATTAAAAGTATTTAAGTTAATAAGTGTGTCCATGTTGTGCCTAAATAATACGCACTAGTTTTAAAATCCATTAAGTTGTCTTTCATTTAATCGTGCTTCCGTGAAAGTTTACAGCGCAAATTAGTTTCTTATTTAAAAATTTATACACAGATTATTTTGTGACATTGGTTTCAATCCCCACAACATATCAGCACTCTCTCCCTTTCCATCCTGGGTTCCCCAGTGTCCTTTCGTCCAGTTTTCTTGTCCTTTTCTGCTGGTTCCTCTTTGCTTTTGGGCAGCTGTTGCCGATTTGGTTTCATATACTTAAATTGAACTAAGAAGCACATTCCTGTGTGTTATTGTTTGTTTTATAGGCCCTTTAAGTTTTCTTACAATGGCTCAAGAATAACAACGATTGTAAGGATGGTGCAGGACGGGGCGGTGTTTCGTTCTGTTATACATAGGATCGCTGTGAGTTGGAAATGGCTCAACGGCACCTAACAACAACAAGTTTTCTTAACAAATATTCGAATCCCCATTAGGAGAAGCAGTCTCCAACCTGCTGACTTATTACGGAGTCTTTGTTGGCACATGAATACGTATGAACACGAACACATACGTACTGAAACAACTCTTTATTCTGCATATTAAGAATTAAAGCAATGATATGGTTAAGTCAAAAAAAATAAATATTTGTACTTTTGGTGTATAACTTTTTTAGTTTAGTTTTGTTTTTTTAACCTTACCTAAGTTAAATCCCCTTTGTTGTCCTTCCAGCTGAACCAAACCCACTGCCGTCCAGTGAATTCAGACTCAGAGAGAGTAGAACTTCCCCATAGGGTTTCCAAAGCAGAGTAGAATTACCCTATAGGGTGCCCAAGGCTATAAGTATTTACGTAAGCAGACTGCCACATTTTTCTCCCACAGGTATCTGTTGGGTTCGAATCTTTGAACTTGTTAGCAGCCAAGCGCTTTTAACCACTGCGCCACCAGGGCTTCTTTTGTTGTGCTTAGGATAATATATACATGAGTTTGTCTTACTGATTTAGTTGCATACTGAGTGGTAAGTGCAAACCAGCCTTGATTACTCACCAGTGATGATCACACTTAACCACACAAACACATACCCGAGTGTACACACACACACACACGCACACACACACACTCACTCACTCATATACCCATAATTATTCTGAAGAATAGGTAAGTTTACTTTCCTGGTTCCCTGACTAAGGAGAATAAAAATTCTATTTTATTTTGATGTTAACGACATCTGAAAGGTTTCAAATACTAAAAATAAAATATAAAATTACTGTATGATCTCATAAGGAGTGGTTAAAGAAATGATTTTTAGGCAAACACATACTTAAATTCCAGTTATTGGTTCTAATTTGAATATAGTAACATTTTGATGAGTACTCAAATCTCGGTGAAGTACTGTGGAGAATGTTTATTAAAAGGGTTTCAATTGATTTGTCACCTCGTATTTTGTGTTATAACCTTCACATTTAAAGAAGCTCTGACACTGCTGGCAAAGATCTGCGCTATGTTGTAATTTTATTGTCAGTAGAAATTACACGAGTTGTTTCTATATGCTGAGGTAAGAGATTTCCTTGCTTGAGGAGTAAAGCTTTGATTAGGATCATATACTGTTGGTTTGTAGACCCATTCACTTTCTGGTTAGGAAAAAAACAATATTATTTTGTCAGGAGCACCAAACTGCATTTTGTCCATACATAAATGTCCACTGATATGACCAAATTAACATCTTCTCCTGGAGTGAGTCACCAAATTAAAATGGTAAGAACTGTTTTCTCTGAGAACACTTCACCTCTGATTTTTTATTGGTTATAGTCCATGTCCAATAGACATCTAAAAGTGGAGAATACCAAATAGGATTTTGTCTTGAAGCTATTCTTGTATACACAGATAGTTAGCAATATGCAGTCTGCTTTGTTGGTGCAGTGGTTAAGCGCTCTACTGCCAATCAAAATTTGGCAGTTGGAAGTCACCAGTCGCTCTGCGGTAGAAAGATGTGGCAAGCAGTCTGCTTCTGTAAAGATTACCGCCTTGGAAACCCTATGGGGAAGTTCTACTGTGAGACACTTTTAGTTAGAAGCAACTCAACAGCAATGGGCTTTGGTTAGACAAAAATCAAATCCCTTCTTTTTTTCATGGATGCCCTCCTTTGATTATTTTGCCCGTTTGTGCTTTCTTTGGTTCAAATGTTATTGTTAGCTAGCAGGCATTTCTGCTTATGTTACCACAACTAGAAGAGCTATTTCTTTTAAGCGTATGGTTTACTTCAAGAATCTCCTGAAATAGACCTTTTGTTTTCATAATTGCTATAGAAATTTCATGCAAGAAAATCTAGCAACTAGATGTGACTGGAGCATGTTTTATTAAAACAAACAAACATCAACAACAGCAAAAACTAGTTATTTTGACAAGGCCAGTAGAAGTGAGAGTAAATATGGAAAAAAAAAATTCTGTTGATGTTGTGCTGTTAGTTTTCATTTATCAGAGATTTAAGAAATGGCCACATGATGAGAAGTCCATAGCTGTGAGCAAACTGGATAAATACTACATATTAACCAGTTTATTTAACAGTCAATTTATGAGTTTAAAAAAATAATACTTTTTATTGTGGTAAACGTATATGTAACAAAATATTTGACATTGCAACATTCTTTCCATGAACGTTCAGTGAAATTAATTGTGTTCAGCATGTTGTCCAACCATCAATATTATCTATTTCCAAAATTTTCCATCACGCTTAACAGCAGCTCAGTGACCTCTAAGCAAAGAGTCCTCTTTTCCCTCTCCTTCCTACCTTCCCCTGATAACCATTAATAAACTTTGGTCTGTTTACACTTGCCTGTTCTAGATATTTCATATAAGTGAAATCATACGCTATTTGATGATCATAAATTTTTAATTTTGATGAGGTCTCATTTACCTATTTTGTTTTTTGTTGCTCATGCTTTTAAGTCATATCTAAGAATTCACTGTTGAAAACTAGAACCCAAAACATTACCTCTCTGTTTTCTTCTAAGGGTTTTATGGTTTTAGAGCTCCATTTAGATCTTTGATCCATTTTGAGTTAGTTTTCATATATGGTGTGAGGTATGGGTCCAAGTTCATTCTTTTGTTTGTGGAAATCCTGTTGTCCCAGCACCATTTATTAAAGAGACTATTCTTTCTCCATTGGATGAGTTCAACACCCTTGTTGAAGATCATTTGACCATAGATGTATAGGTTTATTTCTGGACTCTCAATTCTATTCCACTGTTCTATATATCATTATACTAGTACCAGACTGTTTTGATTACTGTAGCTTTATAATAGGTTTTGTTCTTTTGTTACAAGATTGCTTTGACTATTTAAGACCCCTTTCAATTCCATATAATGATTCAGAAACATAATTGTACTCTAATTAGTGACAGAAGGCATTTATGATGTTTAAAATTTGGGATTACATCATGAATTAGAAATAATTGGCATGTGAATGAGAATTTTTGAAATTTACTAAAATTATGAAAAGAACCTCATGCAAAATTTGGGGAGTGTTGTCTTCCAAAATGTCATTATGATGGGGGCAATTCTTCAGAAATAAAAGTTTATGGAAAGAGAGAGAGGTCATAAGAACAATGGTTAGTTGAGACAGTATCAAAATATGTACAGATGTGGGAGAGGAAGTGTTAAGTCAAAGGATGTAAGATCTGAGAAACATGGATCAAAAAGATGGAGTTGCAACTAGAAAAAAATGGGAAAGTAGAAAAAGTAGGAGTGGGGATAATTGCAGAGATGTTAAGAAAAAAAAAAAAAAAAGGAGGGAGGCTACGTATATTCATTTTCTTAGGCTTCCATAACAAAATACCACAAACTGTCTGGCGTATAAAAACAGAAATTTATTATCTCACAATTCTGGAGGCTAGAAATCCAAATCAACATGATGGACAGGCTATATTCCCACTCAAATCTCTAGGGGAAAATTCTCTCCCAGTTTCTGGTAGCCCCAGGCACTCCTTGGCTTGTTGATGCATCTTCACGTAGCTTTCCTTCCTTGGTCTATCTGTGTCTCTTCTCCTCTTCTATAAGAACACTACTCAGATTGTATTAGGGCTCACCCTACCCCAGTATGACCTCATGTTAACTGATATCATCTTCAAAACTCTATTTCCAAGATCTTGTTCACAGGTACCAGGGTTTATGACTTCAACATATCTTTTTGGAGGACCCAGTTCAATCCATAACAGTTGGTGCAAGCTAGTGTCAACCTAACGAACAATCTTTAGACCTGATATTCTTGTTGCAATGTCTCTTAAACATGTGATTTAGTACACTTTCACCTGATCCCCTTTCAAAGGATATTAAGCTTTCCTAAGGATTCACCAGTGGTCTATCTAACACCACCTTGTCAATGACAGATGCTTAGTAAGGGCCAGGATTCATCTTCTTTTTACTTTTGATCAATGTTTTTGAGAGGTTCTGGAGGTTTCCAGGTGGATTTTTTCCATCCAAAAACCTTGCTAATGCATGCAAGATATTTAAACTGCATCAATAACTCTTAAAAAACAGAAGAGCTTCTTTGCTTTTTGTAGCTCTATTCCCATCTTTTGGGTCTGAGATGGAGATCCTTCCCCATCATCGCTGGTGCATGGTTTCAGGTGGGAATAAAATGTGTGGCCATTAGAAGAAGTCTTCAGAAAGAGTAGGCTTATGGAAGAAGGAAGTTGGACAATTGGTTGAATTGTTTGGTAACTCGGAAAGGTCTAGTATCTTTTCTATAGTTTGTTGTAAGATTGAATAGAACAGCTATCCCATCTGGATGTTCTCTGTTGGATATCATTTGTTGTGGTGACTTTGGCCAGCCTAAAGGTGGTATGAAAGTCTTCTTTTATAGCCCCAGCTCCTCCAGACACTTGATTTTGGAAATATCAAGAGCAATATTGTGGAACAATGAGCTCTCAGTCAAGTGCTGATTCAAAAGTAACGCTATTGACCTTGAAATAGAAGTTAAAGCATGTGAATTTTTCCTACAATATAAGTGACAAGGCAAAGTTATTGTCCAACAATAACTTTAAAAACAATCTGTTTGCCTTGTCACTTGTATTTTAGATAGTAACTTTGCAAGTGAAGCTATTTCTTGAGGGAGGATTTTGTAAACTCTTTTATCCACCCTCATCCCACCCATTAATTTAGTAAATCTGATCATGAGAAAACAAGCTCAGAAAACAATTTTTCAGCAGTGTAGAAAAGAAACTTACTCAGCGAGTAGTGAGTCTTGATGCCTACAGGTAGAAGGATATGATTGAAAGTTACAAAAAGAAAAACCCACCCTTTGTCTGGCCCTAGGAAAGATGGTCAGGAGGAAAATAAGCAGGTCAAACATCTATGCCTTGATTTTCCTCTCTGTGGCTCAAATATGGAGGGGAATCTGCCTTAGGTAAATACTGATAACAGAGAGTATAGAACATATACATTGCTTTCTGTTTGGACCTCAGAACAGGAATTTTGTTCAAATTAATTTGACAACACAGCATGGTGAGACACAGGAAAGTTCTGGTTTCAGGCAGTCTTGAGTTCTCTTAGCTTCTATGTCCTATGGATATGACTGTACAAGACTCAGGCCTGGATGGGATACTAGTTGGCAGGGTGAGGCTACTTCACAAGAAAGGTTACAGGTGAACCACTGGCCATGAGCCAAATGGAAAACAAGGCGGGCAGGAGACAAGACTATAAATTATGCCGGTCTTAAACAAGTTATGGATGCAGGTAGGGCTAGCAATACCCAGGTGGATAAGTCATGTCCCCTTAGATTGAAAAGTACACCTGAGGAAGCTGATCCTCCTATACTTGTAACTTGATGTCGCATTGATTTCACAGTCTTCTTACTCCAGTCCACACTCAGACACAATTTTTGGGAGAAAAACTGGGGTGAAGGAGAAGATATCTGAAAGAGAGACTGAATATTGTTTGCAAGATGGACTCAACATACATAATATGAATGGACTGTGCACAAGCGCTGGTTTAATCACATTTAAAATCGTATGTCCATTTAATTACTGTTTTCCGTCTGCCCAGTGCATTGGTGCTCAGAAGAAAGACCAGATCAGCTATATAAAATGAAACTATTTTTTTCCTTGCACATCTGAGTTTTGGTGAGTCAAATATATACAAGGAACATAGAAGGTATATATATATATGTAAATACATACCTTGTATGTAGAAGGTATATATACAAATATAAACCTTCTATGTGCAAGAAGCCCTGGTGGCACAGTGGTTAAGAGCTCGGCTGCTAAACCAAAAGGTTGGCAGTTTGAATCTACCAGCCACTGCTTGGAAACCCTATGGGGGCAGTTTTAGTCTGTCCTATAGGTTGCTATGAGTCAGAATCGACTCGACGGCAAAGGGTTTGGTTTTTTTTGTTTGTTTGTTTTTGTTTCTATGTACAAATTCCACTTGGTCTGTCAGGATATTGGATTAAGATTGTGGGTTATAGAGAAAAGGCACAGCAGAAGAGGATAAATTAGAACCACTGGCCTAAGACCTTCCTGATACCTCAGCCATGAGCCACAACCTGTGACTGTATTTGGGCTTGTGGATAGTCCTGCTCAGGGAAGTGTGCTATCCTATTTGAGTTTTCTGTGCTCAATGAGATGTCACTGTGACATTTGTTTTGGAAAACACGTTTTATGAAATGCAAGGGAGAATTTTCTGTGAACATTCAAGCAACAGAAAGAGGAAACAGCAGTCTCATTGGTCTTCTTTACTTCATGTAGTATGTGAATCATAGTCATCACCCTGAAGGGGAAGAAGCCTCAATAATAATCATCAGAAGGCTTCAAAAACCAAAGCTGGGTGCATTGGGCATTTACTGGTACAAATGGGCACAATGAGTTAGGGCTGTGCTTGTTGGCTAAGATGATACAAAAGCCCTAAATCCATGTGAGAGTTGGTAGGTTACTGTTATCAAAGTTTTGTTCATAATAGCATATGTTATTATTGAATGCTACCCAGTAGTGTTATTCTTATGAAATTTTCTATGTGAAGCCTACAGTCTTGAGAATAATACCTTTGTCCAACAATCATGACTCTTTGGAAAGCATTCTAACTAAATATTAAAATTTTGTAAAAATAAAGGACCACACGTCTGCCACGAACTCTAGTACCTCAATGATGTTCTAGATTCTAGTATTCTAACAGTCTCTAGAAAGTAATAATGTTCTGACAGGACAATGATGTTGTCCTCCTGAGGAGATGATTAAGGAGGGATGGCCCAACTCTAGATAGTGGTGTTAAATTCCATTGAAAGTAGTTCTATTTTCCACATGGTAGAGCTCTCTTTGGATGGAGTTTATTTATGGAAGGAGGGAACAGATTAGGAGGAGCCTGGTGCAAGAGTCTCCTGAGATTATAAGAACCTTACTGGGACTTGAGCGTCAGTCAGAGTCCTATAGGACATGTTACATTAGAGTCACTACTGATATTATGAGTTCCTTTAGTGCTTGAAACATATTGGTCACACCCAGAGTCTGATGAGTCTGCAGTTTATTGGCAGAACAGAACGGACAAATTTGCATGGAGTAACACTTGTACCCTAGGAAGACAAAATAAATGATTTGAATGGTCGGCCAGATTTTTTCTAGCCAGGTGTAACGTGACATCAGCTCTGTTCAGCTGCTCATATTGAGTTCCCATGTAAACCCATCACGAAGAAACTTTGTGTCTTTTTTTAAATTGTGGTAGAATATATATCACAAAAATTTGCTGTTTTAATCAGTTTTAAGTGTGCAATTCATTAATCACGTTCACCATGTTATGTACTCATCATTACTATGCATTTCCAAAATCATTTTATAACCCCAACAGAAACCCAGTGTCCCTTAAGCAATCACTCCCATTCCTTCTTCCCACTATCCCCTGATAACCAATAATAAATATTTGTCTCTGCATTTCCTGTTCTAGAAATTTCATATAAGTGGAATCATACATTATTTTTCCTATTTAGTCTGACTTATTTCACTTAGCATAATGTTTTCAAGGTCCATACATGTGGTAGCATGTATCAGATATCTTTTTTTCTTTATGATGAATTATATTCCATTATATGAATACACCACATTTTGTTTACCTATTCATCTGTTGGTGACATTTGAGTTATATCCACCCTTTGGCTATTATAAATAATGCTGCAATGAACATTGGTAGAAAGTATCTGTTTGAATCCCTGCTTTCAAGTTTTTGCATATATACCTTACAGTGGAATCATTGGGTCATATGGTAATTCTATGTTTAACATTCTGAGAAACTGCCAAACTGTTTTCCGACTCAGGTGCTCCATTCTAAATCCCCACTAGCAATGGATGAGTGTTCCAACTTCTCCACATCCTCACCAACACTTGTTATTTTCAGTTTTTCTGATAATAGCTATCCTAGAAGGAGTCAGTGGTGACTCATTGTGGTTTTGATTTGTATCTCCCTAATGACTAACGGGAGCCGTGGTGGCACGGTGGTTAACAGCTCAGCTGCTAATCAAAAAGTCGGCAGTTCAAATCCACCAGCTGCTCCATGGAAACCCTATGGGGCAGTTCTACTCTGTCCTATAGGATCACTATGAACTGGAATCTACTTGAGGGCAATGGGTAGTACTTTGAGGGTTTGTGTGTTGCTGTTATGCTGGAAGGTATGCCATTCAAATGTTCTATTCAAATACCAGCAGGGTCACCCATGAAGGACAGGTTTCAGCTGAGCTTCCAGACTAAGACAGGCTAGGAAGAAGGGCCTGGCAGTCTACTTCTGAAAAGAATTAGCCAGTGAAAACCTTATTAACAGCAGCAGAACGCTGTCTCATACAGTGCCAGAAAATGAGCCCCTTAGGTTGGAAGGCACTCAAAATATGACTGGGGAAGGGCGGCCTCCTCATAGTAGAGTCGACCTTAATGACGTGGATGGAATCAAGCTTTTGGAACCTTCATTTGCTGATGTGGCATGACTCAAAATGAGAAGAAACAGCTGCAAACGTTCATTAATAATCGAAACATGGGATGTATGAAGTATGAATCCAGGAAAATTGGAAATCATCAAAAATGAAATGGAGTGCATAAACATTGCTATCCTAGGCATTAATGAGCTGAAATGAACTGGTACTGCCATTTTGAATCAGACAATCATACAGTTTACCATGCTGGGAATGATAAATTAAAGAGGAATGGCATTGCATTCATCATCAAAAAGAACATTTCAAGATCTATCCTGAAGTACAGTGCTGTCAGTGATAGGATAATAACCATAAGCCTACAAGGAAGACCAGTTAATACGACTATTATTCAGATTTATGCACCAACCTCTAAGGTCAAAGATGAATAAATTGAAGATTTTTACCAACTTCTGCAGTCTGAAATTGATCACACATGCAATCAGGTTGCATTGATAACTACCGGTGACTGGAATGCCAAAGTTGGAGACAAAGAAGGATTGGTAGCTGGAAACTACTACCTTTGTGATAGAAACAATGCCAGAGACCACATGATAGACTTTTGCAAGACCAGTGACTTCTTTATTGCAAATACCTTTTTTCACCAACATAAATGGCGACTGTACACATGGACCTCACCAGATGGAATACACAGGAATCAAATCGACTACAACTGTGGAAAGAGACAATATCATAGTCAGAATAAGGCCAGGGGCTGACTGTGGAACAGACCATCAACTGCTCATATGCAAGTTCAAGTTGACACTGAAGAAAATTAGAACAAGTCCCAGAGAGCCAAAGTACGACCTTGAACATATCACACCTGAATTTAGAGGAAGAGATTTGACGCATTGAACACTAATGACCGAAGTCCAGACGAGTTGTGGAATGACATCAAGAATGCCATACATGAAGAAAGCAAGAGGTCATTAAAAAGACAGGAAAGAAAGAAAAGACCAAAATGGATGACAGAAGAGACTCTGCTCTTGAACATCGAGTAGCTAAAGAGAAAGGAAGAAATGATGAAGTAAAAGAGCTGAATAGAAGATTTCAAAGGGCCATTCCAGAAGACAAAGTAAAGTATTATAATTACATGTGCAAAGACCTGGAGATAGAAAAACAAAAGAGAAGAACGTGCTTGTCATTTCTCAAGCTGAAAGAACTGAAGAAAAAATTCAAGACTTGAGTTGCAATATTGAAGGATTCTATAAAGTCTATGGGGAAAGTAGTAAACAATGCATAAAGCATTAAAAGAAGATGGATGGGAGGAACACACAGAGTCACTATACCAAAAAGAATTGGTTGAGGTTCAACCATTTCAGGAGGTAGCATATGATCAGGAACCGATGGTACTGAAGGAAGAAGTCCAAGCTGCACTGAAGGCATTGGCAAAAAACAAGGCTCCAGGAATTGATGGAATACCAACTGAGATGTTTCAACAAATGGATGCAGCACTAGAAGGGCTTACTTGTCTATACCAAGAAATTTCAAAGAGAGCTACCTAGCCAACCAACAGGAAGAGATTCATATTTATGTCTATTCCCAAGAAAGGTGATCCAACTGAATGTGGAAATTATCAAACAATATCATTAATATCATGCACAAGTAAAATTCAAAAGTAGCTGCAGCAATATATCAACAGGGAACTGCCAGAAATTCAAGCTGGATTCAGAAGAGTGTATAGAATGAGGGATATCATTGCTGATGTCAGATGGATCCTAGCTGAAAGCAGAGAATACCAGAAAGATGTTTACCTGCGTTTTATTGAGTATGCAAAGGTATTCGGTTGTGCGGATTGTAAAAAATTATGGATAACATTGGAAAGAATGGGAATTCCAGAGCACTTAACAGTGCTCATGAGGAACTTATACATAGATCAAGAGGCGGTCCTTCGAACAGAACAAGGGGATACTGCGTGTTTTAATGTCAGGAAAGGTGTGCATCAGGGTTTTTCCTTTCACCATACTTTTTCAATCTGTATGCTGAACCAATAATCTGAGAAGCTCGACTATATGAAGAAGAATGGGGCATCAGGATTGGAGGAAGACTCATTAATAACCTGCATCTTGCAGACAACACAAGCTTGCCTGATGAAAATGAAGAGGATTTGAAGCACTTACTGATGAAGATCAAAGGCCATAGCCTTCAGTATGGTTTAAATCTTAACATAAAGAAAACAAAGTTCTCACAACTGGACCAATAAGCAACATCATGATAAATCAAGAAAAGATTGACATTGTCAAGAATTTCATTTTACTTGGATTCACAATCAACACCCAAGAAAGTAGTAGTCAAGAAATCAAAAGACGCATTGTACAGGGCAAATCTGCTGTAAAAGACCTCTTTAAAGTGTTGAAAAACAAAGATGTCAGCCTGAAGACGAAGGGGCTCCTAACCCAAGCCATAGTGTTTTCAATCACCTCACATGCATGCAAAAGCTGGATGATGAATAAGGAAGACAGAAGAAGAATTGATGCCTTTGCATATTGAATATACCATGAGATGCCAAAAGCATGAACAAGTCTGTCTTAGAAGAGGTGCAACCAGAATGCTCCTTAGAAGCAAGGATGGCGAGACTACATCTCACATACTTTGGACATGTTATCAGAAGGGATCAGTCCCTGGAGAAGGACCTCATGCTTGGTAAAGTAGAGGACCAGTGAAAAAGAGGAAGACGCTCAGAAGACAGATTGACACAGTAGCTGCAACAATGGGCTCAGCATCGCAACGATTGTGAGGATGGTGCAGGACCGGGCAGTGTTTCATTCTGTTGTACATAGGGTCACTATGAGTCAGAACCAATTCAACGGCACCTAACAACAATAACAACAATGATATTGAGCATCTTTTCATGTGCTTGTTTGCCATTTGTATATCTTCTCTGGAGAAAAGTCTATTTAAGTTCTTTGCCTATTTTGTAATTCGGTTGATTGTGTTTTGTTGTTGAGTTGTATAAGTTCTTTTTATTCTGAATATTAAGCCCATACCATATATATGGTTGCCAAATATTTTCTCTTATCTGATGCCCAAAAAGTTAATTTTGATAAAGTCCGTTTTATCCATTTTGTCTTTTGTTGTTTGCACTTTTGGTGTCATATTTATCTCTGGGACTTCTTTAAACTACATGTGCAAGATACTATAGTTTCAGATTAGATTTTAGGACATGATAATTATCATTCACCAGAAAAGTAGGGTCATGCATACAAGCTTAGATTAATTAGGAATCCGTAACAGAGTTCATTATTATTTTTCTTCTCTCTCTCTCTCTTTCTTCTCTTCCTTCCCCATTAGTTGTAGACCTGCAACGTAATGTCTGACAATGTCTCATATCATAACAGAACTAAGCAGAGAAGGATGGAAGCTTGGAATATAGGGCTATAACTGGCAAGGGTGCTTGGCGTGGAGTCCTGAAGCCAAGCCTAGAAGTCGCTCTGCGGGCCCATCAGATGTGAATGTCCCAACCACGTTGAATAGACCATGAAATGCCAAAGGAATGAAGATGGGCTGAAGCTATGTGGAGGCCAGCAGGATAAAGTAGCATGGCAAGCACTATTAGATAATGTGCAAATGGCAAGGTATAGGAGTACAAACAGCAAGGAATGAATTTTTCAGGATTTACTTTCTGTATGAAGCTTTTCTTTTTAAAGTGAACAGTGATGCTTTGCTAATAAGTCCAAATACCTTTTAACTGAGACTATGATGGGTCCCAAGACCTGTGAGTACTTCTATGGAGAAGTTGGCAGTGTCACCAAGGATAAATGTTGAAGTCTTGATATGTGGATGCAATGTACAATCACAATCCCAGAGGAAGGCCCATCATTTAGAACCGGAGCTCACACTCCACCTGGATCAGGTGAGTCCGTGTGCTAGCTAACTGAACATTAGAAGCTGACAAATATCCTCAAAGAGAGTAGCATCTGACTAGTCAGTATATTACATGAATACAAAGATAAAATGGGAATTATTCTGGAAGAAATGAAAATGATGAATTGATTATATTCTGGGAAAAAGTAGATAAGTTTTTGTGGATCTAGATCCACACACAGAAAGGAGACATACAACTCTTTCCACTGATATATAGACATTTTTCAGAACTCTCTATGCTACGCTGCAATGGAAAGGCAATGAAACTGTCTTTTGAAGACTAATTTTTAATTTCAAAAAAACATCCAACTGATCATTTCAATTCTTCAAAGGGGAGCATAAAAGTTTGGGCACAAATATGCCAGTGGTATCCACAGAAACTAATACTTCACCTGAAGAGAGTTCAAACATGGTAATTAGTCAGAAAATTTAAACTTTTGTCTTTCAAGTAGTAAGGTTGAGATGAGTTTTCTTTCCTGTTAAACATTATCAGATTCTAATCATTTTCTCTCTTTTAGAGTTATAAAAAGCAGAAAAGTTATTTTGATGTGGATGATAGATACATAACTATTGTCTCAAAATTCTCTAACTGTTAAATTAGCATAGTAATATAGTATCATACAGTGCTGCTATTTCAATTTGCACTTCACCAAAAATACATGTGAAATACATGTGTTCTTCCAAATATAACATACTATCATACCATAAAAGATAGATAGATAAATCTATCTAACACATATAGACTAAAATCTCCTATTTAGTGAGTTGTACTTGATTCATACGAATACCAAAGTGTGATATATATATATCCAGATATATTTGTGTGTGTGTAAACACACTATAATTATACATATATACCATGTATATTTATATTAATTATCCACCGTATTTTCATTTCTGACTTAGATGTTCAATTTGGATGCTTTAAATGAAAGATAATACTACAAAATTATCACATGTTCTATTCGTCCACTGTTTGTATGAGACTTAAGGGATAAATTGGCCTACTGCACGCTTGCTGGAGGGCTAAGCATTTTTTGCAGTAGTAATAAAATTATCACATTCCTTTTATGTACAATTTGCAACTTCTGCCTGAAGGAAGACAAGTGGGAAAGTTCCCATGGGGCATAAATCCCTCCTTTTATTTCAGAAGAAGGACTACAGCTGTTATAAAACACCTGAGATTAGGGTTAAACTCTCTCACTCTTTAAACACCTTATAAAATGTTTTTTTTTCTTTTCCCTCCCATTTCTGTTCCTTCTCTTCCCTTCCGTCCTCCCTCTCCTTTCTTCCCTACCTTTCTTCATTACTACCTATCACGCACTAAGAAGTAGGCTAGGTACCAGGAATAAAGACAAAACAGAATCTTGGAAACTAAAGGGCTCTCTGTCTGTTAAAGGAGGCAGAGATGCAAATTAATGGTTCACTGTGGAATAAGTTAAAAGAGAGTGGCTCAGAGAGAGCCCAGAAAACACCAAGGAGAACACTCTGACTGCCCAGGATATCAAGTGGTGCTTGGCCGAGAAGATTACCAGAGTTAGAGAACTGAAGGATAAGTAGCAGACAGCCAGGCAGACAATGAAGGGAAGTATCCTCAAGGGAAGGGAACATTTTTAATCAGAGAAATGCATGTTGTTTGTTGTGGCTGGGGCTGGGCATACACATATTTTCATTTTACAATTTTCTCTCACTTTGGCCACCAGAGAATGGCTGCTTTTCTATTGGGAACATCACTGTCAAGTCAGTCTTCTCTTTTATATTAATTTGAACCTATTCATTATTATATTTGAACCTATTCATTATTATATTTGAACCTATTCATTATTATATAACCTGAAGCAAGTTATTAAAAAAGTTCTTGGTCTACCTAAATGTGGGCTTACCATTATTTAGCTTCGTATTTGAAATATTTAGGTGTTCAAATGCTTTGTGATTGTTTCCACGAGTCATTCCTCACCTTATTTTTCTCAAGCACTTTTATTATCTCATGAAGAGAAACTAAGGTGAACTGATTTGCCCACAGCTAAATGGTTATTTAAGAGAGAAGATGGAATTAAATACCACAGTCCCTTAGTTTGGAGACTATTATATATCCCATTGAGTTTCATTTCCTACTAGATTTCTCCTTTTTCCCATTTATGCCTTGGCATACCTCATTAGTGATGCAGAAATCTGCTTTGAAAAGCATTTACACTTTAAACAAGATCTCATATAGAAGCAAGTAGGTTTTCCTTTTTTGTTTTTTTTCATTTTCACTTAAACATCTAGCTATTTACATTTTTAATCTTAGCACCTGATTAAGTCAATCATAGTGCTATAGGGACCTCCTGAATTCAAGATGGAAAGAAGTATTTCAAAGTATTTCACCATGGCTCCATGATATCCATATCTAGGAACAGAGTGAAAAGATTACAAGAAACTCTGTTGGGCCTTCAAAATCTTCCCATGTGCCAGAACATTATAAGATGCTTCATAGATTTGAAGCCTTTCAGAAATAGAGCTATTTCTGTAGTCAAAATATTTACTTCTCTGATATGCATTGCTCTTGACAAATGCACAAAACTGCCTAAACATATCTTCTGCCCACAATACATAATGGTCTGTTTATGGATTCCTTTATATATAGAAATTGGATTGAAATCTTTAATCGTATTGCTATGGCTCCAGCTGCCTTTATGTGTCTCCCAGGATTGGGAGAAACACCTCATCGAAGAGGTTCAGAGTGACAGTCATCAAATTGAATCAGACTGCATTGTGCTCTAAATGCAGAAACAAATCTGAAGTAACAGAAGCACAAAGACATTTACATTGCTATACAGAGTTGAGAACAAGATTCCATTTGTATTTGGTTGAGAGTTCAAAGACTAGGAGCTATTTGGATACATTTGGGAAGTCTTTGAATTAGTCTGCTATAAGTTTGTTGAGTTCTACCACAATTTCTTCATTTCCATAAAGATACATATATTCTGATTCACACAGTGTCACATTGAATCTAGCTAGACTTAGAGGTAGTAATTTAGAATCTGGCCCTGGCTTTATTATTTCTTTATTATATCACACAATGCTCAATTTAAGAAGAACTGTGAGGTAGTATAAAGGTTAAGACCACACATTTTGGAACTGCACGGATCTGAATTTGAAATGATCTCCAATTTACTGGCACTAGACAAGTTACTTCTTTCCTTTAGAGCCTCCATTTTGTCATCTGTAAAGAGAAAATAGTGATAGAATTACAGGATATATGCAATAATTGAATAAGTTATTTATATAAATTATTTAATAAACCGGTTGGCAAATAATCAAATGCCAAATAAATAAATAGTGGCATTTTTTATTAGACTCAAGTTGAATATGGTGGTAATAGTTATATTGCAGCATTTCAGCAGAACTTTTTAATTTCTTGTACACTAACTTCTTCAGGGGAGTAAATTAGCTACCTGAACCTTTGTAGTCACTAAGATACCATTTGTAAAGGTAGTATTGCAGTGTATTAACAACACAATAAATTGAAAGCAGAAATCTGCCTTCTGATGTGTCTATTGGATCTGTTTAGTTGATTATAGAGGATGAATCTGCTGAGAGTTTTCTCACATGTGGTATTTACTTACCCAGTTGTTAAATAAAACAAATTTGGTTAGCTCGGCTGCTAACCAAAAGGTCGACAGTTCGAATCCACCAGTCATTCCTCAGAAACCATATGAGACAGTTATATTCTGTCCTATAGGGTCACTACGAGTTGGAATCAACTCAATGGCAATGGGTTTTTTTGTTTTGTTTTGTTTTATAATCTAGTAGAGAACCTCTATTAATCTCCCTCATTTGTAACATTTTAATTGTCCAGTCTTTTGGGAATGATCTTAAGGGATTCCAGTTCCAGTCAATGTACTAAGTTGATTGGCTAATATGCACATATGCCTCATCTGCCAACAGCAAGGAAGGTGACTGAACTCCTGGTAGAGCTAATCCTTCATCAGGACCATGCACCAGATGCCCTTTTATAGAGTGTTTTGGGGTGAATTTTGTCCCCCAAAAAGTTACATTGAAGTCTGAAACCCTGGCACCTGTGAACATGAACTTGTTTGGAATAGGGTCTTCGAAGAGGTTACCAGTTAACCTGAGGTCACAGTGGAGGAGCGTGGGTCCTCATCCAGTTTGAATGGTGTACTTATAAAAGAGAAGAGACACAGACAGACAGAGCAAAGATGGCATCTACAAGCCAAGAAGGCCTGGGGTTACCTGCAGTTGAGAAAGACAAGAAAGGATCTTCCCTTAGAGCCTCTGGAGAGAACATGGCCCTGCCAAAACCCTAAATTCATACTGCTAACCTCCGGAACTTGAGAAAATAAATTTCTGACATTTTAAGCCTCCCTCTTTGTGATACTTTGTTAGGACAATCCTAAGAAACTAATACATAATAGGGAACAAAAAATTAAAACTAAATAAATAAATAGAGGAAAGCTTAAGACAGGAACATTTTTGTGCAATCAAGTCCATACACTTTTGCATATATTTGCCTCTTTAATTTTCTGGTTCTTAGAATTACAGCAATGTATATTTTAATCCTGCTGCTTTTGCCTTTTCCTTTTACCACAATTTTCTTCTTCTCTTAAAAAAATCACTCTAGCTCCTCTTAGTTTATTTCTTTTGGGGTTTGCCATCTGTCTAACTCTGGGTATGCTTTTACTGCACATCATGTTCGAAATCACTCTATTAGTATTGATAACACCAGAACAACTGGTGACATCAGTTTGGATGAGATTAATAGCCGTGCAGCTAGAAGATCAGATTGCCAAGCCATATACTCAAGTTGAGAGTTTGTATTTATTACTGTTTAATATATCTTTTCAAAGAGATTGAGTCTAAAATCTGCTCTGGAGTTCAGAGGGTGATACAAGCCTCCCTTTAGGAAATAAGGTTGGTGATGTCACCTAGGAGTGTGGGGATGACTTGGTAGCATGAGTCACATACAAAAAAGGCAGGTGCTTACTTCAACCACGACCTTTCAAAATTTCTTAGTGATCGTGTGGGAGGCTTTTTTAGGAGTGGAGTTAGAACAAGATGTGCTTCTTCTTGAGAGTAAACTGTGAAACGAATCTTTTAAATGGTTTTTAATTACAATTTCTCAGCCCAGTGGTTGGAAATGCCAGTCGAGCTAAAAAGAACGTTGTTTATAAGATTATCAGGGTGAGAGTATGTTGGAGAAAAGCGTTTCTAACTAGCTCTGGAACCAATCTAAACATTATGAGAAAAAAAAAAAAAACTTTCCTGTTTATAGTTTTTAAACAAAATATTTTCCCGGAGTGAATTTTGAATTCAAGAATGATTTAGATCTTTTCTTAAAACAATTGTCACTAACAGAGTTATTTACAACTTTATTGAATATATTTAACAGAAAGCAAAGGAGGAATATTGTTTACAAAGCCACTATTTAGCACACGTTCTCCAATTTCTTTTTATTGTGCATACTCATCAGTTAAAAAAAGTCACACAAATCTAATATATTTCATCAATTCTAAAATGCACATTTTTTCACATTATGATATTTCCGAAATTAAAATGCATTTTATAATCACTGGTGGAGAGTTACTCATACTTATATGTATGCATTGATGTCTGTGCAAGGAATCTAATTGTCATTTTAAAAGGTCTTCAAAATAATTACCTGTGATTGGACATTGAAAGAAAAAGTTATTGTGTAATCAGAAAAGCATGAAAACAGCGTGGCAGGGCACAAATTCAATAAAAGTGAAGCATGCATTTGTCGTTAGAAGAATGACTTCAATTTTATATTTTCTTGCAAAATAACAAAATGCATTACGCATCATAAGAAAATAAGATATTTACAAGTAAGTGAATCTGTGCTACATATTTTAAAAATTTCTTATCAAACACTGGGTAGTGTAACTGATGACAGGCCAAAATGTGAAATACCTTAGAATAGACGAAAATAATAGCAAAGCAACAGAAGTCTGTTGTGACAATTTATGTCATTTTGGACTCTTTTTATATCATGTGTCAAAGGACTTGTTTCAGCAGCATTTCCTAATGTTACAAAAAAGGGTAAGTGTTATGACTGACTTCATCTTAGAGTCAATATGAAATATGTTGTTGTTGTTGATAGGTGCAATTGAGTCGGTTCCGACTCATAGCGACCCTATGTACAACAGAACGAAACATTGCCCGGTCCTGCGTCATCCTCATGATCTTTGCTATGTTTGAGTCCATTGTTGCAGCCACTGTGTCAATCCATCTCAGTGAGGGTCCTCCTCTTTTTTGCTGACCCTCTACTTTACCAAGCATGATGTCCTTCTCCAGGGATTGGTCCCTCTTGATAACATGTCCAAAACATGAGACAAAGTCTCGGCATCCTCACTTCTAAGGAACTTTTTGGCTGTACTTCTTCCAACACAGATCTGTTCCTTCTTCTAACAGTCCATGGTATATTCAATATTCTTCACCAACACCATAATTCAAATGCATCAATTCTTCCTCAGCCTTCTTTATTCATTGTTCAGCTTTCACATGCATATGAGGTGACTGAAAACACCATGGCTTGCGTGAGGCACACCTTTGTCTTCAAGGTGACATGTTTGCTTTTTAATACTTTAAAGAGGTCTTTTGCAACAGATCTGCCTAATGCAATATGTCATTTGATTTCTTCGCTGCTGCTTCCATGGGCTTTGTGATGGTTAAGATTGTGTGTCAACTTGGCTTTGCCATAATTCTCAGTGTTTTGGCAGTCTTGTGATGTTGTGGTCACTTTCTTGTTGAGATTCGATATGTCATCACCCCATTAATGGGATCTGCTGTCAGTAGCCAATCAGTTGAAGGGGAGTTTCCTTGGGCATGTGGCCTGCATCTAGTGTGGGAAGGTGTTCTGGCAGGGCTCAGGGCTTTTGCTTATTCTGGATCCTGCAACTGGCTCCTGTTTGTGTGACCTCTGGTTCTTGGGACTTGAGCTAGCAGCTTACCTGTGGTCTTACCTACCGATCCTGGGATTTGTCGACCTTCACAGCCTGTGAGCAAGAGCCCTCCTCTCCAAATTGCTGATCTTGGGTTCGCCAGCCCCCGGGCTACGTGCATCAGGAGAAGCCAGTATCCTGACCCACAGACTTGGGACATTACAGCCTCTACAACAGCGTGATCCATTTCCTTGATATAAATCTCTCTCTCTCTCTCTCTCTCTCTCTATATATATATATATATATACACATAT
>NW_004443941.1:21753229-21759941 GCF_000243295.1 Trichechus manatus latirostris
CTCTCTATATATATATTTATATTCTTTACTGGTTTTTCTTTTCTAGAGAACCCAGCCTAAGACAGGCATTGATTGTGGATCCACGTAAAATGAAATCATTGACAAATATGATATTTTCTCCATTTATCATGAAGTTGCTTATTGGTCCAGTTGTGAGGATTTTTGTTTCCTTCATGTTGAGGTGTAATCCATACTGAAGGCTGTGGTCTTTGATCTTCACCGGTAAGTGCTTCAAGTCCTCTTCACTTGCAGCAAGCAATGCTGTGTCATCGGCATATTGCAGGTTGTTAAAGTGTCTTCCCTTAATCTTGAGGCCATGTTCTTCTTCATATAGTCTAGCTTCTCAGATTATTTGCTCAGCATACAGACTGAATAAGTATGGTGAAAAGATAAAACCCTGATGCACACCTTTCCTGATTTTAAACCAGGCTGTATCCCTTGGTTCTGTTCAAACAACTGCCTCTTGTTCTATGTACAGGTTCCTCAGGAGCACAGTTAAGCATTCTGGAATTCCCATTCTTTGCAACGTTATCCATAAGTCGAATGACTTTGCATAGTCAATAAAACACACATAAACATCTTTCTGGTATTCTCCATTTTCAGCCAAAATCCATCTAACATCAGCAGTGATACCACTCATTCTATGTCCTCTTCTGAATCTGACTTGAACTTTGAATATTGTTCAATGATTTCCACATTCTTTTGGATCATCTTTCTTTGGAATGGACACAAGTATGGATCTCTTCCAGTTGGTTATCCAGGTAGCTGTCTTCTAAATTTCTGGACATAGATGAAAAAGCACTGCAGAACTGCATCCATTGGTTGAAACATCTCAGTTGGTATTGTATCAATTCCTGGAGACGTGTTTTTCACTAATGCCTTCAGTGCAGCTTGGTCTTCTTCCTTCAACACCATTGGTTCCTGATCAAATGCTACTTCTGGAAATGCTGAACATCAACCAATTCTCTTTGGTACAGTGACTGTATGTATTCCTTCCATCTTCTTTAACTGCTTCCTGTGTAGTTGAATATTTTGCCCATAGAATCCTTCAGTAGTCTAACATGAGGCTTGAAATATGAAATATGTTAATGTTGTTAGGTGCCATTGAGTTGGTTGCAACTCATAGAGACCCTGTGTACAACACAACAAAATACTGCCTGGTCCTGCACCATCCTCACAATCATCGTTATGCTTAAGCCCATTGTTGCAGCCACAGTGTCAATCCATCTCATTATGGATTTCCTCTTTTTTCACTGACCCTCTACTCTACCAAGCATGATGTCCTTCTCCAGGGACTTGTTCCTCCTGAAAACATGTCCAAAGTATGTGAAACAAAATCTCACCATCCTTGCTTCAAATGAGCATTCTGTCTGTACTTCTTCCAAGGCAGTTCAAGGTATATTCAATATTCTTCACCAACACCATAATTCTTCTTCAATCTTCCTTATTCATTGTCTAGCTTTCATATGCATATGAGATGACTAAAAACACCGTTTCTTGGGTCAGGTGCACCCTAGTCCTTAAAGTGACATCTTTGCTTTTTAACACTTTAAATAAGAGCAGATTTGTCTAATGTAATGCACCATTTGATTTCTTGACTTCCACTTTGACGGGTGTTAATTGTGGATCCACGTAAAATGAAATCCTTGACAAATTCAATATTTTCTCCATTTATCATGAAGTTGCTTAATGGTCCAGTTGTGAGGATTTTTGTTTTCTTTATGTTGAAGTTTAACCCATACTGAAGGTTGTAGTCTTTGATCTTCATCAGTAAGGTATTCAAGCCCTCTTCAATTTCAGCAAGCAAAGTTGTGTCATCTGCACATTGCAGGCTGTGTCATCTGCACATTGCAGGTTCTTAATGAGTCTTCCTCCAACTCTGTTGCCATGCTCTTCTTCATATAATCCAACTTCTTGGATTATTTTCTCAGCAGACAGATTGAGTAAGTGTGGTGAAAGGATATAATCGTGACACACACCTTTCCTGACTTTAAACCATGCAGTATGCCCTTGATCTGATCGAGCGACTGCCTCTTGGTGGAAGTACAGGTTCCTCATGAGCACAAGTAAGTGTTCTCAAATTCCCATTCCATAATTTGTTATAATCCACACAGTCCAATGCCTTTGTTTAGTCAATAAAACACAGGCAAACATCTTTCTGGTATTCTCTGCTTTCCGCCAGGATCCATCTCACATCGGCAATAAATGTACATTTTCCACATCCTCTTCTGAGTCTGGCTTGAATTTCTGTCAGTTCCTTGTTGAAGTACTGCTGCAACTGCTTTTAAGTGATCTGCAGCAAAATTTTACTTGTGTGTGATATTAACAATATTGTTCAATTTTGCCCCAATTATGCCCTGCACCATTCTCACAATTTCTTTGGATCATCTTTCTTTGGAATGGGTACTAATATGGATCTCTCCCAGCTGGTTGGCTTAATAGCCAGCTATCTTCCAAATTTCTTGGCATAGACTAGTGAGTACTTCCATCACTGCATGTGACTGTGGAAACATCTCAATTTGTATTTCACCAGCTCCTGGAGACTTGTTTTTCACCAGTGCTTTCAGTGCAGCTTGGACCTCTTCTTTCAGTACCATCAGTTCTTGATCATATGCTTCTTCCTGAAATGGTTGAATGTCAATCAATTCTTTTCGGTACAGTCACTCTGTGTATTCCTTCCACCTTCTTTTGATGATTCCTATGTCCTTTAGTATTTCCCCTGTAGAATCCTTCAATATAGCAAGTTGAGGATTAAATTTTTTTCTTCAGTTCTTTCAGCTTGAGAAATGCCAAGTGTGTTCTTCCCTTTTGATTTTCTACCTCCAGGTCTTTGCACATGTCATTATAATACTTTACTTTGTCTTCTCGAGATGTCCCTTGAAATTTTCTGTTCAGCTCTTTCACTTCATCATTCCTTCCTTTTGCTTTAGCTACTCTACTTCCAAGAGTAATTTTTAGAGTCTCTTCTGACATCCATTTTTGTCTTTTCTTTTTTCCTGTCTTTTTAATGACCTCTTGCTTTCTTCATGTATGATGTCCTTGATGTCATTCCAAAACATGTCTGGTCTTTGGTTATTAGTGTGCAGTGTGTCAAATCTGTTCTTGAGGTGGGATATACTCAAGGTCATACTTTGGCTCTTGTAGAATTGTTCTAATTTTCTTCAGGTTCAACTGGAATTTGCATAGGGTCTGTTCCACAGTTATCCCCTGGCCTTCTTCCAGCTGATTATATTGAACTTTTCCATCTTCTTTTTCCACAGATATAGTCAATTTGATTCCTGTGTATTCCATCTGGTAAGGCCCACATGTATAGTCACTGTGTATGTTGGTGAAAAAAGGTATTTGCAGTGAAGAAGTCGTTGGTCTTGTAAAAGTCTATCAAGCAATCTCCAGCATCGTTTCTATCACCAAGGCTGTATTTTCCTACTTTGTTTTTAACTTTCACATTCCAGCCAATCACTAATAACTATCAATGCATCTTGATTGCATGTTTGATCAATTTCAGACTGCAGAGGTTTATAAAAATCTTCAATTTCTTCATTTTTGCCCTTAGTGGTTGGTGTGTAAATTTCAGTGATAGTCATATTAATTGGTCCTCCTTGTAGGTGTATGGATATTATCCTATCACTGACAGCATTGTACTTAGGGATAGATATTGAAATGTTCTTTTTCTTTTTTAATTGTTGTGCTTTAAGTGAAAGTTTACAATTTGAGTCAGCCTCTTATACAAAAATTTGTACATACCTTGTTTTGTGACCCTACTTGCTTGCCCTATACTGTGACAGCACACTCTTCCTTTCCACCCCGGATTACCCGTGTCAATTCAGCCAGCTCCTGACCCTCTCTGACTTTTCATCACGCCTCCAAACAAGAGCTGCTCATTTAATCTCATGTATCTACTCAAGCTAAGAAGCCCAATCTTCACAAGTATCATTTTATGTCCCATAGTCCAGTCTAATCTTTGACTGAAGAGTTGGCCTCGGGAACGGTTTTAGTTTTGGGCTAACAGAGAGCCTGGGGGCCACGTCTTTCAGGGTACCTCCAGTATCAATTAAACCATTAAGTCTGGTCATTTTACTAGAATTTGAGTTCTGCACACCACTTTTCTCCTTCTCCATCAAGGACTGTCTGTTGTGTTCCCTCTCAGGGCAGTCATTGTAGTAGCCGGGCACCATCTAGTTCTTCTGGTTTCAGGCTGAGGAAGTCTCTGGTTTATGTGGCCCTTTCTGTCTCTTGGGCTGATACATTCCTTGTGTCCATGGTGGTCTTCATTCTCCTTTAATCCAGGTGGTTTGGGACCAATTGATGCATCTTGCATGACACTCGCTAGCTTTTAAGATCCCAGACACCACTCACCAAAGAGGGATGCAGAACATTTTCTTAAAAAAGTTTTTTATGCCAATTGACCTAGATGTCCCCTGAAAGCATGGTCCCCTAACCTCTGCCCCTGTTACTCTGTCCTTTGACATGATTGGTCGTAGTCAGAAAGTTTCTTAGCTTCGGTTTAGTCCAGTTGTGCTGACTTCCCCTGTAGTATGTGCTGTCCTTCCCTTCACCTAAGATAATTCTTGTCTACTTTCTAGTTAGTGAATACCCCCTCCCTCCCTCCCCACCCTCATAACCATCAAAGAATGTTGTCTTCTGTGTTTAAGCTTTTCTTGAGTTTTTATAATAGTGGTCTTATACAACATTTGTCCTTTTGCAGCTAAGTTCACTCAGCATAATACCTTCCAGATTCCTCTATGTTATAAGATGTTTCATGGATTCATCCTTGTTCTTTATTGTGTAGTATTCCATTGTGTGAATATACCATAAATTGTTTATCCATTCATCCATTGATGGGCACCTATGTTGTTTCCATCTTTTAGCTATCATGTACAATGCTGCAATGAACATGGGTGTGCATATATCTATTTGTGTGAGAGCTCTTAATTCTCTAGGATATATTCCAAGGAGCAGGATTTCTGGATTGTATGGTACTTCTATTTCTAGCTTTCTAAGGAAGTGCCAAATCAATTTCCATAGTGGTTGTACCATTTTACATCCCCACTAACAGTGTATAAGTGCTCCAGTCTCTCCACGACCTCTCCAACATTTATTATTTTCTGTTTTTTGGATTAATGTTAGCCTTGTTATGTGAGGTGGTATCTCATTGTAGTTTTGATTTGCATTTCTCTAATGGCTAATGATTATGGGCATTTCCTCATGTTAGCTGCCTGAATGTCTTCTTTGGTGAAGTACCTGTTCATATCCTTTGCCCATTTTTTAATTGGGTTGTTTGTCCTTTTGTTGTTGAGGTTTTGCAGTGTTTTGTAGATTTTAGAGATTAGACGCTGATCAGATAAGTCATAGCCAGAAATTTTTTCCCAGTTTGTAGGTTGTCTTTTGACTGTTTTGGTGAAGTCTTTTGATGAGCATCAGTGTTTGATTTTTAGGAGCTCCCAGTTATCTAGTTTTTCTTCTGGTGTTTGTGCTTTGTTACTTATGGTTTGTATTCTGTTTATGCCATGTATTAGGGTTCCTAGCATAGTCCCTATTTTTTCTTCCATGATCTTTATCATTTTAGATTTTGTATCTAGGTCTTTGATCCATTTTGAGTTAGTTTTTGTGCACGGTGTAAGGTATGGGTCTTGTTTCAGTTTTTTGCAGATGGATATCCAGCACCATTTGTTAAAGAGACTATCTTTTCCTCAATTAATGGACTTAGGGTCTTTGTCAAATATCAGCTACTCATAGGGGGGTGAATTTATGTCTGGATTCTCAATTCTGTTCCATTGGTCTATGTATCTGTTGTTGTACCAGTACCAGGCTGTTTTGACTACTGTGACAGTATAATCGGTTCTAAAATCAGGTAGTGTGAGGCCTCCCACTTTGTTCTTCTTCTTCTGTAAAGCTTTACTTATCCAGGGCCTCTTCCCTTTCCATATGAAGTTGGTGATTTGTTTCTCCATCTCATTAAAAAATGCAGGAGGAATTTGGATCAGGATTGCATTGTATTTGTTGATCGTTTTGGGTAGAATTGACATTTTCACAATGTTGAGTCTTCCTATCCGTGAGCAAGTATGTTTTTCCGCTTCTGCAGGTCTCTTCTGGTTTCTTGCAGTAGTGTCTTGTAGTTTTCATTGTATAGGTCTTTTACGTCTCTGGTTAGATTTATTCGTAAGTATTTTATCTTCTTTGGCGCTATTGTAAATGGTATTGATTTGGTGATTTCCTCTTGGAGGTTTTTTTTATTGGTGTAGAGGAATGCTACTGATTTTTGTATGTTTATCTTGTATCCTGATACTTTGCTGAGATCTTCTGTTAGTTCCAGTAGGTTTCTTGTGGATTCTTTGGGTTTTCTCTGTATAGGATCTTATCATCTGCAAATAAAGATACTTTGACTTCTTCCCTACCAATTTGGATGCCCTTTATTTCTTTTTCCAGCCTATTTGCTCTGGCTAGGACCTCCAGCACAATGTTGAGTAAGAGTGGTGATAGAGGTCATCCTTGTCTGGTTCCCGTTCTCAAGGGGAATGCTTTCAGACTGTCTCCATTTAGGATGATGTTGGCTGTTGGCTTTGTGTAAATGCCCTTGATTATGTTGAGGAATTTCCCTTCTATTCCTTTTTTGCTAAGAGTTTTATCATGAATGGGTGTTGGGCTTTGTCAAACGCCTTTTCTGCGTCAATTGAGATGATCATGTGATTCTTTTCTTTCTTTTTATTTATGT
>NW_004443941.1:21760400-21802842 GCF_000243295.1 Trichechus manatus latirostris
TTTCCTTTAGGTTTTCAAATTTGTTAGAGTACAATTTTTCATAGTATTCTGTTATGATTCTTTTAATTTCAGTTGGGTCTGTTGTGCTATCACACATATCATTTCTTATATGGGTTATTTTCTTCCTTTCCTGTTTTTTCTTTTGTCAGCTTGGCCATTGGTTTATCAATTTTGTCGATCTTTTCAAAAAACCAGCTTTCAGTCTTGTTAACTCTTTCAGTTGTTTTTCTATTCTGTATTTCATTTAATTCTGCTCTAATTCTTATTATTTCCTTTCTTTTGGCTCCCATGGGTTTCTTTTGATACTCTCTTTCTATTTGTTTCAGTTGTAGGGTTAATGTTTAGATTTTTGGCCCTTTCTTGTTTTTGGATGTGTGCATTTATTGCTATAAACTGACCTCTAAGCACCGCTTTTGCTGTGTCCCAAAGGTTCCGGTAGGATGTATTTTCATTCTCATTTGATTCTATGAATTTCTTTATTCCATCATTAATTTCTTCTATAACCCAGTAGTTTTTGAGCAAGGTGTTGTTCAGATTCCATGTGTTTGATTTTTTTTTCCTTGCGTTTTCTGTTATCGGTTTCTACTTTATGGCTTAACGATCAGAAAAGATGCTTTATAATATTTTGATGCTTTGGATTCTGTTAAAGCTTGCATTATGGCCTAGTATGTGGTCTATTCTTTCGAATGTTCCATGTGCATTGGAAAAGAAAGTATACATAGCTGCTGTTGGGTGTAAGGTTTGGTATATGTCCATGTGATCAAGTTGGTTGATTGTAGCAGGTAGATCTTCCGTGTCTTTCTTGAGCTTCTTTCTGGAAGTTCTGTCCTTCACTGGTAGTGGAGAGTTGATGTCTTCTACTATTATTGTGGAGTTGCCTCTCTATCCAATGCTGTTAGAGTTTGTTTTATGTATTTTGGAGCCCTGTTGTTAGGTGCGTAAATATTTATTATAGTTATGTCTTCCTGGTGTACTGATCCTTCAGTCATTATATAGTGTCCTTCCTTATCCCTTGTGGTGGATTTTGCTTTAAAGTCTATTTTGTCAAAGATTCGTATTGCCACTGCTGCTCTTTTTCGAATGTTGTTTGCTTGATATATTTTTTCCATCCTTTGAGTTTTAGTTTGTTTGTGTCTTTAAGTCTTAAGTGTGTCTCTTGTAGGCAGCATATAGATGGATCGTGTTTTTCTATCCAATCTGCCACCTCTGTCTCTTTATTGGTGCATTTAGCCTATTTATATTCAGCATAACTATTGATAGGTATGAGTTTAATGCTGTCATTTTGAAGTCTCTTTTTGTGTGTTGCTGACAGTGTCTTTGCTCCATTTGATTTTCTGTGCTAAGTTATTTTTCTTTGTGTATTTTCTTTTCATCTTTTCTCCTGTTGTTGACTTTATATTTGCCGATCCTTTATATTTTTCTTGTTTTTTATTTTGATGTGTAGGATTGTTAGTTTCCTTTGTGGTTACCTTAATACTTATCCCTTTTTTTCTAAGTTGAAATCAGTCTTTTATTTCTTTATATTGCCTTGACTTCCTCTCCATATAGAAAATATATGTCTACATTTATTAGTCCATCTTTTTTGTTTTAATGTCGTCATCTTTTACATATTGATATCTCTGTTTCCATATTTTCAGTGTTTTAGCTTTGATTTATTTTTGTGACTTCCCCATCTGAGTCAATATCTGATTGCTCTGTCCTGTGTTCTAATCGTGTGTTGTTATCTGTTGTTACTGATTTCCTAACCAGAGGACTCTGTTTAGTATTTCTTGTAATTTTGGTTTGGTTTTTGCGAATTCCCTAAACTTCTGTTTATCTCGAAGTGCCCTAATTTCACCATCATATCTGAGAGACAGTTTTGCTGGATATATAATTCTTGGCTGGCAATTTTTTTCCTTGAAGGCTTTATGTATGTCATCCCATTGCCTTCTTGCCTTCATGGTTTCTGCTGAGTAGTCCAAGCTTAGTCTTATTGACTCTTCTTTGTAGATGACCTTTTGTTTATCCCTAACCACTCTTAAAATTCTCTCTTTATCTTTAGTTTTGGCAAGTTTGATTATACTATGTCTTGGTGACTTTCTTTTGGGATCTACCTTATGTGGGGTTCGATGACCATCTTGGATAGATATCTTCTCATCTTTCATGATATCAGGGAAGTTTTCTGCCAACACATCTTCAACAATTTCCTCTGTATTTTCTGTTGTCCCCCACATTCTGGTACTCACGTCACTTGTAGGTTATTTCTCTTGATAGAGTCCCACATAACTCTTAGAGTTTCTTCATATTTTTAAATTCTTTTATCTGATTTCTCCTCAGATAAATTGGTGTCAAGTGCTTTATCTTCAGTCTCACTAATTCTTACTTCTACTGCCTTGATTCTGCTTCTCTGACTTTCTATTGAGTTGTTTAATTCTGATATTTTATTGTTAATCTTCTGGATTTCTGATTGCTATCTCTCTATGGATTCTTGCAGCCTATTAAATTTGTCATTATGCCCTTGAATAACCTTTTTAAGTTCCACTACTGCTTTGTCTATGTGTTCTTTGGCATTCTCTGCCAAATTTCTTAAAGAGTTCTGTATATTAATCTTTTGTATTCTGCCTCTGGCAATTCCAAGAAATTCTCTTCCTCCAGAAAATTTGTTCTTTATTTTGGGAGCTTGATGAAGTCATCATGGACTTCCTTTTTATATGATTTGATATTGACTATTGTCTTCGAGCCATCAGTATATTGTTACAATTTTTTTTTATTTTATATTTGCTTAGTGTGTCCTAGCTTCTTGTTTTGTTTTGTTTTGATATGCCTGAATAGGCTGCTCGTGTGCACTAGTTTGATTATTGGCAACTTTGAAGCTCTAATGTCCTGTTACGAGGTAGTTAATCTATTTCTAAGTGTGTGAGCCCAGGAGTCCATTAAGTTTTCTTGTATGGATTCAGCTCAGGTGCCCAGGCAGTTGGTCACCAAGTGTGTGGTGCAGGCTGTCACCTACAGTTCTAGCGAGGCATGGGTGATTGGTGTAGGCACAGGTATCTGGCTGCAGTAGGGGGTCATGTGCTGAGCAAAGCAGGGTGCTGACAGCTGCCCCTGAGTGTCTGAAAGGAAAGTGTGTCCCTCTTCCCTAGAGCAAGTAGGTAGGTGAGTTTTGCAACCGGACTATGAGCACCCTGCACTGTTCAGGCACCACTTATTCTTTGACCCCTGTCACAGGTGGCTAGGTGGCATCGGTGGAGCCACCAGTTCTCAAGCCCCTGATGCAGACAGGTAAGGAGCCTGCTTAATAGGCAGAGCAGTGTCAAATGTCACAAACCTGCCACTTCACAACCAAGACTTCAGGTATATATCCTGTTGTACTGGTAGTGAAGGATTACTCTGTTAAAATGAGCCCACAGAAGTCTATGCAGGGGTGAAAGGCATTCAAATTCTGTGGACCCCTTATGCCCGTGCGTAGGCAAAGGAACTGTGCCAACCCTGAGGTCTTGGCTTAGGTGAGCCGGTAGATTATTTTTTCCCTGTTTGTTAATTTGTTCCCTCTCCAAGGCTGAGAGAATGTCTCAGGGCACCTTAAGGGATCTACTTCTGACCCAGGTGACTCATCAATTGCTGAAGCCAGCCGGAACCTGATGCAGAGTGGGGAGAGGGGAGGTAAATGGGAGAGAGGTTTTTCCTAAATGGGGTTTTTTTTTTTTTTTTTTTAAATCCCAGCTCCACACGCAAGTACTTAGCTTTAGCTGCTTGGGTTCTGCTTTTCCCTGGTCCTGGGTGGCTGAGTAGACTGCTGGTGAGTCTCTCCTGATGTGGAAAATACCTCCGGTGCACAGCTATTTGCCTGGCTCACTGCGCACCCTGAGCTGATCTGGGCTGAAGGGCTGTGGCCCCTGCCGGGTCAGGTCTGGGAGCTGCTCGCTGCTTCCAAACCGTCTCTCCCTCCCCCCACCACTAAGTCCAATTCCTCAACTCTATGCTTGATATTCAGGGCTCCTAGATAGACATATACAATCAATTCACTTGTTTTTTCAGGTCTTTGTTGTAAGAGGGACATAGTAAGCATCTGACTACTCTGCCATCTTGGCCCTGCTTCTGAAGTGTTCTTATATGAAATATAGACTATATGAAATATGGGAAAAAAAGAAGAAGGATTGGTGGTTGGAAAATAGGGCCTTGGTTTTAGAAACGATGCCAGAGATCGCATAATACGATTTTGCAAGACCAATGACTTCTTCATTGCAAATACCTTTTTTCAACAACATAAATGGCGACTGTACAGGTGAACCTCACCAGATGGAATACACAAGAATCAAATTGTCTACATCTGTGGAAAGAGACAATGGAAAAGCTCAAAATCTTCAGTCAGAACAAGGCCAGAGAACAATGGTAGAACAGACCATCAATTGTTCATATGCAAATTCCACTTAAAGTTGAAGAAAATTGGAAAAGGTCCACAAGAGCCAAAATACGACCTTGAGTATATCGCAGCTGAATTTGCTGACCATCTCAAGAATATATTTAGTGCACTGAACACTGACGGCTGAAGACCAGGCAAGTTGTAGAATGACATCAAGGACATCATACATGAAGAAAGCAAGAGGTCATTAAAAAGACAGGAAAGAAAGAAAAGACCAAAATGAATGTCAGAAGAGACTCTGAAAGTTGCCTTTAAATATATAGTGGCTAAAGTGAAAGGCAGAAATGATGAAGTGGAAGAGCTGACCAGAAGATTCAAGGGGCAACTCAAGAAGACAAAGTAAAGTATTATAATGAAATGCACAAAGACCTGGAGATGGAAAAGCAAAAGGGAAGAACATACTTGGCATTTCTCAAACTGAAGGAACTGCAGAAAAAATTCAAACCTCTAGTTGCAGTATTGAAGAACTCTATGGGGAAAATAGTAAATCAAGCAATGCAGGAAGCATTAAAAGAAGATGGAAGGAATACAAAGAGTCACTGTACCAAAAAGAATTGGTTGATGTTCAACCATTTCAGGATGTAGTATATGATCAAGAACTGATAGTGCTAAAAGAAGAGGTCCAAGCTGCACTGAAGGCATTGGCAAAAAACAAGGCTTCAGGAATTAACAAAATACTGAGGTGTTTCAACAAACGGATGTGCAGTGGAAGCACTCACTTGTCTATGCCAAGAAATTTGGAAGAGAGCTACCTGGCCAACCGACTAGAAGAGATTCATATTTGTGCCCACTGCAAAGAAAGGTGATCCAACAAAAAGCAAAAAATATCAAACAATATTATTAATGTCACACACAAATAAAATTTTGCTGAAGACCTTTCAAAAGTGGTTGCAGCAGTACATGAATAGGGAGCTACCAGAAATTCAAGCTTGATTCAGAAGAGGGCATGGAACAAGGTATATCACTGCTGATGTCAGATGCATCAAGGCTGAAAGCAGAGCATACCAGAAAGATGTTTACCTGTGTTTTATTGACTATGCAATGGCATTTGATTGTGTAGATTATAAAATATTATGGATTCATTAGAACAGAACAAGGGGATACTCTGTGGTTTGAAGTCAAGAAAGGTGTGCAGTAAGATTGTATCTTCTCACTATAATTATTCATTCTGTATGCTGAGCAAATAATCTGAAAAACTGGACTATGTGAAGAAGAACTTGGTCTCAGGATTGGAGGAAGACTCATTAACAACCTGCAATGTGCAGATAACACAACCTTGCTTGCTGAAAGTGAAGAGAACCTGAATCCCTTACTGATGAAGATCAAAGACTACAGCCTTCAGTATGGGTTACACCTCAACATAAAGAAGACAAAAATTCACACAACTAGATCAATAAACAATGCCATGACAAATGGAGAAAAGATTCAAGTTGTCAAGGATTTCATCTTACTTGAATATACAATCTACACCCATGTAAGCAGCAGTCAAGAAATCAAACGACTCTTTGCATTGGGCAAATCTGCTGCAAAGGACCTCTTTAAAGTGTTGAAAAGCAAAGATGTCAGTTTAAGGACTAAGATGTGCCTGACCCAAGCCATGGTATTTTCAGTCACCTCATATGCATGTGAAGTCTGTACAATGAATAGGGAAGATAGAAGAAGAATTGATGTCTTTGAAGTATGGTGTTGGAGAAGAATATTGAATACACCATGGACTGACAGAAGAAGGAACAAATCTATCTTGGAAGAAGTTAAGTATAGCTAGAATGCTCATTTGAAGCAAGGATTTCAAGACTTCCTCTCACATACTTTGGACATGTTATCAAGAGGGACCAGTCCCTGGAGAAGGACATCATGCTTGGTAAAGTAGAGAGTCAGTGTAAAAGAGGAAGACCTTGAATGAGATGGATTGACACAGTGGCTGCAACAATGGGTTCAAGCAATAACAATGATTGTGAGGATGGCACAGGACCGGGCAGTGCTTCCTTCTGTTGTACGTAGAGTCGCTATGAGTAGAAGCAACTCAATGGCACCTAGCAAAAACGACACAATTTTTCCTATTTACTACACTTATTGGACTTGCTATGTTCAAGTTTCAGTTTTAATATAATTTGGTTCTGCAAATGCCCATTGAAAAAACATCCACAGAAATGTCTTTTTGTTCCATAGTTTACATGGTATGATGTTATAATCGTCACAATTTTAGGTTTGAGAAGAAAACCTTCTAAGCTAGCATCACTTGGAGAAGGAACTCAAAACCTTTTTTTCTTTTTAAATTGGTTCCTATCGCCTATTAAGAAATGTGCCCTCTACCTGTAGTTATAAGGGTTTAGAAGAGGTCTTCTGGATACTTTACTGGGATTTGGCTTCTTCTTTTTTCTTTTAATAAAACTATATATGATTGCAGTAGTAATACATCTAGTTATTTCTAATTGAGAGAACAAGGTTTCTTCTATCTCACCTCATCTCTGAGGCTAGCTTCAGGTCTTCATAATGTCGTTGTTGTTAGATGTCGTTGAGTCGACTGGGTTCCTTTCATAAGGTAGAGGGCTGGATTAAATACTTAAAACTTCATTTGTAATTATTAGCTTTTTGTAAACTGAGACATAGTACCTATGTCTATACCTTGTTAGAGAAGAATGCCTAATGGAAACATAGTCCTTTCTTGCCAAAGAAAGAGAAAAAAAAAAAAAACAGGAGAAATTTTCAAGATTTGAGGGATTAATTTTGAAAGTTTAAATGCTTCAATCACTCCTTCTATACAAATTGCTCTAAGAAATAAAAATCAATAAGTAGGATAACTTCACATATAAGGATTACCTCAAACAGAAAACTAATGTTTATTTGTCACATATGTTCAAGGGAATGAAGCACAGGTGTCTGTGTTACCCCAAACGAATTATTAAGTAATGCATTAAAAGGGGGTAGAGTGATTGCAATTCAGTTCAATTCTGTGCATTATAGTGCCTGGCAGATATCTCATTTTTTAGTGGATGAAATAGTGTTATCTTGATTATCTTTCCTGATAACAATAAAACATTTTTTACTTGTTTGTTTTCTCTAGGAAACTAAAGATATTTTTTGAGAAAATGTTTAAATTCCTCACATTTTTCACACGTTGCTTAGGAAGAAGTTTTTTCACAGCATGAGATATTAACGAATATTCATGCTTTAACTCTATGTCCTGTGTGGTCATCACAAAGACTCTATTCCTTTGTGCAGGTCTATCACATAACTTTTTTTTCTTTCTTCTTCTCCTTTTTTTTTTTTTTTTGTGCTTTAGGTGAGTCTTTCTAGAACAAATTAGTTTGTCATTGAACAGTGAATACACAAATTGTTTTGTGACATTGGTTGCCAACCCTGCGATGTGTCAACATTCTCCCTTTCTCCATCCCAGATTCCCTGTTTCCATTCGTCCAGTTTTCCTGTCTTTCCTGCCTTCTTGTCTTTGCTTTTGGGCTAGTGTGCCCATTTGTCACCTATAAATGAACTATGAAACATGTCCCTCATGTGTGTTATTATTGGTCCTATAGATCTGTCTAATCTTTGGCTGAAGGGTGAACTTCGACAGTGACTGCAGTACTGAATTAAAAGGGTGTCCCAGGCACATACTCTTGGGGTTTCTCCAGTATCTGTCAGAACAGCAAGCCTGGTCTTTGTTTTTTTTTTTTTTTTGTAAATTTTAATTTTGTTCTACATTTTTCTCCCTCTCTGTCCAGGACTCTCTATTGTGATCCCTGCCAGAGCAGTTGGAGGTGATAACCAGGCACCATTTAGTTGTTCTGAGTTCAGTCTGGTGGAGATTATGGACTCATCTTTCCCTTGTGTCTTTGGTGTTCTCCATTCTCCTTTGCTCCACCCAGGATGGGACCAGTAAATGTATCTTAGAAGGCCACTAGCAGGATTTTAAGACCCCAGTCGCTACTTACCACAGTTGGATGTAGAACATTTTCTATATAGACTGTTAGAATGAGTTAGATGTCTCCCAAGACCATGGTCCCCAGTCCTCAACCCAGTAGCTCTGTCTCTCAAGTCATTTAGATGGGTCTGTGAAACGTCTATGACCTTCCCCTAATCAAGTTGTACTGACTTCCTGAGAATTGTGTAGTGTCTTACTCTTCACCAAAGTTACCACTAATCTGCTATCTAGTTAGTGTTTTTCCCTCTCCATCCCTCCCCTCCCTTGTAACCATCAAAGACTATTTATCTCTGTCCATCACAGAACTTGGATGTGTGCTCTGAGACGGCACTTCTCTTTCTGAGTAAAGCATAAAGAGTAGAAATGAGTGACTGAGCATGTGACCAGAAGACTTTTTTTTCTGTAGCCCAAAGAGGGCACATACTCTGAAGACAATTGTGAAACAAGAACACTTCCTTCGAGGTCCTCTGACAGCTGCAGTCAATGTCCCCTTTTATCCCTTGCAGTCTCCCTTCTTTACCAGAGCTCTTCACTCCTGTGTTCTGTGTCCACTGTGTCACTTAGCTAGTAGATTTCTTGCCTTTGTTCTTTAAGTATAGTCTTTCCCATAGGGTCTTAGATTTTTAAATCTAAGCGTCTTTTTATTTTCATTTTCTCCTTTATCATTTTAAATTTTGTGTGTATACGCCAATTTAATAATCAGAGAAAATGAAAACACATTTCCATTTTGTGAAAAAAGAGTTTTTTTTGTGAGTGAAATCTTTAAGACTGGCTTGTAGAAAAAAGATCAATGGGGAAATTCATGGGGAAGACTGTGCCTCATTATTTTGTCTAGCCACAATCCACTTGTTCCCTAACTGAGAGTTACTGACAGAAAATACTTTAAGATTCTCTAACAGAGAGAATTTAATATGAGGAATTGGTTACAACGGCAATTACAAAGGTAATTGGTTATAAGCTGAGAAACAAAACATGGGCTAGAAAGAAACTTGACAATTAATGATAGCAGGAAACCATTAGCACCCTAAAGCTGGAGGTAGAAGGGAGAAGTTGGTATTTTCTGAGTCTAGAAGCTGGGACTATTCAGCAGGGGCTATATTTGAGGTACTGCAGAAAGTGATACAGCCGCTGCAGGAAACACCTCCAAATCTAGACAGAAGAAATATACTGACTTCTTCCTTTCCCTCACCCTTCAAACTGCTGCCAGTTTTTCCCATCGGCCAAACCCAACTGTAATCCAAGCTGACATAGGACTCTGAGAAATTCAGCTTGGAGGAGTCAGGTAACCTGTGTTATCAAAAAAAGCAAGAGAACAGTGAATATCTTAGATCAGGTTCCCTAGAAGCAGAGTCTGAAATGGCGATTCTTGTTCACGTGATTTACTTAGAGAGTACTCCTGGAAAGGATATGAGGAAAGTAGAAAAGACCAAGTGAAAAAGACATAAACAACAACAAAACAAACAAACTTAAGCAAGGGGCATGCCGGCATGCCTTTTTTCCCTCCTAGTCAGCCTCTGGCTGAGGTTTGTCCATCAGTTGGAGGCATGGTCTCCCAGGTGAGGCAGCTCCCATTTGACTGAGGAGAATGTCCAGTGAAGGAGAAATTAAGAGTTATCAGCCAAAGCTCACCATCACACCATCATTGGAGCATAGAGAGGATCTGGGCAGGGCATCCAAAGAATCCACTCATTCAAGGAACAGAGCTGCAGGCAAACAGCCCAATAACTGGTACCATCAGAGCTGGAATTACAAGAGAATAAAATTATGGGGAGGAGGGGTGCAATTAAAAGCATTTGGAATAGTTGAGATGATAGGATCTGGTATTGAATAGAGTAGTGGGAGTGAAAATATATTAAGAAGAAAAGAAATGGAAAGGAAACATTGGAAAGTCCTCCTTAAGTAACAGTAAAGAAGATATTGAGACTAATTTGAATGAAGGTTGTAAAATATGATGCAAAAGATTTTAACTCCGTTGGTGTAGTGGTTAAGAGCTATGGCTGCTAACCAAAAGGTCAGCAATTCGAATCCACCAGGCGCTCTTTGGAAACTATACGGGGCAGTTCTACTCTGTCCTACGTGGTTACTATGAGTTGGAATTGACTTGACGGTAACTGGTTTCTGGGAAAATGATCTAGTGTGTAACGTAAATTAAGAACCAAGAGGAAAACTTGATTTAGAAGGAACGATGATCTAATAATCTGAGATGATTATGAGACATCCAAGCAGATATTTTTAGTATTATTACGAGCACTTGGCATACAGGAGATACTTGGTATATGTGCTTTGTTTTGTTCATGTATGAGAAATCTCCTGGTAAAATATAGTGGTTGAATCATCTGTATAATTTAATATTTATCAATAGTGAGTGAAGTTAAAAAAAAAAAAATGTATAGGAAGACAGTAGGAAAAAAGTCAAGGACCAAACTTTAAAAATGCCAAATATAAGAGATGGAGTGAAAACAGGAATTAGAAAAGAAGAGGCAACTAACAGATACTGAGATGTTAAGTGAGCCAAGTACAACATGAGATGCTTTATGAAATGTGGGAACAGAGTAATTAAAATAAGTCTCCCTGACAAAGAAAAAATACAAAACTGAAGTATGTCTGTCTGTTTAAAAAGGAGGCATATTTACGTATGGGGTCTTAAAAGCTAGCAAGCAGCCATCTAAGATGCATCAGTTGGTCCCAACCCACCTGGAGTAAAGAAGAATGAAGAACACCAAAGACACAAGGAAAGTATTAGCCCAAGAGACAGAATAGGCCACATAAACCAGAGACTGCATCATCCTGAGACCAGAAGAGCTAGATGGTGCCTGGCTATCACCAATGACCGCCCTAACAGGGAACACAACAGAGTCCTGATGGAGCAAGAGAAAACTGGGGTGCAGAACTCAAATTCTAGTGAAAAGACCAGACTTAATGGTCTGACGGAGACTGGAGGAACCCCAGAAAGCATGGCTCCTGGACTCTTTGTCAACCCAGAACTAAAACAATCCCGAAGGCCAACTCTTCAGACAAAGATTAGACTGGATCATGGGACATTAAATGATATTTGTGAAGAGTGTGCTTCTTAGCTCAAGTAGATACATGAGACTAAATGGGCAGCTCCTGTCCGGAAGTGAGATGAGAGGCAGAGAGGGTCAGGAGCTGGTTGAATGGACATGGGAAATTAGGGGTGGAAAGGAGGAGTGTGTTGTCACAGTATAGGGAGAGCAATTAGGGTCACATAACAGTGTATGCACAAATTTTTGTATGAGAGATTAACTTGAATTGTAAACTTTCACTTAAAGTATAACAATAAAAAAGGAGCCATATTTAGTTAAAAGGAGGTAATTAATCAAATTACTTAGACATATATATATATATGTTTAAAGTTCAGCTACTATGCTGCAAATCCCTTCTCTTTTCTGAAAGGGAAAATTAAATGAGCGTTAATATTTATGAACCATCAAAGCAAGTAAAGGTCTTTTTGCTACTCTGGGACTGATGTCTAAAGAATAATTTTGCCTGTTTTCATCTCCTTTAAAATTAGTAAGTTTCTTCTCTTGTGTTTTTTTTTTTTTTTTTTTTTTTGGCTGTTCTATGTAGAGAGATAAGCAGTTTCTTGCTGCCAAATTATTTTATTTCTAAGCCTACCTCTACCCAGCTAAAAATGTAAGCATTTATATCAGCATGGAAGTTATCGTTTGTGAGATGTGTAGATAACTGTGGAGTGGACAATCATAAAACAATAAAACATGGCACATTAGATTTTTATTGTTACTGTAACAGAAAAACAACACAAATTTATTATCTTTCAAGTCACAGGTTTTGCTGGGCTAAAATCAAAGTATCAACAGCCTTCTGGAGGGTCTAGGTGAGAATCCATTTCCTTTCCTTTTCCAGCTTCTAGAGTCCACTCATGGAAGAGCCCTGGTGGTACAGTTGTTAAGCTCTCAGCTGTGAAATTTGTAGCAGTCTGCTTCTGTAAACATTACAGCCTTGGAAACTCTATGCGGGCAGTTCTACTCTGTCCTACAGAGTTACTATGAGTTGGAATTGACTCCGCGACAATGGTTTGGTTTTTTGGTTGAGTCCACTCATATTTCTTGGCTACTGGCTCCCTTTCTCCAGCAATAAGACATCTTTCTGACCCTTCCTCTGTCATCAATCTCTGTCTTTCTGACCAAAGCAGAGAAAGTTTCTTGCTTTTAAGCACCCATGTGATTATATTGGGTCTGCCCAAATAAGGAAGAGTAATTCCCCCATCTCAAGGTCAGCTGATTAGCAACATTAATTGCATCTGTAACCTTAATTTCCTTGAAACGTACCATAGTCACAGATTTCAGGGATTAGGACGTGGACATCTTTGTGGAGGCTGAATTGGCAAGGATTATTTTGCCCACCAGCAATAGGTGAGATATTGTTAATCACTTCAGATAAACTGAATTTATAAAGATCATACTTTTAAGAGTCTTTCTAGTGTTTGAGATCACTGACTTTTAAATTACTGTCTCTCTGCTGCTGCTATTTACAAGAAGTTTGAATAGAATAAATGTGCTTCTGAAAATTTCTTGACATAAAATACAATGTGAATATTTTTTCTTCTCATTTCCTTCCCATCAATGCGATGTTTTTAATCTCAGCATGCAGATAAAGAACCTGTACTGAGATATTTAACTGGCTTGCACAAATGGTAGCATTTTGTGAATTATAATCTTTACTGTTGATTCTTGGCCTTTTTTTCTATTCTCTTCCTAACTTCTTGCCATCAAATCTTTCCGTGATGTTAACAGTAATATTATTTACTTTGTTAATGGTCTGCTCTGCCCCAACAGAATGTAAAGGATGAGGCAGAGATTTTGCTGTTATTGCAACTGGTGTTTAGTGCTGTTCCCCTTAGCGAGAAAACCAAACTTATTGCCATTGAGTCGATTCCGGCTGATAGCAACCGTATAGGACAGAATAGAACTGCCCTATAGTGTTTCCAAGACTGTAAATCTTTAGGGAAGCAGACCGCTACATCTTTCTCCCACTGAACTAGCCTTTCAGTTAGCAGCCAAGCACTTTAACCACTGCACCACGAGGGTTCCACTGTTCCCCTAGCACTTAGAATGTCAAACATGTTTTTTCTCTACTCCACACTGACACTCAAAAAAGACAAATACTTTAAAACCCTGAAGATGGTATAGAGTTGTGGAAGACAATCAAAGTGAGGGCATCTTTGCTGCACTAAAGATGATCCAAAGATGCTGCTTTATAGCACTGTCACTTATGAAACAAGAAGGGGAAACCAATGACCCAGTGGTCAGTCTGACAAGTGGATCCTTATTCTAACATCTACATCAGAACCTAGGTGTAGGTGTATACTTACATTGATGTGAATAGTGAAAGGTTTGTGAGACTAGGAATACTTAAATGTTTGTTATCAACGGCAATTATCTAGCTTTATCTGTTTCAGCTACCGTGAACTATTTCCTAGTTATTATTTTCTTTAATAATGCTAGGAATTATAATTAATAGATTCATTATTTAGAGCTTAATTAAAACATGGTTTCCTTAAGTCATTCAACTCACAAATATTTACCAAGTGGTGTCTATGCAGAAGGTGCCATGTTAAGTTGGCGAAAAAAGGAAGGAGGTATCACTGCACTTTTATATGAATTACTGTGCATTTAGTAATGACTTCTTAAGAGTTTTTCTTTATTTCCCTCCACTGAATTTGTTTCATTTTGTTCTTTTCTACAGTCATAGAAAATAAAAGAACTAACCAATTCTTCCCACTGGTTTTAAAACTCCCTTGAGTGTGAGAATCATAAAAAAGTAATTTATAAACAATGTTTCCACTAAGTCAATAGGAACATATGAGATATTAACACAATGGCTGGTATATTCCAATCAACAGTCACTTTGTGAACATGGTTTCCGTTCTGGTCATTAGCGAAGTATCACGTCTTCGTCCACTTACTCAAGGACACAGGGAAAACAAAGATGAATGCTAAGAGGCATCCATAATATTCTATATCCCAATAAGAGAGAACTTCAAAGTATGAAATTGTAATCTAATGATGGGAGGCTCCCATTTCCTTTCTGACCTCGTTAGCCTCTGCCCCCATCTTCCTCATTCCACTGTTCTTTCCATCTTTTAAATGTGGCAGCCATGCTCCCATCTCACAGCCTGTCTACTTCCTCTTCCCTTTTCCTGTAACACACTGTCCCAAGATACTACCTGGCTCACCCCCTTACCCTGAGGATGTTAGTCAAATGTTAGCTTCTCAATGAGGCTTTCATTGGGCAGCCTTCCCAAAGTTGCAATCCCTTGCCCTACATTCTACATCTTTTCCTACTTTACTTTTTTCTCTGCAATATTATTTAGTTTGTTTATTGTTCGTCACCAGAATTAAAGATCACAAGACAAGGATGTTTTGTTATTTTGTTCAGTGCTGTACCCACAGAACCCAGCACATTACCAGGCACTCGATAAATATTTGTTAAAGGAATTTATTTCAGTGGCTTCTAATATGATTGTAGTAAGTAGCTTTAGTACAAGTCACTGGATAGCACAAATTGTTTGCACTTGGCTGGTAACTGAAACGTTACAAGTTCAAACCCACCCAGTAGCACTGGAGAAGAAAAGGCCTGGAGAACTGCTTCCATAAAGATGACGGGCAAGAAAACCCTATGGAGCAGTTCTATTCTGTAACACATGGGAGTTACCACGAGTCAGAATTGTTTGACAGCAGAAGACAAGAGCTTTAGTACATTACTAGAAAGCTCCTTGATGGTAGGATTGCTCTCTCTCTCTCTCTCTTTCACTTTCTCTCTAACTTTGTAACTCCACAGGCCATCCAAGGTACAACAATTGGTCTCTACTCACCTGGAGCAACAGAGGAAGGAGAGTCAGGAATAGGAGGAAGAAATGATGTGTGGCTGATTGCCTCCATGAACAACTGCCCCCTTTGCCATGAGACCTGAAGAACTGGATGCTGCCTGACTACCATTACTGAAAGTTTTGATCAAAGATTCTGTAAGAGAATCCTGTTCAAAAGGGTGAAAATGTGGAGGAGAATTACATATTCTCATGGAATCCAAAAATAAAATAAATTATCAAAACAAAACAAAAGCAGTCACTTAAATGTTTGTTAAATATAGAGTAGTAATATTTTACAACACTCCTGGAAAGAGTGAGGAAAAAAATTACAGTTATCTTTAAAGAAATGTATGATCATAGATCAGCTTCTGGGTCCCTTGCCTCATGGATTTTATGTAATAATTCATGACAAGGGGATGCATTTTCCACAGTGATTTGCAGGGAAGAGGGAACTGAGAAGAGAGCTAAGTCATTTTCTGTCAAGGGAGAATTAACTATACTTGCTTGCACTTCAAATAGTTTCACTGTGTACACGTTAGGGAGGTTTTTGTCCAGAGAAAACATAAAAGTGTCACAGAAACCAGGCAATACTATTCCCCTCTGAGAGGAGGCATGGCGTGTGGGAGGAAATTCTGGGAAAATGTTCACTATCTAAATTCAGCCAAAATCTTGATGATCTAAGCAGAAAATATAGGTATTTTAAAAAAATCATGCCCCAAAATAGATTACTTGAGGGTTGCTTTGGTCTAATTATACACAGCTCACTGACCCTCTTGATTTTCTAAGCCTAGCCCATTGGCAGTCCTTCACACAGAAAGAGCCTGAACAAAGTGATGTCTTGCATTAGCTCTCAGGTGGTACTGCCACTTAAAGGCTTCTCCAATGTTGAACTGCCTTGCACGAATCTGATTATACCTTATCTCTGTATATATTTTCACATTTCCTACATACTGATGTCAACCTATAACTTAAAAAAAAATGCAAAAGAAATGGTGTAACTTTCTCTTGACTCATATATAAAGAGAGGAAAATTTAGGGAACAATCAGTGAATTTTATTTGTTTCCTTGTTTTCATTCCAGGTCTAATTTTTTTTGTACCCTACTCTTTAAGTGCACACAAAAACCATAATTACTTTATTGATATCCAATAACAAAGACAACAAGGATATTTGAGCCTCTTGAATCCAGATTTCAACACGGAACTGATACATAGTATTTCTTAGGTATTTTCATCAGACATTAAAATTTATTTTGATGTTTCTCTAAGATTCTCTTGAAGCCAGTAAGTAATTGTACCACTTCTCTCTTTTATGTGTCTCCTCCCACTCAATCCAAATATCATTTCCTTTATTCTAGCTAAGTATTAAACAGTTGAGTAGCAAATGTGTGAATGTAAGACAGAAGAGTTTTTAAAAACCCATATGGTATGAGTTTTTCTATGGTCCCTTTCCCTTTTAGAAAACCATAATTTAACACAAATTAAGACTCAATCTTCTCTAATGAGAACGATTTGAGAGAAGCAATCTCAAGTTTTCTTGTTTCCTGTGAGAAAAATAATTCTTTTTAACATTTTCGTTAGTGAACTATATTTACTATGACCAACACTTTCTTAGCTGGAAGTAACTTTCTGGTCAGGAGATGTTTTCCAAAATTTTCAAATTGTTACCTTATATATTTTTCTGATATATATTTATGCAACTATAAAAATGGAAAAATACTGGCAGCCAAAAGTTCAAGATTAAATCATAAGATTATTGTAAAGTATACCTATAATTTTCGGGCTGAATGACCAAGCTCATTGCCCACATTTTCCCTGAGAACTTTTGTCATATGATTAAGAAAACTAGTTAAAATGGATTCAGTAGAACTCAACTACGAGTAATAAATCATACCGATCTAGATGAGAACACCGTCTCACTGACAAAACAACTCTTCCGTGGAGATGGACTGGCTATGAATGATTTGTTCACTAAAGACAGATTGTGATAACTTTACAGTGGAGAAACCCAATAAATACTACCTCAACTAGGTGATCAAAGTTAATATCAACAGTGTGACAAGTCATGTTGATAATGTATATCTATATTGGTTTACTAGGGCTCCTGTAACAAAATACCAAAAACTCGTGGCTTATAAGAACATTAGTCTTACAGTTCTGGAGGCTAGGAGTCTGAATTCAGGGCATCCACAGGGCTATGCTCTCTTCTCTCCACTCTAGGGGCAGATCCTTCCGTGTCTCTTTCAGTTTCTGGTCACCCTAGCAGTTTCTTGGTGTTCCTTTGCTTATATATGACTCTTCACTTGGCTGTTTTCCTCCTGTGTATCTCTCTCTCTGTTCTCCTCTTTTATAAGGACAACATTTAGATGGGATTGAGACTCACCCTACTCTTGTATGATCTCATGTTAACTTTACTGGTATATTATCAAATAACGTACTTCCAAATAAGGTCATGTTTACAGGTACCAGAGATTAGGACTTCAACATATCTTTCCTGGAAGGAATAATTCAATACATAACAGTCTTCACTTTTATTACTCCAAATCTATGTTCTTCCCACATGAAAAATACATTCACCCCATCCCAGCATCCCCAACATATTAACCATTGCAACATCAACTCTAAGTCCAGAATCTCATCTTCTAAATCATCTAAAACAAGTATTGGTGCTACCCTGGGTATGGACCATCCTAAGGCAAGTTTATGTTCATCTGTGGAGCTGTGAAACCTAGAATACAAGTTATCTGCTTCCAAGATTTCAATGGTGGGACCAGCACGGTATAAACATTCCCATTCAAAAGGAAAAATTAGAGAGGAAAAAGGGGTTATAGGATCCAAGCAAGCTGGAAACCTCACAGGGAAAATTCCATGGGATTTCAAGGCTTGAAAATAATCCTCTCTTCTCTAGGTCCACTTGAGAAGTGGACCCACCCCAGCCCTGGGTGGCAGTCCCACCCCATTGGCCCTGGGCAGTGGCCCTACCCTCTGGAAACTAGGAGGTGGCTCTGCACTCTAGAATCAAGGGGATAGCCCACCCTCTGGAACCCAGAAGTGGCAGCCCCACCCCAGGGTCTGTATCCTCTAGGATTGTTACAGCAGCAGTATCCCTGCAGTCCTCGGAATTGCTCTTAAGGTCGTTCTACCCTTTTCTTGAAAGATAATACATGTTTGCAGATGAGTAGTTGTTTCAGCCCATTTCCTGCCAGCATAATTCCAGGAGTCTAAAAGTCTTCCATTATTTTATCCACTCTTTGTCCTCTTCAGTTCAAGGGAGCAGCATTTCCGATAAGGTGGTTAACTGAATCCATAAGTCACACATTTAACCTCTTTAGCAAGTGGTTTTCCAATCACATCCTTAGTGTTCTTTCCAGAATATGCTTTCTCAATTTTTAAAATATATATAGGCTGAGAATTTTTCAAATCTTCAAGTTCTTTGTTTAACAGTTCATTCCTCAATTTATCATTCCTCTCATATTTTACTATAAACAGTAAGGAGAAACCATGCTGCACTTTCCACACTTTGCTTAGAAATCCCCTCAGCTAAATATCCAGGTTTATCTCTTACAAGTTCGACTCCTCACAAAACAGTACAAATAATTCTGCCAAAGCTGCCACTTTATAACAATGTCCAATAACATGGTCTTCATTTCCTTCTAATCTCTCACTAGACACATCTTGTAACATTAATATTTCTAGCAACATTCTGCTCATGGTCATTTATGTATTCCTTAAGATGATAGAAGCTTTCTCTACAGCTCTTTTCACTTTTTCCTGAGATCTCAACAGAATTGCCTTTAAGTTCCTGAATTTTATCAACAGTCTCATCAAGGCAATGGAGGATTTTTCTAGCATGAACTTCATAATTCTTCCACTCACCACGCGTTACCCAATTCCAAAGTCACTTTCACAATTGTCGTTATTTGTTACAGCAACACTCTACTTCTTGGTAACAAAAACTGTATTAGTTTTCTAGGGCTGTCATATAAAAGTACCATGACTTAGGGGGTTTAATAGAATAGAAATTTATAGTCTCATCATTTTGGAGGCTAGGAGTCCAAAATCAAGGTATCAACTGTGTTGATTCCTTCTGAGAGTTCCAAGGGGGAATCTGTTCCATGCCTCTCTTCTAGCTTTTGGTGACAGTCGGTGATCCTTGACTTCTAGATGCATCACTTCAATATCTGTCTGTGTAATTCCATGGTGTTCTTCCCTGTTTGTGTCTGTGTCTCTTCTCCTCTTTTATAATGATGCCACTCGTATTGGATTAGAACTCACCCCACTCCAATATGACTTCATGTTAATTTAACTTAAAATATCTTCAAAGACCCTATTTCCAAACAAGGTCACATTCACAAGTACCAACGGATAAGACTTCAATAACATCTCTCTCTCTCTTTTTTTTTTTTTTTTTTGAGAGGAGGCATAATGCAATGAATAGCAGTCATAAAAAACAAGGAAATTCAAACTGTCACAGCCAAGAGGAGCCTAAAGATACATGGCAACTAAATAAAATGTCATATCTTAGTTGAGATCCTGGAACAGAAAAGAACACTAGGTGAAGACTAAGGAAGTCTGAATAAGGTAGGGATTTTAGATAATAATTAAATATTGGGTGATAGTTGGGTGATAGTTGTGACAAATATTAATAAAAGGGGAAATTGGATGGGGAGTATATTGGAATTGTCTGTACTGTATTTGCAACTTTTCTGTAAATCTATAACTATTTTTAAAATAGTTAATTAAAAAATAAAAATACATGCAGAAAGGGAATGGATGTCTTCTAAAGCATATTAACATTTCTGTTATGTATATTGATAATAACATCTATAATTTGGCTTTATTTGTTGTTTTTAAGTAAGCATGATGACATTTTCCTATATGTCTGCTCACTTATCCTGCAACTATCAGTTCTCACATGCACACCACCTTCTATATCTATAGGTTACTTACCCATAGTCTATGATAAATTGTTCTATTATTTTTGCCAGATAAATAGTTTGAATACTTAAAATATAAATCAACATAAACTAAAATGCACGTGAATCATACATTTTCATTACCAGTTTTGTGTAAAATAGCGTATATTTTACAACACTGTTCCTGAATCTTATAGTTATAAACTGATGTTTTAAAGCATAAAAAAATATGAGTTTTGATACTTTTCTGAATATCTGACAAGCTACAGTAGAGATGTTTTAAATTCTTTATGCTCTCTCAATAAATTGTCACCGTATGAATCTCTAATAGTGGAAAACTAAATACAAATCTTACATACTTGGTAATTAGACTGATATATTTCTAAACATGAAACCAAGTCGACTCGGGATCTTTTCTTTCTTTAGGAGTTCCGCTGGTGTACTCTGCAATTAGCTGCATTGATAGGTCACAGGTCAGTAAAGAGAAAGACGTGACAAGAAGCATATGCTCATTTGCTTCTCTGGTTTTAATGCTAATGAGCCCTAATGCCACTGGCTTTGTAAATTTCAATAGGTGAGGCAGTTATTTCCAGTAAAACAACTCAAAAGATGATATTAGGTTAAAGAGAAACTCTATAGTAAGTTGAAATACAGTAAGGGTCACACTTTTATAGTGGAGAAAAACATGTGAAGTAAGTAATCTTGAGTCTTACTAGCACCATGTTAGTTACCCTTGTCGTAGAGCAACCATCTATACTCTGATTAATGTAAAATTGAGAGATTTATTGAAAATGTAGAACCAACTCAAGCAGGGGATAGTGTAGTGGAATCCAGTAATCCAAAATGGCAACCCAGCAGTGATGTTTTATAAGAGGGGAACAAAAGATATGAAACGCATTACTTGATTCGTATTTACAAACTTAGATAACCGAAAGACATTACTTGATTGGTAGTATATCATTATAAGGCAGGACTTCCTGTGGCAGGAACTCATAAGGCAAGATTCCCTGTAATGCAAGCTCATAAGGTGATTGGCTTAAAAGGATATCTTAGACTGGTTACAGTGTGGAAATTACAAAGGTATATGACAGAGGGATCACAGTGTAGTTGTATCATTATTATCAGGCATTCCTGTCTTAGAAACAGCGGTGGAAGATGGCTGCCGCTAGGGTGAAAACAGAACCAGTAACCAAGGAATTGAACCCAATCCTCAAACTGGCCATTTCAGATCATATCAGATACCTAATTAAAAACAAAAACAAAACTCCCTTACACATTCTGTCCTTTCAGTCAAGGATTTCAAGAGACGTTGTTCGATCAGTTCACTTCACAGAGTTTTTTCTGCATGGATTTGGGCATACGTTTATTGGGGATGGTTGCTTATTGAAATTTTTTTAAGACCTCTGGTGCTATGCCTGTGAGAAGATTGTTATCATTGTTATTGGCTCCAACTCAAAGTGATTCCAAGCACAACAGAACAAACCCCTGCCGGGTACTTCTTTTAAGACAGATTTGTTCGTTCTCTTGGCAATCCGTGGTACATTCAATATTCTTTGCCAACACCCTAATACAAAGGCATCGATTCTTTGGTTTTCTTTATTTACCATCCAACTGTCACATATAAATGAGGCTATTGAAAACACTATAGTCTGGAGTGCACCTTAGTCCTCAACGTGACATCTCTGCAGCAGATTTGTCCAAATGTAACATGTCGTTTGATCTCTTGATTGTCACTTCCAGGGGTGTAGACTGTGGATTAAAAAAAGAAGTGAAATCAAACTATGAATAGCAGCAGAACATCGTGAAAAGGTAGCTGAGCATTATTTGATGCCTTCGCCATGCTATAGCTTTAAACTCTTGCTTCTGTGGTTTTACTATTTGAGGGTTAGAGCACAGCAGGCCACATTAGAGGGATAACCTGACATCTGATGGCTTACTCAAGGAATGGGCTAAGTCTATCTGAAATATAAGAACTGACAATGTACATTATTCTTTTCATAAGCATTAAATGGGTCTTTTGGGTAACAGCACTTGTCAAAATTTCATACAACATTTAATAGTCCCTATGATTATTGTAATGACAATGAATATTATTCATCAGGTTGAAAATATAGGCTTAATCCATGATTCAATGCCTGAGGGTAGTTAGATGAAAATATCTAGAAAAGGGGAGCCTGTGCGTGGAGGTATATGGAGCCAAGTAGCCTTCTGGCGAATTAGTTTAATATCTTGTTCCACTTCTCGAGGTGTCAATCCAGTTGCAGCAAGAAGTGTTAGATCTAGCACAGACCATTCCTTGCTCATCTAACAGGAAATAGGGAAATTAGATTATCCAAAACTACTCTGGCAAGTGAGTTCAGTGATTTCTCTTGAGCAGTCATAGCATTAACAACATCATCTGTTATTCTTTCCATGGTTCTGGAGAAGTTACAAACTGAGTGTTCTAAATCTCCTACTCTGTACCAAGGGAAAAATATTATCAAAAACTATAGCCTAAACTAAGGGACTCCTTTAAGGGGTTCCCTCCATCTCTTCTTTGCTCATCTCTTGACCACTTGTCTTTTTCCTTTCTAATAGCTTCAGTCCAATGTAAACTCTCATTGTAAGAATGGATGCCTAAAGGAATTTCCATGTGGCCTAAGGTACACTGGCCTGTCATATTCCAACTCTCCAAACAAGATAAAGACCAGGTACAAGATTCATTATTTGGATTCTAATTGGCAAAGGTAGGGTATCTTGATCTTCCACATAAAAATAGTTATTTTGCCAGTCCTGGAGTCTTTACAGGAAAGGGATGGTTTGATTCATCTGTTCGAGTCAATTCTCTGTCAAGGAGTTGTTGCAAATAGACAGTTGTTCTAACCATAGCCAATTCCACATTTGGGCACAAAAAGACCTTTTTCCTTGTAGACATGCTATTCAAGTTCCTAAAAAAGCCATGTTCCAATATCTGGGAGGGGTATTATATGAAATTAAGGACTCATTTTTACAATCTGAAGAGGAGATTCAGGGCATTTTGGAATGCTCTTCAACTCTAATCCAAGTCTGATTGACACGTGAGACTTGGGGTTGAATCAGTATCTCAGGAGGATGCCACAGTCGTACATGTGTGGCTTGCCTAGAGGTGACGTTAAAATTGATGGTAGCAGGGGAAACAAAGCTATATAATTCAGTATGAGAGTAGCTAATGGATCTGAGTTCTCATGTACAGTTTTGGGTAAAGGATGACAGATCCAGCATTCAATCAGATTTGTGGATTGTGCAATTGTCAGAGCAAGCTTAACAAAGACATTCTCATGTCAAGAATTAACAGAAGCTGTGATAAACAGTAGTATGGGCAGAACCTTTAAGAAGGGCTTCATAGTGGAGAAACACAGTCCAAAAGAAATAAACAAGGGCTGCTAGCATACAAATAATAGTGATGACAAAATAAACTTCAGCAGTGAAAGACCTGAAGAAGGATTAAAAGGCTACAAACCAATAAAGAATAAATATAGTTAGAATGCTAATGATAAAAAGATATAATGTTACTCCAATATTCATGTGTCTTATTGAATTGATCTGTTACTGAAATCAACAGCAAGGGGTTAATAGAATATAAATGGTGGTAACAATTATGAAAATGCAATTAGAATTTAAAACAAGAGCACAAATATGGATTCCAATCCCAGAATGTCATAAGAGATAAAACTATTTTCTAAAAGTGGTGTTATAAAAAGAGTTCTGGGCTTTCAGGGGAAGAACAAGGTATTAAAAAAACAAGTAATAATACCCCACAGTTGATGTCCAATGACAATAAAAAGGATTAGGGTAATCAGAAAACAAATTCTTAGTACCGCTACGGCTAAATTTTTTATCCTAAAAGTTCAGTTTATAAAACAAAATACTATTTCAAAACCAATGTTAAGTTATAAATTCAAATTAAGCAAAAACGACTATAATGGTCAGAAGGTGGCGCTACAGATGAGTTAGATCATTAAAATCAAATACCCATCACTAAAAATTATGATCCCATTGACTAAGAAAAATTTTAAAAGGCATTAAAGCACTAATTTAAGCAACATATTTCAAAGACAACAATTGGCATAATATAATCACCAAAATTACCAGGATATAATTCTGCAATCATGCATAACAGCTAACAATACTAACATATCAAAAATGATAAAGAAAAAGACAACCAGTCCAACTTTTACTGCAGGCTGCGTAGGTAGCTTCAAGTCAGGTCCAGAGATCTTGGGAAAGCAGTCTACCCAGCTGTCATCTGCTTCTCTTCCTGGCAACGTTTAAATTTTAATTTCAAACTTTCATGAGGCTCAGCAGTCCATTCAGGAGTCGAGGGTTTATTCAGTTTGGATAAATGAGTCACAGCCTTAACTGTCTGAAATTTAGTGACACAAGGATTAGTGAGAAGGACCACATAAAGTCTTTTCCATAGAGGTTCAAGAGAATCTTTTAATCAGTGTCTTTTCCAGTAAACAAGATCTCCAGGTTAAATATTAAGTAATTTAGATATTTCTTGCGTTTGATTATAAAAAAGCTCCTTAACCAGTGTATTCTTTATAATACTGGATCAAAGATGTACAATATTGAAACAAATCAGACTGAACTAAATTTGAATCAGGGCGTGTTGCCCAATAGCGGAGGGCCATTGGCCATCCGGTGATAATTTTAGGAGGAGTCAATTTGTGAGGTTCAAATGCAGTAATTCTTAAATTTAAAAGGATGAGAGGCAGCTCCTTAGTCCAAGGCAATTGCAGAGATTTGGAAAGTTTGGTCAGTTGAGCTTTTATTATACCATGAGTTCTTTCAACTACACCAGAGGATTTAGGGTGATAAGGACAATGAAGCATATGAAAAATGGAAACGATTTTCCATGTTTACTTAATTATTTGCCCAGTAAAATGGATGCTTTGGTCACTAAAAAGGACACTTGGGGCTCTCCAAGTGGGCATAATGTTTCAAGAATTTCTTAGCCACAAACGTGGCAGTAGCTCAATGACTAGGGAAAGCTTCTATCAAGTGAAAAAACCTACAAGTCATTATTACTACAGACTTGTATCCACTTGAGGAGGTGAATTGGATAAAATCAATCTGCCATTCAAGAACTGGTCCTGACGGCAAAGGAAATCTCCCAGGTGAAGCTTTATAAAGTTTACCTGAATTAAATTGAAAGCAAATTGAACACAGAGAAGCCACTTGTTCAGTGGCTTCATAAAAATGCTCCCACCAATATTTCTTTAAAATTTCTATCAACTTATCTCTTTCCAATTGGGAATTCATGTGCAATGTCTCCAGTACAGGAGCTTGCAGGGATTTGGGGAGAACTAAGTTCTCATTGCGTCCCATCCATATCCCAGAGGTGGGGCATTGGAGAAACTATGTTTTTTCCATTTCTCAACCTCATCCTGTGAGGTTCGTTTTTGACGTTTAAATAAATCTTGTAATCCAATTCCTCCAGGCCTAGAGGGATTCTCTATAAGCATGTTAAAAGGTTGTTCATCATCTGAAAGTCCCCCAATGTGAGAGACCATATACAACTGTTAAAAGCTTGTGAGAAGCATTAGCAGGATTGAAACAAGGGGGAGTGTGACCTTTAAAACTATGAGAAAAAAACATGATCTATAGCAACAGAAAAATCTCTCCACCAAAGGGCGTCTACAGTCCTGATTAGTTCATCTGTTGCTATTCCTATATTATCATGCCTGTAATTTCTAATCATAGGAACATGGAAGCATTCTAGCAAAACAAGTTTTTTATTAGGTCCAATCCACAATTCAGTGGTTGGATCCTGATGAAAACTTGCCTGTTCCTATTTTCTAATTTCCTCTGTGGAGGTTAATTGTTGATGTTTAAAAGGTGATTCTGTAATTTCTTATGGGTCAAATTCTAGTGGGTAACATTTTACAGGTGTCATAATTACAGGCATCCTAACTGTTCTGTTATTATGATCTAGTCCCTCCTTTTCATCACGATTTTGAGTGGAATTATCATGGCCATGAATGAGGGTGGCATCTTTAAAGGGTGATGGGGAAGTAGCTTGTTTAGCTGTTCTGTTAACTAAGTTGTTTCCTTTAATTTCCTCTGTGGAGCTCCTCTGGATTGGTAGGCTAGATTTTAATTACAGCAATCTCAGGATGAGCAAAATGGTTTCTAAGAGGTCTGCTACTAAGGGTCCATTTTTAATTTGGTACCCAGAAGAAGCTAGGAACCCCCTTTTTTCCCATAACTTTCCAAATCATGAATAACTCCAAAACATGATTAGAGTCTGGAAAAATATTTACTGACGGTCCCAAAGCCAGCTTGAAAGACTGAGTGCAATTAGATCAGCTTGCTTAACTGAAGTGACTTCAGGAGGGGTGCCACTTTTGAGGACCTCAGTTGAGACAGTTATGTCATATCTTCTCTGGTAGTGAGAGCTGGTAGATTCAGGCTTTAAATATGACCCATCAACAAATAAAACTAAATCAGGATTGGGTAATGAGATTTCTTGTAAATCTAATCTAGGAGGCAAAAGCTGTTTGGCAAGGTTTAAGCAATTATGGGTTAGATGGTTGTCATTATTAGGTGAAGGTAACAATGTAGCTGGATTCAGAGAGGTTATAGTGTGTAACTGAATATTAGAATAAGTCAAAAGGAGAACTTCATAAGAAGTCAGCCTGCTGGCCAACAGGTGTTGAGCAAGTGTTTAATTTAAAATGACTGATACCGCATGAGGAAAATAAGTGTCAAGAAAATTTCCTAAAACAATATCTGCTGTGGTGTTGACTAGTCTAGTGGTTGCAGTGACTGCTCTAAAGCAAGGCAAGTAGTTCCTTGCGACAGGGTCCAGGTGGGTGCTGTAATAACCGATAGGTCTCTGTTGTTCTGTATGTTTTTGAGTGAGAACTCCTAGATCATTCCCAGAAATCTTACAGACAAAAAATGAAAAGTCTAAATTATAATTAGGAAGCCCTAGAGCAGGAGAGTGAATGAACACTTCTTTTGGTTGAGTGATGGCCCTTTGGCCATCCTCAGAGAGCTGGAAGGGGTCAGGCTCTGAACTCTGGACAATGGTAAAGAGGTAAAGAGGTTGAGACAGCAAACACAAATTATGTATCAAAGTCCTGCAATAACTGAAGAGTCCTAGAAATCCTCTTAACTATTTCTTGGTAGTAGGGACAGGATAAGCTAAGATGGTTTCTTTTGGGGGGGGTCTATAGAGATCCCTTTTTCTGAAATAATATGCCCCAAGTATTTGACAAAAGGTTGGGTTAACTGTAGTTTTTCTCTGGTGGTTTTGTGACTCCCTCTGGCCAAATGTTGTAACAACAGGATACTATCGGTAAGACATGCCTGTTGAGAGTTAGAGCAGATCAGTAAATCATATATTATATATGATATATTATAATAATGTATTATAATCCATATATTATAATATATATTATATAATCCATATTTTATATATATTATCCATATATTATAATTATGTAGACCCCTGAATAAAGTTTAAAGTCTACAAATCTGCAAGTAAAATCAGAAGAATAGGTGGGGAACTCAGTAATACTGTGGGGCATGACAGTCCAGGTAAATTTTTGGTCCTCCCCAAGTGAAGGTAAATAAATATTGACTGTCTGGATGGACTGGAATGTTTAAAAAAAAAAAAAAAAAAGCATTGCAAAGATCAACTACTGTCAAGCGAGTCACTTCTGGGGGGGCATTAGAGAGGAGCAGGTGGGGGTTAGGAACTATGCAAAATCTTAGAATTACTATATGATTAAAAGCAAGCAAGTCTTGCACAAATCTCCAGCCCCAATTGAAGGGTTTCTTCCAGGGAAAAATGGAGTGTTGCAAGGACTGGTGCAAGGAATTATTAAGTCTTTAGCCAAAAAGTCTTGAATTCTTTACCTTCTTATTTTAAAGGGTATTGAGAAATTTTAGGGAAGGGTTTAGAGGTATTTATTTGAATTTCAGTTGGTTCAGCTGACAAGATCCAACCAATATTAGTCAAAGTAGTGGCCCATAAACTTTCAGGTACAGAAGAAAGGTATTCCATAGAATTGGATAAAGTAGGGGAATGAACTTCTTTCAGTGGTAAGCTGAGTGCCTATGAATAGCAATAGGCTTCTTCACTTAAAGTATTTTCTATCATAGAGTCTCTGTTAATTGGCTTCAAGTAAATCTAACAGCATTTTCATGTTCCTGAGAATTTTATTTGGCAATTCCATTTGGATAACAGATCTCTTCCCAGTAAATTTACAGACATGTCTAAGTTCAGTAAAAATGGGTGAATATCCTTTATAGGACCTAAGGAGACAGAAACAGGCCAGGAATGGGTTAAAATCTATTCTTGATTAGTAACCCCCACAACTTTTCAGGTTTTATTGTCTGGGGCAAGGGATTTTGTAAATTTGTGGGGTTTATTGCAGATGAAGTATGTCTTAGGCTAGGTTTTCTAGAGAATCAAAACAAGTGTATAAGTATATACAGAAAGGGATTTGTATCAAGGAAATTGTTCCCACGGTTGTAGAAGCTGGAATGTCCCAAGTCCATGGGTCAGGATAGAGGCTTTTCCTGATTCACGTAGCCACAGGAGCTGGTAAACCCAAGATCGGCAGGTCAGAGAGTAGAGCGCTTGTTCACAGATTGTGAAGACTGAAAAATCCCACGATGGGCAGGTAAGATTGCAGGTAAGCTGCTAACTGGAGTCCCAAGAACCAGAGGTCAGACAAACAGGAGCCAGCTGCAGGATCCAGAGCAAGCAAACGCCCATGAGCCTTGACAAAATGTCCACTTATATTCGATGCAGGCCACACACCCAAGGAAACTCTCTTTCAACTGATTGGCTACTCATAGCAAATCCCATCATGGAGGTGACCACATTATATCAAATCTCATCATGGGAGTGATCACAACATCATATTATTGTTATTGGGTGCCATCGAGTTGGCAGAATGAAATACTGCCTGGTCCTACCCTATTCTCACAATCGTTCTTATGCTTAAGCCCACTGTTGCAGCCACTATGTCAATCCATCTTATTGAGGATCTTCCTCTTTTTCATTGACCCTCTACTTTACCAAGCATGATGTACTTACCAGGGACTGATCCCTTCTGATAACCTGTCCAAAGTATGTGAGATATAGTCTCATCATCCTTGCTTCTAAGGAGCGTTCTGGCTGTACTTCTTCCAAGACAGATTTGTTCATTCTTTTGGCGGTCCATGAAATATTCAATATTCTACACCAACACCGTAATTCAAAGGTGTCAATTCTGTTTTCCTTATTCATTGTCCAGATTTCACGTGCATGTGAGGTGATTGAAAACATCATGGCTTGGGTCAGGCGTACCTTAGTCTTTAAGGTGACATCTTTGCTTTTTAACACTTTAAAGAGGTCTTTTGCAGCAGATTTGCCTGATGCAATGCGTCTTTTGATTTCTTGACCCCTGCTTCCATGGATGTTGATTGTGGATCTAAGTAAAATGAAATCCTTGACAACTTCAGTCTTTCCTCTGTTTATCATGATGTTGCTTATTGATCCAGTTGTGAGGATTTTTATTTTCTTTATGTTGAGATGTAATCCATACTGTGGTCTTTGATCTTCATCAGTAAGTGCTTCAAGTCCTCTTCACTTTCAGCAAGCAAGGTTGTTTCATCTGCAGTCACAGGTTGTTAATGAGTCTTCCTCCAACACTGATGCTGGGTTCTTCTTTATATATTCCAGTTTCTCAGATTATTTGCTCAGCATATACACTGAATAAATATGGTGAAAGGAGACAACCTTAAAGCACACCTTTCCTGACTTTAAACCACAAAGTATCCACTTGTTCTGTTCGAATGACTGCCTCTTGAAGTATGTACATGTTCCTCGTGCCTCTTGAAGTATGTACATGTTCCTCGTGAGTACAAGTAAGTGTTCTGGAATTACCATTCTTCACAATGTTATCTGTACTTTGTTATGATCCACACAGTTGAATGCCTTTGCATAGCAAATAAAAAACAGGTAAACATATTTATGGTATTCTCTGCTTTCAGCCAGGATCCATTTGACATAAGCAATATTATCCCTGGTTCCACATCCTCTTCTGAACCCAGCTTGAATTTCTGCAAGTGCTCTGTCAATGTACTGCTGCAGCCACTTTTGAATTATCTTCAGCAAAATTTTACTTGTATGTGATACTAATGATATTGTTCAATTATTTCTGGATTCAGTTGGATCACCTTTCTTTGGAGTAGGTGTAAATATGGATCTCTTCCAGTTGGTTGGCAAGGTATCTGTCTTCCAAATTCCCTGGCATAGACAAGTGAGCACCTCCAGCACTGCATCCATCTGTTGAAACATCTCAATTGTTATTCCGTCAATTCTAGGAGCCTTGTTTTTTGCCAGTGACTTCAGTGTAGCTTGAATCTCTTCCTTCAGTACCACTGGTTCCTGATTGTCTTAGTTATCTAGTGCTGCTTTAACAGAAATACCACAAGTGGGTGGCTTTAACAAATAGAAGTTTATTCTCTCCCAGTCTAGTAGGCTGGAAGTCCAAATTCAGGGCATCAGCTCCACCAGAAGGCTTTCTCTCTCTGTCGGCTCTGGAGGAAGGTCCTTGTCATCAGTCTTCCCTTGATCTAGGATCTTCTTTGCACAGGAACCCTGGGTCCAAAGGACACGCTCTGTTCCCACAACTGCTTTCTTGGTGATATGAGATCCCCTACTCTCTGCTTTCTTCTCTCTCCTCTTATCTTTTGTAAGATATAAAGTTATACAGGACACATCCCAGGGAAATTCCCTTTATATTGGATCAGGGATGTGATTTGAGTAAGGGTGTTACATCCCACCCTAATCCTCTTCAACATAACCCAATCCTGCCTCATTAATCACAGGCAGAAATTAAGATTTACAACACATAGGAAAATTACGTCAATCACTAAATGGAGGACAACCACACAACACTGGGAATCTTGGCTTAACCAAGTTGACATGTATTTTTGGGGGACACAATTCAATCCATAACACTGATCATATGTTACCTCCTGAAATGGTTGAAATTGTTTTTGGTATAAAGACCCTGTGTATTCCTTCCATCTTCTACTGATGCTTCCTAAGTCGTTTAATGTTTTTCCCATAGAATCCTTCAATATTGCAACTCGAGGCTTGAATTTTTTCTTCAGTTCTTTCAGCTTGAGAAATGCCGAGCATGTTCTTCCCTTTTGGTTTCCTAACTCCAGGTCTTTAAACATGTCACTATAATACTTTACTTTGTGTTCTGGAGCTGCCCTTTGAATCTTCTGTTCGGCTCTTTGACTTTATCATTTCTTCCTTTAGCTTTAGCTACTCGACGTTCAAGAGGAAGTTTCAGAGCCTCTTCTGACATCCTTTTTGGTCTTTTATTTCTTTCCTGTCTTTTTAATGACCACTTGCTTTCTTCATGTATAATGTCCTTGATGTCATTCCACAACTTGTCAGTCAGAACAAGGCCAGGGGCTGACTGCAGAACAGACCATCAATTGCTCATGTGCAAATTCAAGTTGAAGCTGAAGAAAATTAGAAGAAGTCCACCAGAGCCAAAGTATGACCTTGAGTGTATCCCACCACAACATTATACAACCGCCAAGTCTCTAAGAATTATGACCCTGCCGAGCTGACACACACAACCTTAATCATCACAAGGTAGCACCGTATCAATTAAAAATTTACATGGTTGTTCATTTATTTGAATAGTAGTTTCTCCCAGAGTGTTTAGGGTTACCTTAGGAAAAGCCCCTGATTTCTCCCTGGAGCCCCTTCAATCTTTCTGCTTCTGGGATACATCTGGTTTTAGATTGTCCAGTTTATTTTTTAGTTTTAAACATTCCTTTTTAAAATCTCAAGCCTTTTAAAATAGTAACAAACAAGGGATAAGTTACTGGGTCCAATTTTAGCCATATGTCAGGTGAACTTTTTCTGTATGGGAAAATTATTTTGAGGCTGGGTCTGCAACTGCTGTAGTTGCTGGGCCATAAGTTGCTTTTGTTTAGCTTTAGTTTTCCATTCAGCTTCCCTATCCTGCTGTTTAAGAGTTTGAGACAGTTTATAGGCTAGTGTGGCTGAATGTGAAGTGTTTTAATTTTCCCAGTCTAATTTGTGGTGTTTGACTAACTCAGCAAGCTCCAGATGGAGGCCATTGACAAAAAGTGAATTGAAAGCAATACAGGATCCAGACCCTTCTAGCTTTAAACTGGAGTGTTCTTGAAAAGTTTAGTCAAATGGCTCCTATAATCATAAACATTTTCATCTTCATTTTTTTTGCAACTCTGAACTTTAGTCCGATCTATTTTTCAGGGGAAGGCTTTGGATAACTTCAATAAGATTTGTGGTAATAGCTCTGGTCTGTGCTATTAGTTCCATGCCAGGAACGTTAGGCTAGATGGTTAGCAATTCTGTAGGAATTTTCCATCAGGCCTTTTCCATCCAACTTTGAGCATCACCTGGCCCTATCAATGAATTTATTAAATTATTTAAGTCTGCCTGACCAGGTTCCTAGGCATCAGCCAAGATTCTAAATTCTAGAATGAATTTGTGAGGATCTTCACGAGTGTTACGAAATTCTTTAACGAAAGCACAAAATTCTGCTTTTGACCAGGTGGCAAAAGTAACTTGTGGTGGCTTCTGAGGGTCTTCAGGATACTTAATTTTAAAAGGCATTTCACAAACAAGTTTTACTTCTTCTAGAGTTTCCTTGAGATAATATGGAGGTTCAATAAGGGGGTTTTCAGTGGAATAGGTAAGTAAAGAGGGATACAGGAAGTAACTGCTGGATGGGCAGAGGGAATGAGGGGAGCTAGCATCAGAAGGCTTGGGTTGGACTAGAGATGCCAGGGACTTCACCATTTTGAGAAAGGGAGCCTTTTTGGGAAAGGGAGCCTGTTCTAGGATAAGGAGTTATTTTGGGAAAGGGAGTTATGTTGGGAAGTGGAGGGTATTGTGGCTCCTGCTGGGTAGGTAGTCATCAAGGTTGCAGAGCTCTGAAATGTAATTCTTTAATTTGTTTAGCTTGTTTCGAAACAGTCTCCTGCAAGGAGGTTAATTTATCATTATGATTTCTTTTAGAAGCTTCCGAGTACCAATTACAAAATTCCTACCATTGTTTTAATTTTCTTCGTAAGGCTTTAGCCTCTAATTTGCTGCACATAAAGTTCAACTTAGTTAACTCAAATGACCCCTACAATGGCCATTGGTCCTTTAAATTTCCATCTGTAAGCACACATTGACCTAAATACAAGACTGAACTGGGGCCATGATGCTTAGTCATATAATCAGCAAGAGTTCCCTTAGGGGATCCTGCTTCAGTCTTGGACATGGCATTCTACATCTTATGGAAAAACTTGCGAGTATTACAGACCTAAATGCAAACAAAAACCTTATGGTGCACCAGAAAGAAAAGAGAGTTCAGAAAAACAGATTAAGAGTTGGCAGTGCCACCAAACTTAATTTGGTAATGAACCCAGTGAGACACTCAGTAAATGAGCAGAAAGTGAAAGTATAGAGGAAAAAACAGCCAATAAATCTCTCAGAGAGCCATCTTCATAATAAGTGAAGGTTTCAGTCTGAGAGGCTTACCTCCAGTGAACCTGGAGAATTCTAGGAGACAGTTCTGGGCAGAAGGGGCCCTTGCTGTTACCAGGGTGAGCCAGTTTAGTGACTTTTCGGGAATGAAGAAGATAATATTCCTTCAGAATCCTGCCGACTACACCGTTAAATGTCATAGAGTGACCATCTGTACTCTGATTAATGCAAAATTGAGAGATTTACTGAAAATATAGAATCAGCTCTAGCAGGGGATAGACTGAAATCCATGTGGTGGAATCCAGTAATCCAAAATGGCAGCCCAGAAGTGATGTTTTATAAGAGGGGAACAAAGGACATGAAGCACATTGCCTGATTGGTATTTACAAACTCAGATCATCAAAAGACATTATTTGGTAATTACAGGCTTAAAAACAAACAAACCTGTTGTAGTCGAGTTGATACTGACTCATAGTGACCCTATAGGACAGAGTAGAACTGCCCCATAGAGTTTCCAAGGAGCACCTGGTGAATTTGAACTGCTGACCTTTTGGTTAGTGACCTTAGCTGTTAACCACTATGCTACCAGGGTTTCCAATTACAGGCTTAGATCATCAAAAAACACTACTTGATTTGTAATAGATTATAAGGCAGGACTTCCTGTGGTGGAAACTCATAAGGCAGTACTTCCTGTTGTGGGAACTTGCAAGGCAGGACTTTCTGTAATGCAAACTCATGAGGCAATTGGCTTATATATATATATAGATATATATATATATATATCTTTTTAAAATTGGTTACAGTATGGTAATTACAAGGGTTTGTGATGGGGGGGTCGCAGGGTAGTTACGTCTTCATTACCGGACATTCCTCCCTCAGGGGAGTTGCAATGTAGTTATATCATCATTACTGGACATTCTTCTCTTAGAAACAGCTCTCCCTAGAGTGAAAATGGAACCAGCAACCAAACAATCACACCCAATCCTCAAATTGACCATTTCAGATGTTATCAGGTAACTCAATTTTCTAAAAAATTCTCTTACACATCCTTAAAAATTTTAAATCTATCTACTTTGTAGCCTGGATAAAGAGGATTTCTTTTTTTCTGGCAGCTGGGAAATTATGCGGGCCCATGGAGGACACTCAAATTTTCAACTCAGTTTAATTTTTTAAAATTAATTTTCTTTCCTTTCCTGATTTTCTGATGACTTTAAAAATTATACTGTGTTTTTCAGTCAAAAGGGAGGTCTAAAACAGTATTTTATAATGGAGCCAGGAAACCATTAAGGCTTCAATTCACTTTTTATACTTCAGCTAAACTCTACGTAATTGCTGCTTATTCTTAATTGCAATCTATCAGTGATGTAGAATCACAAATTCTAAGACCTAAAGTTATCACACTGGTAAACATGTTCATCCACTCTGAAAATTTTAAATGAAAACCAAGAAATTCACTTTACAGACAACAACTAGTAATAGGCATATATAAAATACATGGATTAGAGAGATTTCAGACTTGCATTGTGTCTTGAAGTATAGTTTTTATATAAATCCAGAAATTGTATACATATTCTTTTCCCTACAAATTTATTTTGGTTTACTGTAGAAATTCACTTTTTCCCAAATGATTAGTTATTAAATCTATTGTAGAGAGTCATGAGCACTAAGTAAGAAGTGAAAAGATGACCTGTATATCTCTAATGTCCTACTCACTTATGCATACTCTAGATGCATAAATACTGAAATATGGGAGTTTGTGGATGCCACTTGTAGGACAAAGTGGCAAAGTGGATTTGCAGAGACAATACTGACAAGCTTTAAAGTCGATAGATAAACAAGCATGGCATTGAACTCAGACATGATTTCGTGTTTGTTTTATTTTCACAATAAACATACCAACAATCATGAAGATGGCACAGGATCAGGCAACATTTTGTTTGTTATACATAAGATCATCATGAGTCAGAGCCAACTGGACAGCAACTAATAATAATAACATCATAAAAAGAAAAAAAGTAGAAGACAAAAGCCAATAGTTGACATGGCCAAGGAATTTACCAGAACTTTTAATTTTTTTTTCCTTGCAAAAGAAGGAGCTCCTTTATACACCTCTTTCAGTGTCAGGGCACTTCCTTTTTGCCTAAACATATTTAACTGTGATTTTGTCTAACTAAATAATAAATACAGCTGGGTCACCATGAATCAGAATGAACTCGACGACAACACATTTGGTTTGGTTTGGTTATTTTCCTCAGCTCCTAAATGTAATACCAAATGAAACTACTAAGCAGTATGTAGATGAGCAATTTAAAAAAATTGGATATAAAACTTTAATTGACTGATAGGATATCTTAGATGAGTTGGAAACTCATTGTTTAGGATCAATTTAGCATTAATTTTGTAACAATTTAATTGATAAGTATATGAAAATACAAAGTAAACATGTTTATAGATATTTAGAATTTTAAATGACATTATTTAACTAAACAAATATTTAATTGGAAAAGTGTATTGGCATAATTGAACACTCCGCAATTTCCAGAAATGGCTAAAACTTTTTTTCTATAATTTCTCTCAGATTTCTAGGACTGAACCTATCAATTAAAATAATTTACTGGCTAGGATAATGAACTTGGAAATTTCAGCCACTGAAAACTTAGTTCAAAATGAATGCAGTTGTTTGTCCCCAAAGGGAGAAAAATGCACATTCTGACTATAATAATGATAATGAAAAAAGAATTAAGAATGATTTGGGATTTATTTAAGGAAAATATTTTTACAATTGGATCAAAATAGTTATAACTTTATTTTTATGGAATTCATTAAAAGGAAAATGTGAATTCATAAATTCTTTCTATCAAAACAATTATCCTACTCATGGTGACCCTATGTGTTACAGCATAGAACTGAGCTCCATAGATTTTTTTTTTTTTTGGCTATAATCTTTATGGAAGCAGATTGCCAGACCTTTCTTCCATGGCTCTGTTGGATGGGTTTGAGTGCAAACCATTTGCACCACCCAGGGACTCTCTGGCACATAGCCCCATTCTATTATTGATGGTTTTGAATGTTGTTAAAACCAGGTGTCACATTTTCTTTACCATTGTTCCTAAATGCCCACTAATATCATATATACAGAGCAAACAGAGATAGTAGAGGATAATGGCTAAAAATTACAGAGTTTGGAGTCAGATTGCTTGAGTTTGGTGTGCAGTTTATACCTCTCTGAGTTTCAATTTCCTTAACTATAAAATGAGCGTACTAATAGTAGTGCTACTTCATACAGTTATTATGAAGACTAAATGAATTAATAGGTGTAGAGAACTTAGTACAGTACTAGTACCTAGTAAGTACTATTTAAGCGATTACTATTATTTATTATTATAAATATGCATGTGTACATGCATACATATCCACATACATGTACATAAATATGTGCATATATATAGATTTTGTGTGTATGCATTAATATATGCATGTATTCATAGGAATTATCATACAAATGCATTTTAATGTTAACTGTATGTTAAACTTGTTTTTCTTTATTTGTTAAGTGTTTATAAAGTATAGCAATTATCATCACCATTCCTATTTTATTTATCCTGAAATGCATTTAGGTAAATTTACTGATTATTCAGTTAGTATTTCTACACAGAGAGATTAGTTCATATTAGTGAATCTACTACTCTTTATATGTCTCTAATAGGTAATTAGAACTCAATAAACAAAATTTGTTATCAAAAGCTAATAGATGTAGAACCCATCTAGGTTCTCAGTTGAATTGAAACCTCAAACAGCAGTTCTCGTATTCATCATGCCATAGTTCTGGCTGAGGTGATGGGTATTACTTTCTTTAGGGATGTCAAAATTTTGTTAACCTCCCTAATCTCACATTCTCCATTTAGGCAGTGACAAATTTTCCACAATCCTTCCTCAGTGATTCCATTTAGCTATCTCTTTTGTTCATAACCTATTTAACTATGATTTTGTTTAAGTAATAAATACAGCTATTCTCCTCAGTTCCTAAATGTAATACCAAATGAAACTAATAGACAGTATGTACGTGAACATTCAAAAAAAAATTGGATATAAGCACGCACAGTGATTGCTTGGAGCAAAAACAATCAGGATTTTCTCCTCTTCCTAATACTATTTCCTGAGGAAAACGCACCCTACAACCACATAAACAAATAATAAGAGGAGAGGAGATTCTAAGTCTTCAAGACTATCCTTATTTCTATGAAACTGATTTTCAGTGTTTATTATCACCATGATGATTGGCCTCTCTGTGCCTATAAAGGATGTACCTGAGATGACCCTCATGCCCAATGATTTGCTAAAAGGATTTACTGGATTCAGAAAAACTGTTATGCTCATGGTTTACAGTTTATTATAGACAAGGGATACAGATTAAAATCAACAAAGGGGGGATAAGATGCCTGGGTAAAGTCTAGGAAAAACCGTATGCAAGCTTCCAGGTGTCCCCTCCTAGTGGTCACTCTGACAGCATTTAATTCTCTGAGAATAATGTGTGACAACAAGGGTAAAGCATTACCAACCAGGAAACCTCACTGAACTTTGGTGTCTAGAGTTTTTACTGGGGTCAATCACATAGACATGCGGTGCTACCCAGGTGACTGAGTTTAGTTACTCATCTCCAGTCCCCGAGAGGTCATAGTGATGCAGTGTGTCCTAGGGTCTCAGTCACACACGAAAAACATTATTATCAGGCAGAATATTTCAAGAGCTAAAACATGATCTCCATTAAACCAGTCAAAGACCAGGTCTCTTGAAAACAGGCCTATATTTATAAAGTGTAGGGCATGAACAACCTGGGCCTGCTGAGTTAACCCTTTACTGCTCAGTGCCTATTTGTCCTAGTGCCAAGACCCTAGTTATTCTTACACTAATGTTGGACTAGAACATGGGTCTCAGAGACAGTACTCCATGCCAGCAGCATCAGATTTACCTGGAATTTGTTAGTGATATAAATCTCCACCCCAGATTTACTGAATCAGAAATTTTGAGTGTGGCTCAGCTATCTGTATTATCATAAGCCCTCCAGATAATTCTGATCTATGCTAATGTTTGAGACCCCATTTGTCTGTCAGTTTGTTATACTGTGGTGGTCTGCGTAGTGCCGTGATGCTGGAAGCTATGCCATTGGTACTGCAAATACCCACAGGGACTCATGGCGGACAGTTCTTATCAGAGCTTCCAGACTAAGACAGACTAGGAAGAAGGGCCTGGCAGTCTACTTCTAAAAAAAATTGGTCAATGAAAACCTTATGAATACCAGTGGAACATTGTCTGGTATAGTGCCGGAAGATGAGCCCCTCAGGTTGGAAGGCACTCAAAATACGACAGGGGAAAGGCTGCCTCCTCAAAGTAGAGCTGACCTTAATGACATGGATGGAGTTAAGCTTTCAGGGCCTTCATTTACTGATGTGGCACGATTCAAAATGAGAAGGAACAGCTGCAAACATCCATTAATAATCAGAATGTGGAATGTATGATGTTTGAATCTAGGAATATTGGAAGTCACCAAAAACAAAATGGACTGCATAAAAATTCATATCCTAGGCATTAGTTAGCTGAAATGGACTGGGATTGGCCATTTTGAATCAGGCAAGCATATGGTGTACTATGCCAGGAATGACAAATGAAGAGGAATGATGTTGCATTTATCTTCAAGAAGAATATTTCAAGATCTATCCTGAAGTACAACACTGTCAGTGATAGGATAATATCCATACACCTACAAAGGAAGATCGGTTAATGGGACTGGTTATTATTATTCAAATTTATGCACCAACCACTAATGCCAAAGATGAGGAAATTGAAGATTTTTACCAACTTCTGCTGTCTGAAATTGATCAAAAATGCAATTAAGATGCATTGACAATTACTGGTGATTGGAAAGTGAAAGTTGGAAACAAAGAAGAAGGAACAGTAGTTGGAAAATATGGCCTTGGTCATAGAAATGACGCTGGAGGTGGCATGATAAAATTTTGCAAGACCAACAACTTCTTCATTGCAAATATCTTTTCTCAACAACATGAATGGCAACTATACACGTGGACCCCAGCAAAGGGGATACACAGGAATCAAATTGGCTACATCTGTGGAAAGAGATGATGGAAAAGCTCAATATCATCAGTCAAAACAAATCCAGGGGCTGACTGTGGAACAGACTATCAACTGCTCATAAGCAAGTTCAAGTTGAAGCTGAGGAGAGTTAGAACAAGTCCACAAGAGACAAAGTATGACCTTGAGTATATCCCACCTGAATTTAGAGACCATCTCAAGAATAGATTTGACACATTTGAACACCAATGACCAAAGACCAGATGAGTTGTGGAATGATATCAAAGACTTCATACATGAAGAAAGCAAGAGGTCATTAAAAAGACAGGAAAGAAAGAAAAGACCAAAATGGATGTCAGAAGAGAGTCTGAAACTTGCTCTTGAATGTTGAGTAGCTAAAGTTAATGGAAGAAATGATGAAGTAAAAGAACTGAACAAAAGATTTCAAAGGGCAGCTTGAGAAGACAAAGTAAAGTATTATAATGAAATGGACAAAGACCAGGAGTTAGAAACTCAAAAAGGAAAAACATGCTCGCCATTTCTCAAGCTGAAAGAACTGAAGAAAAATTTCAAGCCTTGAGTTGCAATATTGAAGGACTCTACGGAGAAAGTATTGAACGACCCAGGAGGCATCAAAAGAAGATGGAAGGAATATACAGTCCTGTACCAAAAAGGATTGATACTAAATATACCATGGACTGGCAGAAGAACAGACAAATCTGTCTTGGAAGAAGTACATCCAGAATGCTCCTTAGAAGCAAGGGTGGTGAAACTTCATCCCAAGTACTTTGGACACATTATCAAGAGGGACCAGTCCCGAAATGACAACATCCTTGGTACAGTAGAGGCTCAGCGAAAAAGAGGAAGACCCTCAATGGTGGCTGCAACAATGAGCTCAAGCATAACAAGGATTGTGGGGATGGTGCAGGACAGGGAAACTTTTCATTCTGTTGTACATAGGATCACTGTGAGTCAGAATCGACTTGACAGCACCTAATAAGACAACAACAATGTTTAATAACTGCTATTCCAGAAGAATATGGAGTCATTAAGTTAAGTCACATCCATTGTGTACGATGTACAAACAGACTATACTTCACACATGTATAAATAGAATAAATAATGATTAAGATGATGATACAGTTTTTATAAGTATATGTAAGTGTATAAGTATAATTTATATTATTAATACAAGAGTTACCATTGTTTACACATTTCGTATGTAGAGTGTAGCTATCTTTGACCTCTTGACAAAAATTAGGCATGCCTGTTATTGTTATTTCAAATTTATATATGAAGAATTGAGGGCGAGAGATTTAATTATCTTGATAAAATCTACCTAGCTAACTGTGTAAGGCAGAATTTGAACCAAGGCCAGTATGAATTGAAAGTTTAGTTTATCTGTGTTACACTTATCTGTTTACTTTTTAAGGATGTGAATAACCCAAAGATTATTTGAGAGTAACCTCCAAGAAACCTGAATATCAATAACAAATGTGAAAGATAGGAAATAATGTTTCCTAAAGATCACTTGTAACCATTCCATTACTGAGTTTTATCTTTTTCAAATAGAGAAGGGTAGCTTCCACTTAAAACGTATTGTTGTATCTATAAGAATATCTATCTATTGGATAGAATGAGGCCATCAATATAACAGCAATCTTTAAATGGTAGAGGTGCTAAAAATCCAGTAAGGTAATATTTATAACAATGTAAGAACCACTGGTCTCAAGTCATTTTTATATTACTTGGGGTTTAACAAAGAAGTAAACACCAAAAGGGATTTTTGTTTGGTATAGCATAGAGTTTCTAGGCTAGGACTCAAGAGTGTTCAGTAGTTTCCAGTATGAGTATGAGAGTAAACAGGCAGGCCTGAAGTGGACCCAAATCCAGATAACATGAAACACAGATAGCCATACTCTAGGCATTGTACCTGAGTGTCTTCAGGACTGTTTGCAGGTTCTTCTGGTGAAGAGCAACAGAAGAACACACCTGACATATTTCCTACTGCACTTTTCAGGTTTGGACCTGTAACTAGATCAAACTCCTCTATATTTCACTTTCATGTTAAGATGCCATCTTGATTAAACAGACTGCTTTGTGTAAAGGTGAAAACTAGAATTTGCTTTTCTAATGTTTTACCATAATGATCTCACGTATTTTGGACATGTTATCAGGAGGGGCCAGTCTCTGGAGAAGAACATCATGCTTGGTAAAACAGAGGTTAGTGAAAAAGAGGAAGACCCTCAGTGAGATGAATTGACACAATGGCTGTAACAATGGGTCAAGCATAACAACGATCGTGAGGATGGTGCAAGATGGAGCAGTGTTTCATTCTGTTGACTATGAGTCAAAACTGACTCAAGGGCATCTAAGAACAACAACAATTGTAATGATCTAGTACTTATTTTTATCTCTATAGGTGTGAATTGGAAGGATTGCCAGCAAAGTTCAAATCCTTCTGAGGCTTTTTTGAGCAGATATTTCAGAATCAATGCTGATGACTAATAGAAGAAATAAGTTTCTTTATCATTGTTTAAAAACTGTCTAAAAACAAAAAATGTTCTGCATCCTACTTTGGTACCATCAGCCATCTAAGATGCATCAATTGGTCCCAACTCACCTGGAGTAAAGGAGAATGAAGAACACCAAAGACACAAGGAAAGTATTAGCTCAAGAGACAGAAAGGGCCACATAAACCAGAGACTTCATCAGCCTGAGACCAGAAGAACTAGATGGTGCCTGGCTACCACC
>NW_004443941.1:21803149-21832880 GCF_000243295.1 Trichechus manatus latirostris
ATGGACATGGAAAATCGGGGGTGGAAAGGAGGAGTGTGCTGTCACAGTATAGGGAGAGCAGTTAGGGTCACATTACAATGTATGTGTAAATTTTTGTATGAGAGACTAACTTGAATTGTAAACTTTCACTTAAAGTACAATAAAATAAAATAAAATTGTCTAAAAACAGCTATTCATTCTTAAACCAATATCAAACTGCTTTAATTACTGTAGATTTTTAAAGATTTAACTTAGTTCTCCATCTGATTTTTTTCTTCTTAAACAGTCTCTTAATTGATCTGCTGTGCTTATTTTTCTAAAAGAAGTTTTAATTTTTTTTTATCAATTTTAAAAGAAAATACCTTTAGTATTTTTATCATTATTACATGAATTTACACGAAATTTGGGGAGAACTGACATCTTTATAAAGTTAACTAGTTCCATCAAGAAACATGATATATTGCCATATTTTTGTTCAAGTATTGTATTGCTTAAATAAAGGCTGTAGAATTCTCATCAAGTCCTGAGTTATAAAACGTTGATTAATTCTGCTAAGTAAATGGGGAAGTGTTTTACATTACTCATATTACTAAGATACAGAAAAACCAATCAATTTACTTTTTGTGTTTTATAACTGTCTAACTTACTCAAGAGGTGCCCTGGTGGCACAGTGGTTAAAGCACTTGGCTACAAACCAAAAGGTCAGCGGTTCAAACCCACTAGCTGCTCTGTGGGAGAAAGATGTGGCACTCTGCTTCTGTGAAGATTTACAGCCTTGAAAACTCTATGGGGCAGTTCTACTCCGTTCTTTACAGTTGCTATGAGTCAGAATCAATTCAGTGTTAGTGGGTTTTGTTTTTTTAACGTACTCAATTTGCTTGTTATATTTAGAATCCTTGCAGTTGATGATCTCTGGTTTTCTAGGTATACCATCCTCTATGCTAATAATGGTAATTTTGTTCTTTCTTCACCAGTATCTATAAATCATTTTTCAGAATTTTATGGCAATTAATATAAATTCCAAATAACCCTTCCAAGATCCTATTACTTTCTCCTTTAATTTTTTTTAATATACTATGTGTTTTCAGTAATAGAAGGCATGCTTAGTAATTGAGTGTGTTCAAGTTTTTGATTGGTAATATGGATTTGGAGAAATATCATGTGAGCATGCATTATCCCATGAAAAGATGGCAGTAGCATGGTACCATGTAAGTGGCCTCCATCTGTCCCAAGGATCTTTGGAGGGTGATGCCTTCCATTATGTTATATTGGGCACCTCTGGTTTTCCAAATATGACAAAGAAAAAACAAACAAACAAAAACACCCACCAGGGTTTCCTATCACACAGGAAGCCATAAATATGCTTACAGGGATTTTCTAGCTGTACAAAACCCAAAAGAGACAAAAGTTTGACCCAATCACACTTCCTGGATTCACTGCTTCATACGTAAGTCTCCTACCTCAGTGAATTTTTGACAAAGAATGTGTCTTTCATTTTTCATCGTTACACAAGCACCCACTGGAAGGCAACATGTACTTTTAGTGGGAAAAGTAGCCTCCCAAGAAACCTGAGAACCTGAAAATGTTTGTGTCCCAAGATTCAATAAAGGGATAGTATGACAGTTTACAATATTTTTTAGTTCCTAATTTTCAAAGGGGTGCCTCTACCTTTGACTCTATAGGCATTAGGTACCTACAGATATTTTTATCACGATAAAATTTTTTCTTCTCCAATTGTTAATACTCTAAGAATTTTCACAAAGAATCAAAAGTGGATTTGGTAATGGCCCAAAGATATCTAGAAAGATGATCATTTTTTCCTTCAGCCTGTTGATATGATAAGGAGCTCTGATGGTGCAAACAGTTAAGCAGTCAGCTCTTAACTGAAAGGTTGGTGATTTGAACCCACCCAGTGGCTCTGCAGGATAAAGACCTGGCAATCTTCTTCTGTAAATGTTATATCCAAGAAAACCCTATAGGGCAGTTCTACTCTGTCACATGTGGTTGCAATAAGTAAAAATTGACTTGATCACACCTAACAACATAACAACAATTGATATGATAAATATAGATTTGCAAATCTCCAGTTATTGAACTATCCTTCCATTTTTGATAAACTCAGTTTGATAATGGCACGTACGTGGCACACTATCCAGGTTTCTAATGTAGAAAGAAACACATTTCTGAAAGTGATGCACATAACACATAAAATAGCACAAAATATCTTATAATAGTAAGCAACACTGTCTACCTAAAACTATTCTAACCATTTCCCCAACTCACCAAAACAATCACTTCTAATTATAGTGATCATATCATTGATACTTTCCAGCACTACTATTGACTAAATAGCGATATCTCTGATTTAAAGAATTTAAACATCTCCGTTGATTCTTCAATCCGAACAACTGAAATTTAGGTGACATATACTATTTCTACATTTTCCCCCTTAAGACTTCCAATATTTGATTGCCTTATGATGATGATGATGATGACTATGTTCTTCTTAGTCTGTTAAATTAATATACTTAGACCTTTATTTGTTGTTACAGCAACATGAATCTCTTGTCTCCATAATATGTAAGATGAAAAAATTAATTCCTCACTCTGTCTTCCAAATCCAATCCTCTTCTTTCCCATATTTGTTATATTCTCAGATTGATTTTCTTAAAAAAATATTTGTCAATATGCTAGACATATGTTAGATTATTGTTTTTAATTCTGGTCAATATGCTAGATGATTAAAATAAGCAAAAACACATTTTCTCTGAGTTCATGAAACTTATCATAAAGAGCCAAGATTGGCAAACTATGGTCCACAGGCAGGAGTACAGCTTTTTTCATTTGCTTTCATGTTGTCTCTGGCTGATTTCATGTGACAAGGGCAGGACTGAGTAGTTGCAACAGAGGCTGTATAGACAGCAAGCCTAAAATAGTTACTATCTGGCTCTTCTTAAGAAAAAAAATGCAGTGCTGATTTAGAAAGTTTTAGAAAAATCTAATTAGCTTTTAAGTTGTAAAAATAATGAATGGACATTTTTTCTTTACAAATATTCTATCATGACAATCACAGAAACTGCTAATTCCCTGCAATAGTAACCACTGTTATTAATGTAACTATCAAGTCTACTCATTATAGCACTGGGCCCAGCAAGAAGTCTACATATGTTAGCCTTCCTACTCTTTTGTAGCTAAACACAACTCAATGATGAGTTCTGAACAGCTATGTGGAAGTGAAAATATTTTGTGTGACTTTTGGGAAATCTACTTAATCAAAGATAGTGATGTCTTTTTTTTTCCCTAGCAGAAACTACTCTGCCCCTTTGGGAAAGAACACAAAACTCTTTTTTTGCATTAGGTTGCTAAATAGGCATGGGAACCTGACTCAGAGTAAGTCAATCCACAATATTTCATGACCTATGACTTATAGAAGGAGCCCTGGTGACACTAAGGTGCTCATCTGCTAATTGAATGGCTGGCGGTTCGAACCCACCCAGCAGTTCCAGGGGATAAACACCTGGCAATCTACTTCCATAAAGATTACAGTCTAGAAAACCCTATGCGGCAGTTCTACTCTGTTACATTTTAAGTATTTCCGCTATGAGTCAAAAATCCACTCAACCTCACGCAACAACTACATGACCTATATAGCACTATAGGAAAATGGAAGAAAACTGAGAAAACTATACTTCCTTTCTCAGGAATTTAAATTATGAGATTGTGAGTGACATTTTTGGTTAATTAACACCATCGTCAATTCTGACTTCTTTTCCTCTCTTAATTTACTATGCATGCTGATAACGCTTATTTATTTCCCAGTCTCTTTGACTAACAAGACAATCATTTGATATAGTTATTACAAAGGAGATACAAGTAGATTTCTTCTGGAAGTTTCTGGGAAAAAATTACTTTTTTTAATAAAAGAATAAATATAATTGACATTGTTCTTTCTCCTTCTTCCTTTGTTGAATGTGGAGTGAAGACCAAGGCTATTGCAAATACTTAATATCATGATAGAAAGGCCAAGAAAATAATAAATTAAAGTTAATAAAACTTGGGGTCCCAATTTGTTCTATATTTTATTAAGCTAAGCCTCGGTTAGATGGTTCTTAACGCCTGGGGTAGAGTTGTGTTCCTTTGACAGTTGTAGCCTGTGTTGTTTCTCACGAGGAAGGACATTTTGTTGCTGTTAGCTGCCATCAAGTGGGCCCCTGAATCATGGCATCCCTCTGCACAATGGAACCAAATGCAGCCTGGTCCTGCACCATCCCCATGATAGGTTGCAGATCTGACTGTTGTGATCCACAGGTTTTCACTGGCCAATTTTCAGAAATAGATTGCCAGGTTTTCTTCCTAGTTCATCTTAGTCTGGAAGCTCCACTGAAACCTGTTCAGCATCATAGCAATGAACATGCCTCCAGTATCCACTAACAGGCACGTGGTGGCTGCACATGAAGTGCATTGACCAGAAAAGGGATTTTGGTCTAGAAAGTGCCTATTCCTTGAGTGCCTGGAAGTTTTGTTACTCTTGTTCTAACATAGGCTTGTCTTCTAGGCATTCTTCAAGTGCCTAGAAGTTTAGTGACTTTTGCTGGCTGTTTTAAAGTGTCCAAAGAAATAAGAGGACATGAAAAATTCTCACATCACTGTGTTCATAGTCATCACATTTAGAGAATGAACCAATATTGAGCCCCTTTGGCAACCATCTCCGTCAAAATTATCCACCCAGAACTTAGTGAGTAGTTTTGAAACCGTCTGTGGCAGAAATTTATATGTATACAAGTGGAGGAGTGTCGATGAGGGAAATATTCTTGGCTTCATTCTCTCTAAAGATATAGTGTAAGGGTAAGATGATCAATCTTTTTTGTTTAATAAAGAAGAAAGAGGCCACTGGCCTCCCCACCCTCTCCTCCTTAGGGTTCTCCTTAAAAACTTAATAGGCCTGATAGAAAGCCCCACCATTTTATTTTACAATGAAAGTCTTGGGTCTTCCAACCCTTAGAAATGTGAATATTTACCTCTGGAATTAGCTCAGGGGTCCCAGAGTACATAGGAGATAATCTCAAGTGTCCTCTTGTCTCTCAAGAAATAAGAGAAGTTTCGCTTCTTCTTTCTTTTACTTTTCTTTCCATTGCATGAAATTCTGTCCAGAATTTGTAGACAGTTTTGTGCTACATTTACATGCATATCAATCTACAATACTTACTTCCTAAATAAATTGTGTTCTGTCTCATTTACGTTAGTACAGAGGGGTCTTTGGTTGGCAGGATTGTTTTATTTTTTCAACACTAATCAGTGTATGACAGATATTCAGAAATTATGATCTGTTAACTTAATCTTCAGTGGGAGAAATTTCTCAGCCACTGATTGACCATTTGTACTAAGCATTTACCGTATTTGAGAGGAAAAATATGCACTGAGAAAATGATATTTGAATTGCTGCTTATTATCTTGCAAAATTTTGAATAATATAACAGTACTAGCCACTAGGTCTCGTTTAAGGTGCCATTCCTCCTCAACAATTTTATTTAAAACGTCTCAATTTCCAATTTCCTGTTGAGTCTTATGTACTGAATTAAAAAGGGGCTCTAGTTGGAAACCGTGGTGGTGTAGTGGTTAAGAGCTACTGCTACTAACCAAAAGTTCAGCAGTTTGAATCCACCAGGTGCTACTTGAAGACTCTGTGGGGCAGTTCTACTCTGTCCTATAGGGTCGCTATGAGTTGGAATCCACTCGACGGCAGCAGGTTTGGTTTTGGTTTTCCACTTGGAAAGTCTGCACTTTGCCTCCTTGCAATTGGTTTCACTGTCTATGGAATTGCTTCAATCTGGGATACCTGCCTCCTAACTAGGATTTCCCCTTCAAAAATAACTAACCAGAGAGGGTCAACTTGAGACCACTTAGTGGGAAGTGATACTTGTTCTTACAGACAAGCCACATGAATCTGAGATTAGTCCTCTATGGTTTCGTATTTGCTCCTGAAGTAGAATGGAATTTGGGAAGCCAATCCAAGACTGTTTTTCTATGCCTGACTCAAATAATTTAAAATTAGAACATTAGTACTGCTCTAGGGTGCGTAAGGAACACAAACTGCTTTCTTATTAAAATTCAAGAGATGTTGTTCTACCTTTCAAAATCTAGAAGACCTATATACAAAAAGATTTCCTTCAAATCACTGCCTTAGGTATTGCTTCTTAGGAGAAGGTGTGGCTTTGCCTCAACTATGTCTGAGCCTTGTGGCCACCATGGCTGCTTAAGGTCCTTGTCATTGCGAAGGCCTGCACGACCTGCTGCATATTTAGTGAAGATTTGATGCCTACCTTCTTGCCACTCTACAAACAATGACTTGTCTCTGGGCTATCACCGTAAACTTTAATCATACTCCCTAAGGAGTCCTTGACTGTAGTAAACAGTTAACTGAAGGGTTGGAGACCTGCTGATCTACTTATGAAAATCTGCCATTGAAAACTTTATGGAGCACAGTTCTACTCCGACACACATGGGGTTGTCATAAGTTGGAATTAACACTTCAACAAATTTTTTGTTTGTTTTAAGAGGCAAAAATTTTGTTTGTTTTAAGAGATGACTTAAAGATTCTTGTCCAGGTTTAAATAGTGAAAAGCCAATTTGCACAACTGTAAAAATCTACCTGACCTCATATAAAGTTTTACAAACGGCTGCAATTAAAATGTAAAAAAAAAAAAAAAATCAGTAGATTTCCATCCTTCAACACATACCATAATTATTAAAAAAAAATTATAATAATAATTAAGGTATGCTTTGAAACCAAACAAATAACCAAACCCATTGCTGCTGAGTTAATTCTGACTCAGTGTCCCTATAGGACACAGTAGAACTGCCCCATAAGGGTTTCCAAGGAGCGGCTGGTGGATTCCAACAGCAGGCCTTTTGGTTAGCAGTTGAACTCTTAACCACTTCGCCACCAGGGAGGGTGGAATTCTACTTTCATTTTCTTACATGTTTTTAAATGGATGAATTCTTGGCTTTTCTTTGCCTCCTCGCTTACTCCTTGATGACTTACCTGAATAGTGAGTATTAGGATAAGAAACCAGGGCTCCTCACAGTTAAAACAGCCTGTTCAAATATCCAACTCCAAGCACATTAATTGATGAGACCAGAAGTCTTAATTCATGTGCATTTAATTTACTCACTAAAATTTTAGTTTTACATATTTTTTCAAGATGCCTACTTCCATAAATCAAGTCTAATGCTTCCTAGAACTGAACATCTTAAACATTTCAGGGTTCTTCTACAACCATAAAGGACCAGAGCCGCCTTCTTGGGGGTAGAAGAGGAAGAAGAAAGGATATGCCCTGTTTCTTATCCTAAACTCATTATTCAGGTAAATCATCAAGGAGTGAGTGAGGAGGCAAAGAGAAACCAAGAATTCATCCATGTAAAAAATATCAGAAAATGAAAGTAGAATTCTACCCTCCTTCAACAAATACCTTAATTATTATTATTTTTTGCATAAAAGGGCATTTATGAGAAATTGTGTTTTAAGAACACGAAATATCACTTAAAGATTAAATAATGCAGATTGTCTTCTATATGTAGAGCACCATAATTGGGTTCCATTTCTCTGAGCAAATCATGAACACTAGAGCACATAAAAGCGTTTAGACTGTAAAGGACCTCGGTGGAAGAATAACATTCCCTGACTTACTTGATTTTAGACATAGGGTTATTACAGGCTAGCGGGGATAAGTTATGACTCCTGTGCTACTCTGTCAAATAGAATTACGCCTACAGAGTTAGAATATGAGTCCCCAAAGGGGATTCAGAAGTGACTGCTTTTGAATGAACTTAGTGCTACAAACTATGAGAAAGTGACCTAAAAGCTATATATATGTGAACATTGTACTGGAGAATTATTTTAAATTGACAAATAGTGTTTTTCAAAGTAGATTAAAAATATTTATTGAATTCTCTCTGAATAAATGGTATGTATTGCAAAAACAAACAAGACAGAAGGAAAGGTTGCTCCATTGGTAGTGGTGATATTCTCAGTGTCCTTCCATCTAATGCAGAAGGGTTTACCACAAACATAAATGCATTGAAAGCTTTAAAGGGAATTGCAATCAAGGACACAGTTTCCCCTAGCCTGTAATAATCCAAATCTAAAATCAAGTAAACCAGAAAATGCTCTTCTATGAAGGTCCTTTTAAAGTCTGAAAGCTCTAATGTGCTGCAGTGTTCAGGCATGCTCTTCAGTAGGCTTCCTCTTATGCATATCTGCATTCCTAGCCCAGATGCCTCTGTTAAAGGGCCTTCTTTTCCAGGGGCCCTCAGCCAACCCTTTCCGCAAGCCCTTGTGCTAAAACCTCCTACTGGAGGGGGTGTGGGAATCTTGTGGACTCTTTTCTACACTCCCTGGCCCTTGGCACCCAGGTCCATAGTACAGATATATTAGTTTTTATTTTCTATAATTTTATTTAAATGTAATCCTACATAGTATACTTTTTTGTGTGGTTCTTTTCACTCAGCTTAATTATTTTGAGTTTACCCATGTTGTTGCATGTATCAATAGCTAATTTTTTCCCCCTGATTAGTATTCTATTGTATGATTGTGCTATAATTTGTTCACACATTGTCCTATTAATTGACATCTTAGGTGTTTCCAGTTTTAGGCTATGATAGATAAAGCTGCTATAAAAATTTATGTACAAGTGTTTGTATGGACGTAGGTTTTCATTTACCTTGGGTAAATCCTTAGGAGTAGAAAGGCTGAAACATCTGGTAGGTGTATGTTTAATTTTGTAAGAATTACAAACTGTTTCCCAAAGTGCTTTACCATTTTAGATTCCCACCAAGAGTGTACAACAATTTCACTTTTTCCACACACACACGCCAACACTGGTATTTTTCATTTTGTTTATTCTAATAAGTGTATACTTGCATCTCATTGCGGTATTAACTTGTATTTCCCTAATGACTAATCATCAAAGGGTCACCATGAATCAGAATCAACTCAATAACAACTGACAACAATGACTAACGGCAATAAAAAAGTTTTAATGTGTCACTTTGACATCTGTACATACTGTTTGGTCAACAGTCTGTTCAGACTTTTTCTTATTTTGTAAATTTTATTTTATGTAAATTTTTTCCTCTGCGAAATCTTTCCCTTTCTGATCCCAAAATTATGATGAAGTATGCTATTTTTTTTAGAAGCTTTATAGTTTTTATTTTTATAGTGAGGTCCATGATTCATCTCAAACTAATTTAGTATGTGGTTTGATTTAGAAGTTAAAATTTATTCTCTTTCATATGTGGGTATCTAATTTTTCCAGCATCAGTATTTTAAAAGACCTTTCTTTTCCCATTGAATTTCTTGATGACTTTTTTCAAAAATAAAATAACTGCATCATGTGGGTCTGTTTCTGGAATATCTCCTCAGTTTCTTTAGTCTTTTTGTCTCTCCTTGAACCACCACTACATTCACTGAATTATAGTAGCTGTATATAAAACCTTCATCTTTGGGGGTATAAGCTCTCCAATATGTTCTTTAAGATTGCCCTGAATATACTATACCTTCTGTATCTCCTTACAGATATTTAAATATTAGCTTTTCAATTTACATACACACGCACAAACACACGCAAATGCCTGGTGAGATTTTGATTCAATTTTCATTTAATCTATAGGAAATTTAAGGAGGAATTCATCTTAAAAGGAATGAATTTACTGATCCATGAACAGAATATAGTTACTCATAAATTTAGATATTCTTTAATGACTCTATTAAAAGTGCTGTAGTTTTCAGGAAAAGGATCTTTTATGTCTTTCATTAGAGTTATTCCTAGATAAGAGATGTTTTCTTTCATTCAATTATAAGTGGTAATTTAATTTTTTTAAATTTTTCTAGTTATTTCCTAGTAGTATATTGAAATGCAATGGGTTTTGCAGATTTAGCGTGTATCCAGAAATCTTGCTGAAATTTCTTAGTAAGTTAATACTTTTATACTTATTTTTTTCTCTACACTACTACATCTTCTATGAATAAAGACAATTTTATATTTTCCAAATTTATGTCTTCTCTTTCCCTTTCCTTGTAGCACTGATTAGACCTTCTGGACAAAGTTGAATAAAATGGTGATAGTGAACACTCTGTTTTTTCCCCAGTATCAGATGGGAAGCATTCACTATTCAACACTAAGTATGAAGTGAGTCGTAAATTTTATTTATTTATTTTTTGTAAACAGTCTTCATCAGATGAAGTAAGTTCTCTGCGATTACAAGTTCTTAAGAATTTCTATCATGAAAGAGGGTTTTTAAAATAAATTATTTGGTCATTTACTGAGATAATCATTTAAATTTTTTCTACGTTCTGTTAATATAGGAAACTACATTGATTCTTTTTTAATGGAAAATCAACCTTCTTGGAATAAACAGCAGTTTTTCATAAATCATTACCCTTTTGTATATATATATAGATGGATTCACTTTTCTAACCTATTATTTTGGATTTTGTGTTTATGTTTATGAGATTTGGGGCAGTAATTTTATTTTCATATAATATCCTTTCCATACCAAGATTAAGCTGAATTTACAAAACAATTTGTAAAGTGACCCATCTTTTTTCTCTTATTAGTAAGAATTTGTATAAGGCTGGTATAACTTCTTCATAAATATTTAGAAGAATTTACTGGTGAAGCCATAGAGGCCTGAAGTTGTCTCTGTGATAGTTTTTTTTTTTTTTTTAAGTAAGAATTCAGCTTCTTTAGCACATGTAGGACTATTCACATTTCCATACTGTAAGGATCTTTTTTAAGGATAATGACCAAATTTATTTGTCAAATGCATTGGGAAATTTTTAACATAGATTTATTAATGAGTACTAAATAAAACTAAAAATAGGAAAAGAATCTTTTATTTTATCAACTTCTTACCTGTATTATTTTTTTGTTTCTCCTTTTTTTGGATTTAATTTGTTTTTCTACTTTTTAACTTCTTCAGAAGTAAGAACAGATTAATGGGTACAGCTGTTATTTTTAAAATATATACCTGTAAAGCTATATATTTCAGTATAAACATACACAGTTAACAGTTTAAATTTGGCTACATCTCACAAGTTGTGACATTTTAGTTATCATTGATTTCAACATATATTTTAATATCTAATTAGTCTGTCCTGACTTGGATTAATATTATCAAATACTTGACTTCTATACATGTTATAAATTTTACACAATATAGTTGTTATTGTTATTTTAAAGAATGGATGTAATTTTTTATTTTTTCACATATTTACACTTGTTGGTATTTTTCATTTCACGTCATGCCGTTCCTTGCTTACATCTGGAATCATTTCCTTCTGTTACTGCATCTTCTTTTAGTAATGAATTCTCTCAGTTTTTTCTTGTCTCGAAAATCTTTATCTTGCTTTCTGTTTCGAAGGATACTTTAAGTATAGAACTCTAGTTTCATAGCTTTTTTTTTTTTCTTCTTTATTTCTTTCTGCAGCACATTAAACATGTCATGGAATTATCTTTTGAGTTCCATAGTTTTGGTTGTGAAATCTAATGTATATCTTATTGTAGCTCCCTTTAGGGTAATGCGTCTTTTTTTTTTTTGGCTGCTCTTAAGACTTTGGTTTCCAGAGTTTTTACTATTATGAACCTCTTTCATAGTTGCTTTAGTGTTCTTCTGCTTAGGGTTTAAAGAGGATCTTACATCTAAGCGCTGATGTCTTTCAAGATTTTTGGTAAACTCTTTGCCCTTATCTCTGAAAATATTTATTTGGCCCGATTATATTGCTTATCTATTTCTGAGATTCTAATTACATTTATATTTGACCATTTGATTCACATGTTTCTTTTGTCTCCATAGCTCTCCCTTGTCTTTTTTTTAATTTTTGAATATTTTATTTATGTTTGGTGACAATATACACAAACAAATATACATCCATACACAATTTCTATATGAACAGTTCTCTAACATTGGTCACAAACTTCAGATTGTCGTTATTCCCATTATGTCTACCAATATTGTTTCATCACCATTAATTCAGGCTTTCTGTCCCTTAAAGTACTCATCTGTGCTTTAGATGAACTGTTGTCAGTTTACACTCACATCAATAATTCTTTCTAAGAGCACTATGCTCAAGGCAAAAATTATTTATTTGGCTAAACCGTTGTGTAGTTTAACAATGGCTTCGTGGGATACTTTCCAGTTCAAGGATTTTTTTTTGTTTTTTTTTCATTTTCTTTTTTTATTGTGCTTTAGGTGAAAGATTACAGCTCAAGTTAATTTCTCATTCAAAAATTTATACATATATTGTTTTGTAACATTAGTTGCAATCTCCCTAATGTAACAGCACATTTACCCTTACCACCCCGGGTTCCCTGTATCCATTCAACCAGTTCCTGTACCTTCCTGCCTTCTTATCCTGCCTCTGGACGGGAGTAACCCAATTGGTCTCATGTATCTGATTGAACTAAGAAGCGCATTCCTCACGTGTATTATTTTTAGTTTTAAACTCTTGTCTAATCTTTGTCTGAAGAGTGGGCTTTGGGAACGGTTTCAGTTCTGGGTTAACAGAGTGTCCAGGGGCGATAGTTAGGTAGGGTCCTCCAGTCTCTGTCAGACCATTAAGTCTGGTTACACGGATTTGAGTTCTGCTCCCCACTTTTCTTCCGCTCTGTCCTGGACTCTCTGTTGTGTTCAGTCATTGGTGGTAGCCAGGCACCATCTAGTTTTTCTGGTCTCAGTCTAGTGGAGTCTCTGGTTTGTCTCTCTTGTCTTTTAAAATGTCACTTTTTAAGTAGATCAGTTGTTTCAAATTGTTGGGGGAAGACTGATGACTTGCCACTGCCAACTGAATCTTATGTGGAAGCAAAAGTACAAGTTTGGTTATTTTTAAATTTAGAAAAGTATATTTTCTTCCCAGGCTTCATGCAGTGGTTTTCTTTAGACTCGCATAAATATATCCTCTCTGGAGTAGTTGTCTCATTGTGGAAATACATTCCGAAGTTCTAAATATTCTTTATCCACACAACAGTCTGGTTAAAAAGTGTTTAAGATGTTTGAAAGGAAACCCTAATATAAATTAAAATTGAAAAGGCATGTTGTTTTAATATGGTGTTGCAGATAATTACTAGTGTGTCAGTTTTGCAGATGTTTTCCAGTTTCAGGAAATTCTTTAAGCAGAGTAGCTGATGTGAACCTTAGATGTTGGCTTCATAAAATGTAAACCAATCAGTTTTCAATGAAGGTATAACCATTAGTGTATAATAGAATGATGATATACACTGCAAAGATTTTCACTGCATTTGTGAATTACTGGTGTAGCAAACCTCCCAATTACTTATTCTAATCTGAACATAATAACTAAAGAGATAAGCTTTCACCACAAAATTTGCTTTTTCCATTAGTCTTTATTTAACATTTAGCTCTTGATGCTATCTTACTGTGAAAAAGGATGGAGCATAGATAATTTTATTTCGTTATCTACTATGCTATTTAATAGTCTTCAAAATAGGAAACCATAGAGAAGCTGATTACCGTTATCCATTTTCCCCCCACAAAAACTAAGTTTACACTTCTAAACCAGATTATTCTATGATGATGAAGTGAAGTAGAACAAGTAAGAGACTAAGCAAGTCTGAAAGAGCCGCATGCATTCTTGTATAAGGGTGGATAAGTTGCATTTGTTTCTTTTGCCATTATCTACTCAGAAATGCGTCTTTAAGTCTTGATATAAATTTAGGTCCCCAGTTCACGTGCCATGATTCTGTATAAAAGGGTGAGTCCCATTTTATTTCCTATGCCAGAAGAACATCTGCTTAATGAAAACACATCCCTTGCAAGGTAGAATTATATGGCCATGGTTTAAGAGATTTTAGCACCTTCTTGGAATTATTTGCATAGCTGCTAAGCTTAATAAGTTCTCCCTGCGCGAGTGACTTTGGACCCTACTTTGTCCTTTAAGAATTTTTTAAAAAAATTTTAAATGGATTAACAGAATAAACTTTTCACATATTTTTAATAATAACAACTTTGTATATACAAACTAATTTAATATTTACAAAAATTATTTTAAATAGGTATAATTATCATCCTAGTTATATAGTCATGGGAAGAGAGGTACTTCAAGCAACCAAGTTCTGTATCATAATTATTCCAATGCAAGGGGTGTTATTACTTTCTGTACAATTGTTGGAAGGAAGATAGAATGTGTGTGTTTCTGTCCCATATGCTCACAGTAAACAAAGCGGTCCACTTTTCATTGTATACAACCTCCCAGCGTAGAACTGGATTTCTGTTTTGCTTTGTCAGCTCTCCACACAATATCTTATAAAGCATTTTGTACATAGTCTTTGCCTATTTCATGCTACATGTTGGTAATTTGCTATAGTGCATTTTGAGAATTTGGGATGAGTAGGAGGGCTTATTTTTCTTTGTTTAATTCTATAAATTAATTTGAGATCAGAATGTGTGATTTAGAACACTTAGAACTGTGATGATGACAGGAATTTCTCTCTCTCTTAATTCATTATGGAATAAAGAGAGACTTATTCTACAAAGCAGTTACTACAAACGCTGATTTTTAGAAGAGTGTCCAGGAGAAACAGGGCATTACTACTGTTTTTTAATTATAAAAATGATATGTACATATGATTAAATAGTTCAAACAGCAGAAAAGAAAAATAAGTTATGCTCCATATTACCCAAAACTTCAGTCTATTTTATAATAGAAACTATTGAAAAATGCCTTTTGATTATGGTTCCAGAATTTTTTCATACCCATACTTTACAGCATAGAAGCATGCTATACACATTCTTCTTTTTCTTACTTTTTTTGTGCTTAACAATATGTCCTTGGAATCATTCCCTCTTACTTCCAAGAGGATTCTTTCTGTTTTGTGGATATTACCTAATTTACTTACATAGTTCATTATTTTTTTAATAATATTTTATTGCGTTTTTAGCGAAGATTGACATAGCAGGTTAAGTTCCGTTCAACAATTTCTACACAAGTTTCTCAGTGACATTGGGTACATTCTTCATAATGCTTGAATATTCTCATTAATTCTGCTCTGGTTGTTCTGTTTCCACTAATCTAGTTTTCCTGCCCCTTTATATTCTCATCTCTGTTTAGTAATTGTTGACCATTTAGATACTTCATTATTGATGCACATTTAGTTTCTTCCAGATTATTTTTTTTACAATGAAAAAAAAAATCTCCTGGTAAATGCATCTTTTCATTTTGTACTGCTTCAGAAGAGACAAGTTATCTTCATAAGACAAAAGTTTACTTGCCTTCTGGAATAGTTTTGTTTTGCTTAGGTAGCATGCTTATACCTAGAGCATGACACAAGAAGAGAGAAAAATTTGATTCTTTTGCTAAATAGTGGCAAAATATTTTGAATATAATAACAGAACACTGTAGATAAATAGATGATAGATTGATCCAGCAATCGAACAGTAGATAGATATACATAGATATACAGTCATTCATTGCTTAACATTGATGATATGTTCTGTGAAATAGGACGTTATGTGATTGTTCTTCCTTAATGATTTCATCACATAATTTTTTGACCAAGCTATATGTTGGTTACTTTGCAGTTTTGTAAAAAGGCATAATATTTTAGATACTCCCCCGGGATTTGCTTTATTCACTCAACATTAGTGTAGTAATAATCATTTTCAACTGTCGTATTATTCTATTTTGTGAATATACTATAAATCTTTCATTATCCCATTGTTCAGCATTTCATTTGTTTCCAACATGGATCTTTTATAAAGAATTGCTATCAATATGTGTGTTTCTTACACATATGTAAGAATTTCTTTTGGCTATGGACAAGAGTGGAATTGTTACGTTGGTGTGTAAATATTCAATTTTAAAAGATAAAGAAAATTGTTTTCAATGTGTTTATAGCAATTTACATTCCTACCCAATATGCTATTGATCCTCATACTCTCCAAACTGGGTTTGATTAAACATATCAAATTTTTCTATTTGAACGGGACAATATTGTGTCTTATTTCTGATTTACCTTTCCATGAATACTAATAAGATCGAGTATTTCTCTTCATTACTTATTAGACACATGTATTTTGCCTTTTAATAAATGTCTATTTGTCTTTTGTCCAGTTTTTTCTAATATACTGTTTATTTCCCTTTTCCCTGTCATTTGTAGGAGCTCCTTTTTACTTTCTAGGTACCAATTCTTTGTCATTTTTATGTGTTGCAAGTACCTTCTCCTACATTGTAGCTTATCTTTTTACTTTCTTTAAGATGAAATTTAATTAACAGCAGTTCTTAGGTTTTTTTTTTTTTAACACATTTTATTTTTAGAGAAATTTTAGATTTACAGAAAAATTGCCTAGAAAGTACAGAGTGTTTGACCTACCCCCTTTACCCCCGCACAGTTTTTCCTGTTACTAACATCTCCCATTAATGTGTTAAACTTCTTAATTTTAAATTGGTTAACTGTATAATCGCTAACGGTAACTGGGTGTTTCTTGTTTAATAAATCTTTCCTTTGCCCACATATTAAAAAGGACGTTCTTCTAAATGTTTTTCTAAAAATTTTGCTTTTGATATGCAAGTCCCTACTTCATCTGAGGTTAATTTTTGTGAATAAGGTTGAGATCCAACTTCCATTTTCTTTCAAATGGATAAACTGCCTTTCTTTTTTGATCTTCAATGAAACATTTGTCATATATCAAACTTACATAATTTTGTAGATTTGTTTCTGAATTATCCGTTCATTCTGTTAATCAATATATGCGCCAAATAAATATGCAAAACAGCCTCAACCTGTAGAGCTCTATAATGAGTGGTAATATCTAATATGGCAGTCCCTGCCCACCACTTTATTCTTTTCTTTCAAAAGTATCTTAAATTTTGGTGGCCATTTACCCTTCCATATAAATTTGAAATAAAAATTCCTTGTTAAATTTCATGAAAAAATCTAATAATAAATTTTGATTAGAGTACCATAGAATCTATAACATTGAGGGGAGTATTGATATTTACACAAGTAAAATCTTACTGAATTCGATTCTTTCCAATGCTTTTTATCATTATAAATGGTGACTAGTTTTAAAAAGTGTTTATTGAAATATATGTATAGAAAGCATACATAACATAAGGATACAGCTCAATTAATTAGCTCAATTAATTTTAACTTACTGCTCAAACCTGTGTAACCAGCAACCAAATCAAGAAGGAGAACATTAATAGATGTCTTAAAAAATTTACGATTTCTGATTTTTGTTTCTACTGAATAAAAATCCCATTGATTTTTATATTGATCTTATTTCTAACCAAGTTGCAGACTTCTCATTATTTCTAATTATCTGAATATATTTTCATGTAAGCCATCATAATCTCCAGATAAGGAGATTTATTTTCTTCTATTAATTTCTGTGCCCTTTAAAATGTTTTCTCTAATTGAAATATTTAGGGCATCGGCTATAATGTTGCATACAAGTGGTGATAGTGGGCCTCCTTTTCTTGTTCCTGATTTAATATTTTCAACACATCCCCATTTAGGTTGATCTTTAGGATAACTTTTGTTAGGTTAAGAAAGTTTCTTTAATACCTAGCTTACTAAGAATTTTCGTCACAGACTTTTACCGAATGCTTTTTCTGCATATATTGAGAAAGCCAAATAGTTTTCCTTCTTTAATATATTAATGCATTATTTAATACATTTTTTTCATGTTAAACCACTCTTGCTATCCAAAATAAACCCAGCTTGGTTAGGTTGTATTACAATTTTTATGCCCTGGTGGCACGTGGTTAAAGAACTTGGCTGCTAACCAAAAGATCGGCAGTTGGAATCCACCAGCCATTCCTTGGAAACCCTATGAGGCAGTTCTACTCTGTCCTATGGGGTCGCTATGAGTCGGAACCGGGTCATTAAAATTCATTTTCTGATATTTTGATTAGGATCATTTCAATTACCCTAATATTCCTTTTCTTTATTATCATTATTGTTTTGGTATCCAAGTAACATTACAAAGAATGAGTTACGGAATATTCTACCCTTTTCAGTTCTTTTATTTTTTTCTATTCTCTTTTAACTACGTAATCCATGCTGAGTCCATAGTTAAATACATTTGTAATATTGATTTCTCCCCCTCCCCTTTCCTGATCAATTTAGCCAGATTATTATCTATTCTGTTCATCTTCTCAAAGAACCCAATTTTGGCTTTATTGTTGACTCATTTTTTGATTATTTCTATTTCAATGATTACTGTTCTTTTTTTTTCTTTTTATGCATTATCTTATCTTTTTATGCATATTTACCTCATTAAAGTTTAGGTTTTTTTTTCTTTCTAGTATGCATATTTAAGGTTATAAAATCTTGTTTATAAACCACTTTCACTAAATTGCACAGATTTGGCATGGAGTTCTAAGTATTTTAATTTTCTGTTGTTGTTATTAAGTGCCGTCCAGTCAGTTCCAACTCATAGTGACCCTAGGTACAACAGAATGAAACACTGCCGGATCCTGCGCCATCTTCATGATAGTTGTTATGCTTGAGCCCATTGTTGCAGCCAATATGTCAATCCATCTCATTGAGTGTCTTCGTCTTTTTTGCTTACCCTCTACTCTACCAAGCATGATGTCCTTCTCCAGGGACTGATCCCTCCTAATCACATGTTCAAACTATGTGAGATGAAGTCTTGCCATCCTTGCTTCCAAGGAGCATTCTGGCTGTACTTCTTCCAAGACAGATATGTTCATTCTTTTGGCAGTCCATGGTATATTCAATATTCTTTGCTAACACCATAATTCAAAGCATCGATTCTTTTTTGGTCTTCCTAATTCATTGTCCAGCTTTAACTGACTTCTTTTATTCATGAGTTAATTAGAAATTCGTTCTTAGTTTCCAAATACATGTGACTTGAAAAATCTTTTTGTTACTAGCTAATCTAATAGTAAAATAGTCAAAATATGTGATCCTTATGATAAAAAAAACTTACAAATTTTTTTGAAAATTGTATATCTCAGATTAAACAATTTTTAAAAATGTTTTCTATGTGTCTGAGAATAATGTGTACTGTAAAATTGTGATATACAGAGGTCAAAATATGTGAATTAGATTATAATGTTGTGCTCAAATCTTCTATATTTGTTAATCTTTAGTTTGTCTGATGTATCAATATTTGAGAAAAGTGTGTTGAAATCTCTCACTCTGATGTTATATGGATTGATACTATTTCTGCCTGATGTTTTATTAAGTGCATAAATGATTAATATTCTATTTTCCTGTTGAGTTGAATAATCTAACCCTGAAAATACTTTTTGTCTTAAAGACTTTTTTTCCTTTTTTAATTGTACTTTAGATGAAGGTTTACAGAGCAAACTAGTTTCTCATTAAATAGTTAGTACACATTGTTTTATGACATTGGTTAACAACCCCACGACATGTCAAAACTGTCGCTTCTCTACCTTCTGTTCCCTGTTATCAGCTTTCCTGTCACCTCTTGCCTTCTAGTCCTTGTCCCTGGGAAGTTTTACCCCTTTAGCCTCATTTTGTTTTGTGGGCCTGTCTAATCTTTGGCTGAAGGGTGAACCTCGGGAGTGACTTCATTGCTGAACTAAAAGGATGTCCAGGGGCCATACTCTCAGGGTTTCTCCAGTCTCTGTCAGGCCAGTAAGTCTGGTCTTTTGTTGTGAGTTAGAATTTTGTTCTACATTTTTCTCAGCTCTGTCAGGAAACTCTATTGTGATCCCTGTCAGATCAGTCAGTGGTGGTCGGGCACCGTTTAGCTGTACTGGACTCAGTCTGTTGGAGGATGTGGTAGATGTGGTCCATTAGTCCTTTGGACTAATCTTCCCCTTGTATCTTTAGTTTTCCTCATTTTCCCTTGCTCCAAAAGGGGTGAGACCAGTGGAGTATCTTAGATGGCTGCTCACAGGCTTTTAAGACCCAGACACTACTCACCAAAGTAGAATGTAGAACATTTTCTTTATAAACTGTGTTATGCCAATTGGCTAGACGTTCCCCGAAATCATGGTCCCACAGCCCTCAGCCCAGCAATTCAGTCCCTCAGGAAGTCTGGATGTGTTTATGGAGCTTCCATGATCTTGCCTTATACAAGCTGTGTTGGCTTCCCCAGTATTAAAGACTATTTAAAAAATTAATAGAGTTATAGAAGCTCATCTCCTGCTTAATTTTTATTATCTTTTAATTTTGTAATTTTTATTTTGATATAATTTCAGAAACATAAAATTTATAAGAATAACATAAAGAAAATTCACAAACCCTTCACCCAGATTTCCTATTTATATTTTATATCATTTGCTTTGTCATTATCATTACTTACATTATTTAACTCTTTAGCTATATATATTTCTTAGTATATGTATGCATATATGAGTATGTATAATCATATAATTTTTCTGAAGCTGACTCGAGCATAAGTTGGCAATATCATGACTTTTTTCCCTGAATCCTTTGATATATTTCCTAAGAACAGGACATTCTAGTACAAAACCACAATACATTTAACAAAATCAGAAATTTAACATTTGAACAAACAAAATTATCTAATCCAGAGCCAATATTCAAATTCTAATAATTGTCCCAGTAATGTAGTATATAGTTATCTTTACCTTGTTCGGGAGATAATCCAGGACCATATTGACTCTAGAAGCCAGTTGCACATTTTGCATTTAGTTTCTCAGTCTTTTGCTGTATCTCTTCACCTTATATTTCTAAAGAATACTAGAGAAATATTTTTGTAGAATGTCTCGTATTTTGCTATTCTAATGTTTTTCATGATTAGATTCAGGTCGTTTTTTTTTGACAGGAATACTACAGAAGTGAAGTTTGTCCTCAGTGTATCCTATAATGAAGCACATAATGTCGTTTTATTTGAATATTATCCTTTGCCATCGAGTCAATTCTGACTCATAGTGAACCTATAGGACAGAGTAGAACTGCCCCATAGGGTTTCCAAGGAGTGGCTGGTGAATTCAAACTGCCGACCTTTTAGTTAGCAGACTGAGCTCTTAACCACTGCGGCGCCAGGGCCCCTTATCTGAATACTGTTGGTGTTACGTGACGTACAGTTGGCTCCGACTCACACTGACCCTATGTACAACAGAAGGAAACACTGCCCGGGCCTGCGCCATCCTCACAATACTTGTTACACTTGAGCCCATTGTTGCAGCCACTAGGTCAATCCATCTCCTTGAGGGTCTTTCTCTTTTTCCCTGACCCTCTACTTTACCAAGCACGATGTCCTTCTCCAGGGACTGATCCCTCCTGATAACATGTCCAAAGCGTGTGAGATGTAGTCTTGCCATCCTTGCTTCTAAGGAGCATTCTGGTTCTACTTCTACCAAGACAGATTTGTTCGTTCTTTCGACAGTCCATGATATATTCAATATTCTTCGCCAACACCACAATTCAAAGACTATTCTTCTTTGGTCTTCTTTATTCATCCTCCAGCTTTTGCATGCATATGAGGCAATTGAAAACACCATGGCTTCGGTGAGGAGCACCTTAGTCCTTAAAGTGACATCTTTGCTTTCCAACACTTTAAAGAGATCTTTTGTAGCAGATTTGCCCAATGCAATGAATCTTTTGATTTCTGGACTGCTGCTTCTGTGGGTGTTGATTGTGGATCCAAGTAAAATGAAATCTTTGACAACTTCAATCTTTTCTCCATTTATCATGATGCTGCTTATTGGTCCAGCTGTGAGGATTTTTGTTTTCTTTTTGTTGAGGTGTAATCCGTACTGAAGGCTGTGATCTTTGATCTTCACCAGTAAGTGCTTCAAGTCCTCTTCACTTTCAGCAAGCAAGGTTGTGTCATCTGCATGTTGCAGGTTGTTAATGAGTCTTCCTCCAATCCTGATGCCATGTTGCCATGGAGTCAGACTCATAGCAACTCTATAGGACAGAGTAGAACTGCCCCATAGGGTTTCTGAGGAGTGACTGGTGGATTTGAGCTGCTAACCTTTTGATTAGCAACTGAGCTCTTAACTACTGCACCACCAGGGCTCTGCAGTGGAGATGTTGAGCCTAACCAGAAGACTGAACTGCTGGTAGCAACTTCTGAGCTTCTGTAACAACTCCACAAGTTCCAGGACTAAATTTTATTTCTCTGCCATCTGTCAGGCAGTGCCATTCTAGGTGGAATACAGAGATGATCTCCACAGAGTCATTCTTCTTTGTATAGACCAAAAGAACTCTCATGCCTTTGCCCAAGGCTTTAGTTCTATCTCATCTTCACCAGCACTTGTGAGCCTAGGATGTGAGTGCCCTTCCCTGTCTTGCCACTCCCCTCTTAGATAGAATCATGTTTACTCCCCTCCTCGTTTTGGACAGTGTATACTTCACAGACACTGGTTTTCAAATGATTCTTTAAAACTTTATCCTGTGGTTGAAATCAGACCCAAGACACTTTTTCCCTTGGGAGGAGAGGGAAAAATAATTTCTTTATATCATTTTGCCAACATGTGCTCAATTAGAAAAGACTACTCACCATATAGTCTTTCCCCCTTCCCTTTTTACATATATAGTACATTATATTTTAAATGCATTGTATAAAAATATTGATAAGGGAAATAGAATGAATATATAGAAACTTTACTGCAGAATATGACCTTATCAAAAGCTTAATTTATTGTTGTAGTTTTGTTCTTGTTAGTCGCCATTAAATCAGTTCCCACCGATTTTGGGGTCATCACAGGTTTTTGGATTATTGTATTCTAATTTATGTTAATAAGAAGGTTGTTCTGTTGGAAGGGATATTTAATTAACAAGGTATAGACCTTGATATCAGAATGAATCCTGCCTTGGCTTCCTGAGACTTTTGGAGAAAACCACAAATTTGATTTACTTCACAATAATGGAGTTCCTGTCTCCAGGGAGCTTTGTAAGAGCCAGACCTGTGGAAATTGGGGAAACAAAAAACAATGTGCAGTGATGACAAATCACACCCAGCAGGTGGCTCAGAGTGATGCCAGGGTAAACACTAAGTGACAGAGAATTTTCTCTCTTGATTCACTTTGATCCTTGAAAACTAGCCGTTGTGAACTAATCATTGTCATCAATTTCTAGTGATCATTAGTTGAGGAGAACTTTGAACTATCCAAAATAAAAAAGGCTCTGAACGCTTCAATTTTAGGAAAGTCATTTCTAAATATTTATGTTTTATAAGTAGTTCACATTTTTTCAGCATTAACTCTATACTAACTCAACAAATATCCCAATTTAGAAAACTAACAAAAACAAAGCCAATTGTTTTGCAATGGGAATGGGGACCAATCTCTTGTCAGCTCAATAGCCAGATCAACAAGCTCAACAGCATCAACTCCTTGCATTCTTCTTAGAGGTCTAGAATAAGCAGCTAAACAAATAAATACTTTTTTTTAAAAAAAACTTCCCTACAGGATATCACTTATTAAGGGTCTAATTGCTTACATGCATTCATCATTATTCAGTGTTTGCCTTCCATACTGAGCGACTTGAACATCACCTACAACTTTCTTTGTGAAATTTTATTGATACTTAACAGACGCTCAGTGAGATAACATTAAGTGTCTAGAGACCCAGAAAGGCAATGCTTGCAGTAGCGCATTTTGAGAACACTTTTTGCAACAACAGAATGTCGGCCTTCACACACCTTTTATCACATTCATGGCCTGTGGATAGCAGTCCTAGACCTGTGCTTTTCCAAGAGCCCTTCCAAGGCCAAAGGCCACCCCTATTTTTTTCCAGGCTCAAGAGTCCCTTGACTACACTTCTCTTTGGAATACTATTACATTCTTTTCTGGAATATAGCTCTCTGTCCTTTTGCTATTATTTCTTCTACCTTGTAAGATATTTGAGGGCAGTTTTGATTCCTGGCAGCATCCACAACTGTCTTGCATATGGCAGGTACTCAGTAATAGTTTATAGCGGTAAGGAGGTGGGATTTGAAGTCAGAAAAGCTGGATTTGAATATATCACCTGCATATCTTAGCTACATAACTTGGCAAAAGCCAATCCACTTCTTTTGTAAGTAAAATGAGAATAATAATTCTAAACTTAGAGGGGTTTTGTGAGGATTAGAGATAATTTTTATGTAAGACCTAGAATACTATCTGGCACATAGCAATCCTTGGAAATGTTACTTACTTTACTTTTTAAATTATTGTTGTTACGGTCACTGCTGAATGACTTCCTTACGTCTAATTTTATAAATGCTGTTAGTCTTCTAGAAGTGTCTTCATTTTTAGTTAGTCATGAGAAGCTTGAGAGAGAATAATTTCTATGATTTGGCTATCTTTATTTGTGCAAGAAAAAATATATTAACATGTGGGAAGTGCTAGAAAAATCCAAGTCCACAACCCTTTAGGAAGCGTTCAAGAGGATGAACCAAGACATAACCTTAGGCAGTTCCACTAATTCTCGGACTAATTTTTCCTCGCATTAAATGGCATATCAATAAAACAAAAATATTGAAGTTCTCAAGAAAGAGTTACTTTTTATTTTCTACTTGGAATCAGCCTGAAATATTAAATACAATGTTAATTCTAACCTTTTATTTTCTAGTTTATCTGTTTCTCTGAAATTGTCACTAAAGTTTATGCTTGATAGTACAGTATATTAAAGTGTACTGACATCAGTTAAATTCCAGACACTGTTATCAAAATAACACTAAGGCAATTTTTCCATGTGCACTGACACAAGCAAGTAATGAGTATCATTTAAATATAGAATCAATCAGGCAGGGCTAATACGTCATTTGCTAAACTGGCAGTCGGTGAGACAGTGATATGGCATCAAGCTGTCACCCTGATAGGTGTACATAGAGGTAAGTAGCATAATTAAACCTTACAAGGTATCTAGATTTACCACATTCAACACATCCTGAAGTTTCGTGTCGTCCGGAGCTTTGATAAGTGCAGATTTCGTATTGTTGCCTGCACTATTTATTATAACATATATTAAAGAGGACGGGGCTCAGGGCACAGAGCTCTGCCACTGCTCTATGAACCTCCTTCCGTGTGTCCTGACAATGAGCCCTCAACCCACTCCCCTTTAAAGATCTGGAAGTAAGTGATTCATAGAAAATGCAAATCCAGCTGTTGACCTTGGTAGTGGACGCCAGCTTCATAAGGTAATGTGTTTAAGAAAGCAAAACTGAAACAAACTTCTCTTCTAGTCAGTTCTATAAGTTGCATGAATTATGTCATAAAAGAACTTTTCATGTGTTTAGAATTAGTTCTAAAGCTCAGGGGAAAAAAATGAAGTTTTCCAGTGTTGCTTTTGGCTCTCATGAGGCCGATCAAACTAAGTGCAATTTGTTCTTGGATTGGGAAAAGGGCTTGATTTTATAAGGATTTCCGTTTCCTCCTACTTGCTTTGCTCCATTCACAGAACAGCTGTTAGCAACAGGGTATGTGGGGATTTTCGTTATCAGAACATAATAAACAACATCATTCTCTAGCAAAGCCCAGGAAGTGGTGTAAGAAGGCTTAATCCTGAAGTTGCCAAGTGTGACAGGATGTTCTTCAAATACGATGTACTTCCAATGACCACTCAGCTAAATGCTGGGAAATAGAAACTACTGACAATGAATACAGAAAAAACAACCACTAAATGATCAGGCTTTAATGTGTCCTGGTTTTGAGAAAGGAACTTGGATGGGGAAATATATAGAAATCAGATTTCAGATATGACAGCAAATCTAATGGGACTTTGAAGTAACAGATATTCTATATATGATATTATTTGATTCTAGGATTAATACAGGAATTAAGCAAATCGTATGTTCTCAACTGACTGCAGTGGTGGTGGAATGACTAAGACCAAGAGAGGTGGATTGGGGGTGGGTGAAGATGGTTGGGTCCATGATGGATGGAGTGAGTGGTGATGGTCAAGGTAAGCCCAGCAAAGGTGGATAAATGGGAGGGACAAAGATGAATGTTATCGATTAATTTAGAACAGCATAGGAGGTCAGAACTAAGATCACTTGGAAATAATAGCAATATAAAATCTACTACCAAATAACAGATACTGCGTGGTTTGAAATCAGGAAAGGTGTGTGTCAGGGTTATGTCCTTTCACCATACTTATTCAATCTGTATGCTGAACAAACAATCTGAGAAACGGGACTATATGAAGAAGAACATGGCATCAAGATTGGTGGAAGACTCATTAAAAACCTGCAATATGCAGATGATACAACCCTGCTTGCTGAAAGTGAAGAGGACTTGAAACACTAACTGATAAAGGTCAAAGACTACAGCTTTCACTATGGATTACATCTCAACATAAAACAAAAATCCTCAAAACTGGACCAATAAGCAGCATCATAATAAACAGAGAAAAGATTAAAGTCAAGGATTTCATTTTAATTGGTTCCAAAATCAACAACCATGGAAGCAGTAGTCAAGAAATCAAACAATGCATTGCGTTGGGCAAATCTGCTGCAAAAGACCTCTTTAAAGTGTTAAAAAGCAAAGATGTCACTTTGAGGACTAAGGTATGCCTGACTCAAGCCATGGTATTTTCAATCGCCTAATATGCATGTGAAAGCTGGACAACGAATAAGGAAGACTGAAGAAGAATGGATGCCTTTGAATTATGGTGTTGGTGAAACATACTGAATAGACCATAGACTGCCAGAAGAACTAATAAGTCTGTCTTAGAGGAAATATAGCCAGAGTGTTCCTTGGAAGCAAGGATGGTGAGACTTTGTCTCACGTACTTTGGACATGTTATCAGGAAAGACCAGTCTCTGGCAAAGGACATCATGCTTGGTAAAATAGAGGGTCATCAAAAAAGAGGAAGACTCTCAATGAGCTGGATTGACACAGTGGTTGCAACAAATGGGCTCAAACATAGCCATGATTGTGAGGATGGCACAGGGCTGGGCAGTGTTCTGTTCTTTTCTACATAGGATCACCATTAGTTGGAATTGTCTTAATGGCACCTAACAACAATAGCATCAAATAAACATGATTCTCAGAAAAAACACAATTAGGAAGGAAATGGTATCAACTATAAAGTAAATATGGCTATGGGAAATTGTAAAAGAATAACAATAACAACAACAACAAAAACAGTAACAACAAAAACACCTGTTGCCATTGATAACAACAACAATGACAACAAACCTGTTGCCACTGAGTCAACTTCAACTCATGGTGACCCCATGTGTTACAGAGTAGAACTGTTCCATAGAACTTTCTTGTCTATAATCTTTACGGAAGCAGATCGCTGTACCTTTCTTCCACAGTACCACTATGTGGGTTCAAACCAGCAACTTTTCAGTTAGTAGTCAAGTGTAAACCAAGGCCACCCAGGGACATCTTCATGAGATACAGAAAATCTGAACTCTTGGAAACAGACTAGCCTAGCTAAAAGAGAGATAGGGGTAAGAGTGTATGACCTTTAATATCAATTAGGACATTAATAAACAATGGGGGTATGGGCAAGCCAATTTATCGCTTTTGAATCCAAATTTTTTTTATGTATATGTGTCCAACAATATCTGTTCTTTTTAGTCAATTGTAAAAGCTTAATTGAACATGATATAATTGTGCTATATGGTAAGTGCTGGCAATGGGTAGTGTTTGCGGATGGGAGGATTCTAGGGTGTTCAATGCCATTGAGACAAACAAACAAGGAATTAAAAGATCCTGAGCTTGTCCACTGGTTGGAAAACATGAAACAAACACAAAAGAAGAATTGAGAACTAAATAACATGATGCTTATGCCTAGTGTTATAGCAAAGTTTTTAGGACCAAATGAAATAATAGTCTCTCAAATCAAAGATGTCAAATATACATCTGGGAGTGAACTTGGACTCAAAAAGATCTGGACTAATTTTACTTGAACAGCTGTGTAAGCTAGGGTAACTCATTTGCCTCTCGCAGTTTTTCTTTTCTCATGTATAAAAGAGGAACACTATTATTATTTCTTATAGAGTCGTATTAAAGTTTAATGAGCTAATGCACTTAAAAACAACACTTGGCACTACGTCTGGCACCTAATAAATATTAAATAGGTGTCACCATTTTTTTCATTATAACATTAAAAAGGAAATAAAACAGATAACATAGCATTTTTCATTTATGAAATTCTGGACCCTTTCATTCTTTTACTGTGCTTGTCCAATAGATATATATTGTAGAAAAGTCACACCAAGCAAGGTAGCAAAAGTTAAATTTGCCTACCATATACTCACATTAAAAAATTTGTGATTTTCAATTAACATCTAGAGATACCATGTTGGGTGTATGTTGTATGATCATTTATTACCCAAAGCTACAATTGAATCAATCACTTAATTCCTCTGTTTCTTCTTATTTTAAAGAAATAATTGTGCTCAAGGGAAAAATCACCCTTTATAAACATCTGCCTTTCTTGTGTTGGAAGTCATCCTACATTAATTCCTAAGAATCTATAAATTTAACTGAGGAATATAGTTGATAAAAATAACCTGATGCCATTGAGTCCATTCCAACTCATGGCAACCCCATGTGTGTCAGAGTAGAACTGTGTTCCATAGGGTTTTCTTTTTATTTTATTTTATTTTTTTTGTGGTTCAAGTGAAAGTTTACAATTCAAGTTAGTCTCTCATACAAAAATTTTTACATACATTGTTATGTGACCCTAATTGCTCTCCCTATACTGTGACAGCACATTCCTCCTTCCCACCCCTGATTTCCCATGTCCATTTAACCAGCTCCTGATCCTCTCTGCCTTCTCATCTTACCTGTGGACAGAAGCTGCTCATTTTGTCTCATGTATCTACCTGAGCTAAGAGGAACACTCTTCACGAGTATCATTTTATGTCCCATAGTCCAGTCTAATATTTGACTGAAGAGTTGGCCTCAGGAATGGTTTTAGTGCTGGATTGACAGAGAGTCCACGGGCCATACTTTCTGGGGTTCCTCCAGTCTCATTCAGATCATTAAGTCTGGTCTTTTTATTAGAATTTGAGTTCTGCACCCCACTTTTCTCCTTGTCCAACAGGGACTCTCTGTTGTGTTCACTGTCAGGGTGGTCATTGGTGGTAGCTGGGCACCATCTAGTTCTTCTAGTCTCAGGATGATGCAGTCTCTGGTTTACGTGGCCCTTTCTGTCTCTTGGGCTAATGCTTTCTTGTGACTTTGGTGTTCTTCCTTCTCCATTACTCCAGGTGGGTTGGGACCAATTGATGCATGTTAGATGGCCTCTTGAAAGCTTTTAAGACCCCAGATGCCAGTCATCAAAGTAGGATACAGGACAGTTTCTTAATAAGCTTTGTTATGTCAATTGACCTAGATGTCCCCTGAAAGCATGGTCCCCAGACCCCTGCTTCTGCTACTCTGTCCCTCAAAGTGTTTAGCTGTATTCAGGAAACTTCTTAGCTTTGGTTTAGTCCAGTTGTGCTGACTTCTCCTGTATTGTGTGTTGTCCTTACCTTCAACTAAGATTATTCTTGTCTACTCTCTAGTTAGTGAATAACCCTCTCCCTCCCTCGCCACCCTCTTAACCATCAAAGAATGTTTTCTTCTGTGTTTAAACCTTTTCTTGAGTTCTTATAATAGTCTTATACAACACTTGTCCTTTTGTGACTGACTAAATTCACTCAGCATAATGCCTTCCAGGTTCCTCCATGTTATAAGACATTTCACGGATTCATCGTTGTTCTTTATCATTGCGTAGTATTCCATTGTGTGGATATACCATAATTTGTTTATCCATTCATCTGTTGATGGGCACCTAGGTTGTTTCCATCTTTTTGCTATTGTGAACAGTGCTGCAAT
>NW_004443941.1:21833803-21859577 GCF_000243295.1 Trichechus manatus latirostris
ACTTTATTCTTCTTCCTTAATGGTGCTCTACTTATTCAGGGCTTCTTCTTTTTCCATATAAAGCTAATGATTACTTTTTCCATGTCTTTAAAGAACGTTGTTGGTATTTGGATTGGGATTGCATTGAATTTGTACATTCTGTTGGGTTGAATTGTCATTTTGACAATGTTGAGTCTGTCTATCCATGAGCATGGTATGGTTTTCCATTTATATAGATCCCTTTGGTTTTCTTGCAGTAGTGTTTGGTAGTTTTCTTTGTATATGTCTTTTACATCCCTGGTTAAATTTATTCCTAAGCATTTTATTTTTTTAAGGGCTATTATAAATGGTATTGTTTTCCTGATTTCCTTTTCATCGTTCTGTTTATTGGTATATAGGAATCCAACCGATTTTTCTATGTTCATTTGTATCCTGCTACTCTGCTGAATCTTTCTATTAGTTCCAGTAGCTATTTCACGGAGTCTTTAGGGTTTTCTATTTACAATATCATATCATCTGCAAACAGGGACAATTTAACTTCTTCATTACCAGTTTGGATGACCTTTATTTCTTTTTTGTGCCTTATTGCCCTGCCTAGTACTTCCTGCACAATGTTAAATAGGAGTGGTGATAAAGGGCATCCTTGTCTTGTTCCTGTTCTCATGGGGGAATGTTTTCAGCCTCTCTCCATTAAGAATGATGTTGGCTGTTGGTTTTGCATACATGTGCTTTATTATATTGATAAATTTCCCTTCTATACCTATTTTATTGAGAGTTTTTATCAGGAATGTTGGACTTAGTCAAATGCGTTTTCTGCGTCAATTGAGATGATCATGTGGTTCTTTTCTTTCCTTTTATTTACTTGGTGGATTACATTGATTGATTTTCTAACGTTGAACCATCCTTGCACACCTGGTTTGAATCCTGCTTGGTCATGGTGTATTATTTTTTTGATATGATGCTGAATTCTATTGGCTAGAATTTTGTTGAGAATTTTTGCATCTATATTAATGAGAGATATTGGTCAGTAATTTTTTTTGTGGCATTTTTGCCTGGCTTTGGTATCAGGGTTATGCTGGCTTCATAGAATGAACTTGGATGTCTCCCTTCTTTTTCTATGTTCTGAAATAGTTTGATTAGTACTGGTACAAGCTCTTTCCTTAATGTTTTGTAGAATTCTCCAGAGAAGGCATCTGGGCCAGGTCTTTTTTGTGGAGGGAGTTTTTTTTATTACCTTTTCAATCTCCTGTTATGGGTCTGTTCAGATTTTCAACATCACTTTGTGATAGTTTGGGTAGGTAGTGTGTTTCTAGAAATTTATCCATTTCCTCTAGGTTTTCAAATTTGTTGGAGTATAGTTTTTCATAATACTCTGTTATGATCCTTTTTATTTCAGTTGAGTCTGTTGTAATGTCCCCCATTTCATTTCTTATTTGGGTTATTTAAGTACTCTCCTGTTTTTCTTTTGTCAGTCTGGCCAGTGGTTTGTTAATTTTGTCTGTTCTTTCAAAGAACCAACTTTTGGTTTTGTTGATTCTCTCCAATGTTTTTCTATTCTCTATTTCATTTATTTCTGCTCTGATCTTTATTATTTCCTTTCTTCTGGTGGCTGTGGGCCTTTTTTCCTGCTCATTTTCTGTTTGTTTGAGTTGTGTAGTTAATGTTTTGTTTTTGTCCCTTTCTACTTTTTTAATATGTGCATGTATTGCTATAAATTGTCCTCTGAGGACTGCCTTTGCTATGTCCCAAAGGTTTTGGTATGATGTGTTTTCATTCTCTTTTAATTCTAGGAATTTTCTGATTTCATCTCTGATTTCTTCTATTACACTGTATTTATTAAGCAGGGTGTTAGTCAGTTTCCACATAATTGATATTTTTCCTTGCTCTTTCTGTTAATTTCTACCTTGATGGCATTGTGGTCAGAGGAGATACTTTGTATTATCTCAACGTTTTGGATCTTGTTGATGATTGCTCTGTGGTCTAAGATGTGGTCTATTCTGGAGAACGTTCCATGTGCATTGGAAAAGAATGTGTACTTTGCAGCTGTTGGATGGAGTGTTCTATATATGTCTACGAGGTCAAGTTGGTTAATTATGCCCTTTAGGTCTTCTGTATCTTTGCTGAGTTTCTTTTTAGATGTTCCATCATTTACTGAAAGTGGTGTGTTGAAGTCTTCTAGTATTTTTGTGGAACTGTCAATTTCCCTTTTCATTGCTGTTAGAGTTTGTTTTATGTATTTTGGAGCCCTGTCATTGGGTGCTTAGATGTTTATTACGATTATGTCTTTTGATGGATCATCCGCTTAATCATTATATAGTGTCCTTCTTGGTCTTTTATGGTGGATTTTGTTTTAAAGTCTATTTTATCTGAGATTAGTATTGCCACTCCTGCTTTTTTTGGTAGTTGTTTGCTTGACATGTTTCTTTCCAACCTTTGATTTTTAATAAATTTATGTCTTTGTTTCTAAGGTGTGTCTCTTGTAGACAGCATATTGATGGATCCTGTTTTTTTTAATCCATTTTGTCACTCTCCATCTCTTTATGGGTGCATTGAGGACGTTTATAAATCAGTGTAATTATTGATAGATGTGAGTTTATTGCTGTCATTTATAGTGCTTTCTTTTGTGGTGCTGACGTTTTCTTTGTTCCTCTTACTCTCTTGTGCTGAATTCCTTTTGATTATGGTGTTTTTTTTCATTTTTATTTTTGTAGATTTTGTTTTTACTCAGACTTTATGTTTTTCCTCTTTATTTTGGTGAGTATGTTTGTTAACTTTCTTTGTAGTTACTGTGAAATTTACCCTTATCTTTCTAAGTTTGAAGTGGTCTATTTATTACTTGGTATCACCTTGCCTTCCTCTCCATTAGAAGGTTCTATATCTACACAGTTTATTCCGTCTTTTATTGTTCTGATGCTGTTTTCATTTACAGATTAATTGCTCTGATTCCCTGTTGTATTTCTTTTGGTTTTTATAGTCTTTGAAATTGGTATCTGGCTGGTATGATCCTGCGTCCTAGATTCAGCCTGTTAGCTGAAGTTGTTTGTTCTCAGATTGAAGGAATCCCGTTAATAATCCCTGTAAGTTTGGTTTGGTTTTTACATATTCCCTTAATTTCTGTTTATCTGGAAAATATCTTAATTTCACCATCATATTTGAACAAGAGTTTTGCAGGATATATTATTCTTGGCAGACAGTTTTTTCTTTCAAGGTTTTATATTTGTCATCCCATTGCCTTTCTGCCTGCTTGATGTCTGCCGAATTATGTGCGCTTAGTCTTATTGTTTCTCTTCTGTATGTGACTTTTTGTTTTTCTCGAGCTGCTCTCAGGATTCTTTGTTTTTGGTTTTGGTGAGTGTGATTATGATATGCCTTGGTGATTTTCTTTTGGGGTCTATCCTATATGGGGTTCGTTGAGCTTCTTGAATGGCCAGGTTTTCATCTTTCATGATATTGGGGAAGTTTTCTGTGAGTAGTTCTTCAATGATCCTGTCTGTGTTTTCTGTTTTCTCCCTCTGTTCTGGAACTCCAGTCACTCACAAATTTTTGCTTTTGATTGTACCCCACATAATTCTCAGGGGATCTTCATTTTTCTTTGTTCTTTTTTCGGATTTTTCTTCAGTGTTGTATCCAAGTGTTTGTCTTCAGTTTCACTGATCCTGTCTTCCACTGTTTCAAGTCTTCTCCTCTGCCCTTCTATGACACTGTCCATTTATGAAATCTTGTTTATCTTTTGGATTTCTACTTGTTGTTTTAGTATGATTTCTATTTGTGAATTTATTTTGGCATTTTGTTCCTGCATTATTTTCCTGAATTCTTCCATTTTTTGTGTTTATTTTCCATGAATTTGTCTATTTTTTCCTTATTTTTGTCTGCTTTTTGCTTCAACTCTTGGATAGCTCTGAATATTAGAGATTTGATTTCCCTATTAGGTAGTTCTAGGGCCTTTTCTTCTACTGGAAAGTCATCTAGTGTTTTATTTTGGATGCCACTGCAACCATCTTGTCTTGTTTTTGTAAATGTTTTGATATTGTGTGCTGTCTTTGGCCATTCGGTAATTATTTTTCTTGTTTATTGATTGTAGATTTGTTTGTGTCGTCTTTTTTGGTTTTATTTGGCTATGTCTGAGCAGGCAGGCTCTGCATTCTTCGTTATTTGCTCCTCTGTGGACACAATATTTTTCTCCTCCTTCTCCAACTGACAGCTTCAGTTGCTCAGATATGGTACAGTAGGGCAGTCATAGCTGAAGAGGAGTTGCTTGGATGGGTTGTTTGTGACCTTTACTATGGCCACCAGGGCTGGCCAGTAATCTGTGCAGGGCAGGTTCTGGTAGGTCATGCCTGGGCTGCTTTTTGGTGTGATGTTCAGCACACTGTGCAGGTAGGCAGGATGGAAGGGGGATATTGTGATGTGTGGAGCTGAGATGGGTATGGGATAGAGGAGAGAAGAGAGAGGAACAGGAACCAAAACATACAAACAAAGAAAAAAGAGTGCTAGGGGAGCTTGCCATTGAGGTGGAGAGTCGAGAGACTATGAAATGTAGAAAAACAAAAAGGAGAAGAAGAATTAAAAAAAGAGAAAAGAAAAAAATGAATAAATAAAAATTAGAAAGAAAAAATAAAAGAAAAGCTCCCAGGGATCCCTCCAGTGCAGCTACGAGGTCTGAGGAAGTTGCTCCCAGGCCATGAAGCACAGCCTGGCTAGAAGGCATAGAGGTGTCACTCAGCAACACGTATTCAGGGGAAAGGAAAAGAAGGAAAGTATAGAGAGACGAAAAACTGACTAATGAAGAAAGACAAAAAGGGAAAAAGAGAGAAAACAAACAAATAAAAAAAAAAAAACAGGAAGACCTCCCAAAACAGAAAAAGAAATGCCCCCAGGGATCCCTCTGCACATCTATGCAAACTAAGGGTGTAGCTCCCAAGCCAGGCTGTACTGCCTGGCTAGAACAGGCTCCCAATTAGAGAAAAGAAAAAGAAAGTAAACAGCAAACAATTCAAAACAAACAAAAAAACTGCCCTGGGATCCCACCAGCTTGGCAGCACGAGCTGGGAAGCAGTCTCACATTCAAGCAGCATTTCACAGTCTTTCAGGAAGAAGCAAAGATGGCACACAGAGCCAGGTATTTGAGAGAAAGGAGGGGGAGGTGGTGAGAGGTAAGGAAGAAACCTAAGGAGCGGAAAAAAGCAACACCAGCAGCCAACAAATGGCACTTAGGGAGCCAACTAGTGTGGGCAGGTGGAATGTAAGTGACAGTGGGGTGAAGCCAATGCTTCACAGTCAAAAGACTGTGGCTGCAGAAAGCAGAGGAGGCCGAGTGGGGGTGAAGTAGGGTGTGGGGTGGGAAAGCATATATTGCTGGTTACCAGTTGTTCTATCCTCTGCTGGAAGCTCCATGAAGCTACTTTCTTATACCCCTGTTTGCTGGTCTCTGTTAAGAACCCAAGATGGTGGATCCGTGGTGTGGTAGCTGATAGGTGACCTCTGCATGTATCTCTCCTGGCTCTCGGTTCTCTGTCAGTTTCTTATTCCATTCAGTGCTTGGCTGAGTTCTTAATCTTTTCATTTGATGCTTAGTTTTTCAGGATTGCTGTTTTCTCTGTTTGGCTTAGTTTTTCAGACCTTTGCTGTGGAGGGACAGTGTGGTGCTTCTGCCTGTAGCGCCATGTTGCCCGGAAGTCCCATCTCATTTCTTATATGGGTTATTTGCTTCCTCTGCTGGTTTTCTTTTGTCAGTTTGGCCAACGGTTAATCAAATTTTTTTGATGTTTTCAAAGAAACGGCTTTTGATCTTGTTAACTCTTTCAATTTTTTTTCTATTCTCTATTTCGTTTAATTCTGATCTAATTATTATTTCCTTTCTTCGGGGGCCTGAGAGCTTCTTTTGCTGCTCTGTTTCTACTTGTTCAGGTTTTGATTTTGGCCCTTTCTTCTGTTTTGGATATGTGCATTTATCTCTACAAACTGACCTCTGAGCACTGCTTTTGCTGTGTTCCAAAGGTTCTGGTAGGATGTGTTTTCATTCTCTTTTGAGTCTCTGAATTTCTTTACTCCATCCTTAATTTCTTCTATAACCCAGTAGTTTTTGAGCAAGGTGTTGTTCAGTTTCCACGTGTTTGATTTTTTTTCTTTGCTTTTTCTATTATTGATTTCTACTTTTAAGGCTTTATGGTTAGAAAAGATGCTTTGTAATATTTCGATGCTTTAATTCTGTTAAGACTTGCTTTATGGCATAATATGTGTTCTAATCTGGAGAATGTTCCATGTGCTTTCGAAAAGAAAGTATTCTTGGCTGCTGTTGGGTGGAGTTGGTTGATTGTACCATTTAGATCTTCGGTGTCTTTATTGAGCTTCTTTCTGGTTGTTCTGTCCTTTACTGAAAGTGGTGTGTTGAAGTCTACTGTTACCGTGGAGCTGTCTTTTCAATGCTGTTAGAGTTTGTTTTGTGTATTTTGGAGGTCTGTCGTTGGGTGTGTAAATATTTATTATGGTTGTGTGCTCCTGGTGTATTGACCCTTTAATCATTATATAGTGTTCTTCCTCATCCTTTGTGGTGGATTTTACTTTGAAGTCTATTTTGTCAGAGATTAATATTGCCACTCCAGCTCTTTTTTGAGTGTTGTTGGCTTGAAATATTTTGTCCATCCTTTGAGTTTTAGTTTGTTTGTGTCTTTAAGTCCAAGGTGTGTCTCTTGTAGGCAGCATATAGACAGATCACTTTTTTATCCATTCTGCCACTCTCTGCTCTTTACTGGTGCATTTAATCCATTTACTTTCAGTGTAATGATTGATAGGTTTGAGTTTATTGCTGTGATTTTGATGTCTTTTTTTGTGTGTTGTTGACAGTTTCTTCGTTCTACTTAATTATCTGTGCTGAGTTGTTTTTCTTTATGTATTTTCTTTTCGTTCTTTTCACTGTTGTTGATTTTGTATTTGCTGAGTCTTTATGTTTTTCTTCTATTTCATTTTGATAGGTAGTATTGTTAGCTTCCTTTGTGATTACCTTAATATTTACTCCTATTTTTCTAAGTTTAAACCAATCTTTTATTTCTCAATATAGCCTTAATTTCCTCTCCATATGAAAGATCTATGACTACATTTTTTAGTCCCTCTTTTTTGTTTTCATGTTGATGTGTCATCTTTTACGTATTGATGTCTCTTTTTCCCTATTTACAGTGTTTTAGCTTTGATTTATTTTTGTGATTTCCCTGTCTGGGTTGTTTTCTGGTTGTTTTGTCCTTTGTCCTAGTCTTGGGTTGTTATCTGATGTTATTGGTTTTCTAACTGGAGGACTCCCTTTGGTATTTCTTGTAGTTTTGGTTGTGGTTTTTGCAAATTCCTTAAACTTCTATTTATCTGGAAATGCCCTAATTTCACCATCATATTTGAGAGACAGTTTTGCTGGATATGTAATTCTTGGCTCACAATTTTTTCCTTCAAGGCTTTATATATGTCATCCCATTGTCTTCTTGCCTTCATGGTTTCTGCTGAGTAGTCTGAGCTTAGTCTTATTGACTCTCCTTTGTAGATGACCTTTTATTTATCCCTAGCCGTTCTTAAAATTCTCTCTTTATATTTGGTTTTGGCAAGTTTGATTATAATATGTCTTGGTGACTTTCTTTTGGGATCTACTTTGTGTGGGGTTCGATAAGCATCCTGGATATCTATCTTCTCATCTTTCACAATATCAGGGAAGTTTTCTTCCAACAAGTCTTCCACAATTCTTTCTGTATTTTCTGTTAACCCCCCACTCCATTCTGGTACTCCAATCACTCGTTGGTTATTCCTCTTGATAGAGTGCCACATAATTCTTAGGGTTTCTTCATTTTTTTTTAATTCCTGTATCTGATTTTTCCTCATATAAGTTGGTGTCAAGTGCTTTATCTTCAATCTCACTAATTCTGACTTCCATTGCCTCAATTCTGTTCCTATGACTGTCTATTGAGTTGTCTAATTCTGAAATTTTATTGTTAATCTTTTGGATTTCTGTTTGCTGTCTCTCTAGGGATTCTTGCAGCCTGTTAAATTTGGCATTATGCTCTTCTATAATCTTCTTAAGTTCCACTATTGCTTTGTCTGTGTGTTCATTGGCTTGTTCTGCGTTTTGCCTGATCCCCTTCCTGATATCTTGAAGAGTTCTATATATTAATCTTTTGTATCCTACCTCCAGTAATTCCAAGAGGTTCTCTTCCTCCAGAAAATTTCTTGATTCTTTGTCTTGGGGGCTTGCTGAAGCCATCATGTTCTTCCTCTTTATGTGATTTGATATTAACTGTTGTCACCGAGCCATCAATAAGTTCTTATATTTATTTATTTTATGTTTGATTACTATGTCCTAGCTTCTTGTTTTGTTTTGTTTTGATATTCCCAACTAGGCTGCTCATGTGAGCTAGTTTGATTATTGGTGCCTTTGAAGGTCTAACATCCTGTCACCAGGTGGTTATATCTGTTACTAGGTATGTGAACCCAGGAGTCCATTTACTTTTCTTGTATGGATTTATGTCAGGTGTCCAGGTAGTCAGTCACCAAGAGTCTCACCTACAGTCCTGGACAGGCAGGAGTGATTGAAGTAGGCACAGGTATCTGGATGCAGTAGGGCGTCACATGCTGAGCAAGGCACAGAGCTGATGGCTGCCCCTGATTGTCTGGGAGGAAAGTGTGCCCTTCTTCCCTAGTGTACGTAGGTGGGTGAGTTTTGCAGCTGGACTATGGGCATCCAGTGCTGTTGGCTGTAAGGACTGGGAGGCACCACTTTTTCTTTGTAGGTAGCTAAGTGGCATAAGTGGAGCCACCAGTCCTCAGGCCCCTGATGTGGGTAGGTGAGGACCCTGCTTAATAGGCAGAGTGGTGTCAAATGTAACAAACCTGCCACTCCACGATATAGTTGATACAGTTAAAGTTAGACTTCAGATATATACCTTGTTGCATTGTCCTAATGAAGGCCCACTCTGTTGAAATAGACCCACACAGGTCTATGCAGGGGTGAAAGGCATTCAAAGTCCGTGGACCCCTTATGCCCGTGCCTAGGCAAGGGAACTATGCCTGCCCTGAGTTCCTGGCTTGGAGGAGCTTGCAGATTATTTTTTTCTGTTTGTTAATTTATTCCCTCTCCAAGGCCAGGAGAATGGCTCCGAGCACATGACGGGACCTACTTCCAGCCCAGGGGACTCAGCTACTGCTGAAGCCATCCCAGGACCAGGTACACAATGAGAAGGAGGCAGGTAAATGGGAGAGAGTTTCTTCTCAAACAGGTTGTTTTTTGATCCATGTGGTGGGTTAGACACATGTACTTATCTTTTGCTAGTTGAGTGTGCTTTTCACTGGTTCTGGAGGCTTGAGTAAACTTTCTGCCACTTGGTCTCTCCTGATGTGTAAAACGCATCCCGAATGCCACTGCTTGCCTCACTGAGCACACCAGTTGATTGAGCCCGGAGAGTACCAGTTCTTGCCTGGTCAGGTCTGACAACTACTCATTGCTTCTGAACTGTCTCTCCCTCCCCTGCCGCTCAGTCTGATTCCTCAACTTTGTCTTTGATGGTCAGGGCTCCTAGATTGCCATATATAATCAATTCACTTTTTTTTCCAGTCTTTGTTGTGAGAGGGAGCACAGGAAGCATCTGAATACTCCACCCTCTTGGCCCCACCTCCCCAAATCTCTTTCTACCTCCAAAAGTTATAGAACTCTTAACCACCAGGAACCACAATGTTCAGAGTGTTATTCTAGCATTACATCAGTTATGTATTGCTCTATAAAAATAAAAAGATACCCAAAACCTTATTGTCTTAAAACAAGAAGATGTTATTTCTTATCATTCTGTCAGTTTGTTGTTGGTTTGTTCCTTCCTGGTTACACCTGGGCTCATGAATCTGCATTCAATTGGAGGGTCAACTAAATTGGAAAATCTAAGATGGCCTCACTCACATATTTAGAGCATGTTACTATTTCACATGACCTCTTATTCTCTAGTAAGCTAGATTGTTTTCCTTATATGTTAATTTCAGGATAGCATTCTAAAAGGGTGAAGGAGGAAACTACAAGCCTCATGAGGCCTTAGAGTTGTAGGCATCACCACTTATACAACATGGCTTATGCCATACTATTCTATTGATCAAAATTAGTCACTAGGCTAGCCCAGGTTTTAGAGGGTAGAGAAAAAGACTCCATCTTTGTATGGAATAAGCAACAAAGTGAGATTGCAAAGGGATATATATACACCCAGATGGGAGGAATTTGTGATTATTAAAGAATACGTAAATACCAAATTTATGGCATAACTTTAACAGATACTGTATCTGTTTGAATGTATATTAAAGAATACTATCTTATGTTATGGTCTGTATCCTTTCAGGATGGTTGAGCAGAGCATTTCACAGCTGGTGTTCTAGGGGGTGCAGTCTTTCTGAGATATTCACAGGGAAGATACAAAAATTGCTGCCTGCCTCCTGAGGTTGGCAAAAGACACATATTACATTCCACTCTTAGAGATTATGAACCTTAGCATAATTAAGGCACCCCCTCGAGGGGAAAAAGGAAACTTTGTTTAAGCCAGCTTTTGAGAAGAGACACTTGTTACTAGCCTTTACCTTTAATGTATTCTGGCTGAAAAAAGTGTTCTAGTTCACAAAATGCTGGGATAGATGAATAAGAAATATTTGCAAAATGGATGGATGGTTTAGCAGGCCTAATTACCTTGGTGAGTAATTAAAAAAAAAAATCAAGTGCCAGTTATTATAGGCATAACTATAATTTAATTTATATGAGGGATAATTTTTCTACTGTGTTTCCTACAAGAATAGAATTATCTTTTCCCTGCTTTCATTTTATCATCCATTCTTGATATTTGAATAATGTAACTGAAGAGAATTCAATGAGTTAAAAGACTGCTATTCCAACTTTTCTCAACCCATTTTTTATGCAGCCTGTAAAACAACTAGTAGTATCAAAATATTCTTCTAAATTTATTCCATTTATATAGGGAAGAGATATTTATTCTTCAGCATCATTCCCTATAGAACCTTCTAAAATGGTCATATCCATAATAAATTTAGAAAGGTTTGCAATTCGTCAAAAAAAGAAATTTTCTATGCCAATTTGCAAAGCAATATCACAGTTAACCTTTATTTCCATTTGTACACATGAAAGTCTGTGACATGAAATGAATTAGTTCAGTAATGGAGTAACTTTGCTGGGGCAGAAGGTGTCTATAAAGCTATTTAAATGCTTATTGATGACTGCTCAGTTCTCCGTAAACTTTATAAATTTGTAGATATAACCACATCTTGCATTTTGAAGCCTATTTAAGGTTTGGAATAATATTGGGGGACTATGTCACTAGTAATAACATAACATAAAAGGGGAAAAACTTTCATTTATTTTTCCTTAATTAGGAACAAATATTTCTTTTGGAGAAAACTCATATCGCTTTTAATAATTTTCATCAATTTGAGATCCTTTGTAACACCTCAGACAGCATAAGATCTAATTTTCCTACGGAGTGAAGTAAAAATTCTGAGTTTAGTAATAAAGTAAAACCAAGTTCGTTATTATAGCAATTTCACAGAATCCAGCTTATGATTAGAATACAATCACATTGTAATCTCTAAAGTAGAAAGACATCGATTGATCTCCAGATGGTATTAGATCTCCTGAATTATTTTGTCTGTTTTGTATATTAATGATATATTAGTGTTTTTTCTTTATTTTTTTTTTACCTGAACTTTATGAAATAATGGAAGAAAATAACGTTAACCTGGTGAATGTAATAAATGTCACATAATTTCAGAATCAATATTTCCATTGGAAATATGCCTTTTTAGGAAGTTTGCATGGGAAGATGTAAGTAAACTTGCATTATGTTTTAGGCAATACTCAAGATATAGCTAATTATGAAGAAGTAACTGAGACCTATGTATCCTCTACCTTAAAAAAATAAACATTGAAAAAACAAAAAAAGGAAACTGTGGTTTTCAGACAATGAAAATAATTCAGTACAGGACTGTGATTCCTGATAGAAGGGAAACAAATGAAGTGAGTTCTTTGATTGTCCCATCTTACTGTCTAGTTGGAGTTTCCTAGCATAGTACAGGGAGATAACAGAGTTGAAAATTAGGGGAAGCCAAAGCAATTAGAATTCACAAGGAAGAATATTACAGAGAAGGGAGATACACAAAGGGGAAGAGCTGTACAAAGGAAGATTCTAGAGATCTGCAGAGGGTTCCCCTGGTTCTCAGTTGAGTTCTGATTAACACATGCATTTGAGGTTGACAAAAGAATCACTTGATAAGAGCAGATAAAACCATCTCTGCAGCTCACATAGTGCCAGGTATAGTTTCTATTCTCACCAGTCAGAGTGGGAAGGCCTCATAATGCATGGGGATCCAGGTGTAGTACTCAAATGATATTGATAGTACTTTCCTCCATTCCTCTTGTTAAGTACAGATAAAAAGCCCTGAATGTCATATAACAAACAAATCTAAGAAGACTCTTAAAGATGGAGAGAAGAAGGCAGACAAGGTAGGGACCTCAGGACCTCAGAAAAGACATGGCATTAAGGTCCCTGAGTTTTCTTTTTTCCTTATAGAACCTGCAGTGAGAACTGGAGAAACTGCAGCCTGGAAATGCCAATGGAAGCAGACTGAAAAGCCCAGACAAGATCTTGTTCTCTCTAGCCAGAAGACAAGATAAAGGGCAGTCTGGCAAAAAAGAAAATGACTACTCCACTCCAGCCAAACATGACAAAAAATTTCTGTAGCCTCATCACCTAACCTAGTAGCAAAGGCTAAGTAGGCAGCATATACTTCTAAATTTGCCAGGCAATAACAAGGTGCCCTAACATCCATATGGGGGTGGTATCAGAGAAGGCTGATTAGGGAGCTGGAACTTTTGTCTTCCACTGGGAGTAAGCAAGGCCCCTCACTGTAATCTCATTGGAGACTAGAGAGCTTGAACTTCAACTCTTGTATGTTGGCAGTGAGGCATCCCTGTACCTTCTCACTGAGGTGGTGTAAGAGGAGACCTGGTGGAGAGTCACAACTTTCACCACCACCTGGTGGTAATGAGGTAACATGCCTCATGGCGTCGGTATATACTACATGGAGAGCAATAATGAGGAGCCCCTATCCCCCAGTGTGTGAATGGAGGCTGAGTGGGAACCTGTACTTCCACTCCCATTTGACAGAAACAAGGAGACATCCCCAATCCCTTACAGAAGTGGTGTCAGAGGAGGGCTGCTAAAACAAAATCATTAAGTAAGATCTAGAGTTACATGCATAATACCTAAATGTTCATGTTTTAATTAAAAATTACTCCTCATACTAAGAACCAGGGAAATCTAAACTTAAATGAGAAAAGGCATTTAAAGATGGTAACATCAAGATGACACAGATGTTTCAATTATCTAAAACGGATTTTAAAGCAACTCTGGTGGTGCAGTGGTTAAGAGCTCAGCTGCTAACCAAAAGTCTGCAGTTCAAATTCACCAGCCACTCCTTGGAAACCCTATGGGGCAGTTCTACTCTGTCTTATAGGGTCACTATGAGTTGGAATTGACTCAATGGCAACAGGTTTGTTCTGTTTTTTTATGATAAAATTGCTTCAACAAGAAATTACAAACATGGTTGAAATAAATGAAAAACTAAAATCTTAGCAAAGAAGTAGAAATTCTAAGAAAAACATTGATGATCTAAAGAAGAATCAAATGGAAATTTCAGAAATAAAAGTAAAATATCTGAAATTAAAAACAAAACTCATTGCATAGGCTTAACAGCAGAATGGATGAGACGGAGGAAAAAAATCAGTAAATCTGAAGATAGAACAATAGAAATTACCCAGCCTGAACAACAGAGGAAAAAAGTAACTAAAAAAGAAAATTAACAGAGCTTCAGGGACCTGTAGGATTATAGAAAAGATCTAGCATGCATGTTATCAGAAACCCAGTAGGAGAGGAGAAAAACGGTAAGGCTGAAAAAGCACTTGAATAAATAATTATTGAAACTTTCTTACACTTGACAAAATAAACCCACAGATTCAATAAGTAAGTAGACTCCAAAGAAGATAAACAAGCAAAATCTGCCAACATACACCACAATGAAACTTCTGAAAGCTACTGATAAAGAAAGCAATGAACAGGAAATGACGCGTTAAGGGAAAAAAACAATTCAAAGAACAGCAGATATTTTGTCAGAAACCACATAGGTCAAAAGAAAGTGGTACAGAAAAGAAAGAGTTGTCAAACCAGAATTTTATATCCAGAGGAAACAACTTTCAGAAATGAAAAGGAAATCAAGATATTCTCAAGTGAAGAAAAACCAAGAGAATTTGTCATCATCTGATTTACCCGAAAAGAATGGCTGAACAGATTTTTCTAAACAAAAAGGAAATGATAAAAGAAGGAATGTTGGAACATCATAAAGAAAGAAAAAACAACAAAAAGAACAAAAATTTGAATAAATACAGTAGGCTTTCCATCTCCTGTTGAGTTTTCTTTAAAAAAGAAAAAAACATTCTAACACCGATGTGGTTCTCATGTACGCAGAGAAAATAAGAAAATTGCATTGTACATGGAAGGGTAAAAGGACATAAAGGAGGTAAGGTTTCTACACTTGAAGTGGTAAGATTTGACATCAGTAGACTGTGATAAGTTATGTATGTATAGTGCAATAACTAATCAACCACCAAAAAAAAACTATACAAAGAGATACAATAAAAAATCCTATAGATAAATGAAAATGGAATTCTAAAAATTACCTTCAGACAGGAAAAATAAAACATAGAAATGAAAAACAGAAGAAACAGAAAAGAAAAAAAATCACAGACTTAAGCCTTAATATACCAAAAAATTATATTAAATATTGTTGTTGTTAGTTGCCATCAAGTTGATTTCAACCCAAGACAACCCCATGTGTGCAGAGCAGAACTGCTCCATAAAGTTGTCAAAGCTGTGACCTTTGGGAAGGAGATCACTGAGGAGCTTCTGGGTGGGTTCAAACTGAAAACATTTTGGCTAATAGTTGAGCCTTTAATCATTTGCATCTCTCAGCGACAACTATATTGAATGTAAATAGTCTAAATACACCAATTAAAAGACAGAAATTGGCAGAGTAAGTTAAAAACAAACAAGAAAATATGATTTACAGTACCAAAATCCAAACTCAGGCAATCTGATTTCAGGATCTGTATTCTTGACCACCTACTTTATTCTACTAACAGTGGTATTTTGCTTTAATATAAATATTAAATCAATTTTTAAGACAATTTTTTAAAACAGATAAAATTGACATCTCACAGTTCTTTAATTTTCCTTCTGTAATCCCCACCTCACTGCAATGGATGTTAAGTTCTGTGCAATTTAGAGCTAGGATATAAGAACATTGATTATTCTTACTTTGTTTTTCTTTTAATGTTAATAACCCAATATTCATAAATAGCTATTAGCATTTTTTTGTTTCAGTCTTCTAAGAGGGTTATCAAACCTGGCCTTTATTGTTTGCTATAGAACTCAAACACTAAATATATATTTTATATATCCTGATTATTCTTATAATTGGCTCCTAAATATAGTGTCTTTGTTGTTCCTTACCTTAAAGAATTTCCTTGTTCTTTCTTGTTTACTGTGAGACTGGAAATTACACACGCACACACACACACACACACACACACACACATATATAATTTTAAATCTGGAATATATTAAAGTACTTGAAAAATGAAATCAGACTTCCTATCTGGGTCTTTGTCCTTCCGCTGACTGGGACATAATTAGTTTCTGAAATGAAGCGTACAAATAATAACCATAAAATAATCCATTTGATTGTAGCTGAAATAAGAGAGGCTAAACTGAAACAATTATTTGACTCCCAGAAACATTTAACTTTGTAGCTAAAGTTTTTTGTTTGGGGATAAAAGCCATTTCATTAACATTCCAGTCTAAAACCTTGGAATCTCCTTTCTCATCCCTCTATTCATCTTGAATATTCATCTTAAGAATTATTGCTTCTGCTTTTAAATATTGAGCTCAACTTGATTCTACTGATTCCTTCATTATGGCCCAGGGCTTTAGCACTGAGGCACAGGGTGATTGTAGCACTCTCCTGTCTCATCTCTTTGGTCTTCCCCACAAGTATCCTGCCAACCACTTAGAGAACAACCATCTTAAGACACACTTGTTTCCTCAGGCTACCTGACTCATCAAGATCTTAGAATACCGTGTCATTCTAAACCCTATTAAACTTTAGCACATTCTCCACCTCTCCCCTCTTCCTGCCATCATAGAATATCACTTACCATTTTAAATATGGGTAATTCTTCTCATTAGCATGTGACATACTTATTCTCAGGCCAGTCTCTGATCTCAGCCCTTCTCCCCAGTAAGAAATGTCTTCCAACTTCTTTTGGTATATTTGAATCTTATACTTTCTTTTATACTGAAATCAAAATTTATTTCCTCCATAGTGGAAGAGGCTGCACAGGCCTGGCTCACTATTATTTACTCCCCATTGCTAACCTCCACATTGTCTCATGATCTTGTTTCTCCAGTTTCTACAAAAATGTTTAAGATTAACCGATGTTCCTCCCTGGAGGGTGGAAAAAAAGTGATAATGATCTAAGAATGAAAAACCAAACAGAGCACCCATCTTGTGACAAGAAAAAGCATGATGTCAGCAGATAATCCCCAAGCATGTTCCAGATAACCTCCAAGAATACCAGTAGAAGATTAACTCATCTAAAACATCATCACCTCAAGGGGAAACCACCACAAAAGATTCATAATTCTGTCCCTATAAAAGACTTCAGCTGATCTCCAGTGGGGGGAGACGGGTTTTTTGGAGGAATCTATTCCCCTTCATCTCCTATATATTGATGTATAGTAAACATCTTTCTGCTCACCTCACCCCTGTCTCAGAATTTGCTATTGCAGCCGGCGGCTCCAATCCGCGTTATTACGGTAACAATAGATCCTATTCTGGATCCTCCAAGCCATATGAAATATCCACCTTTTCTGAATGTCTTTGATGTTTTTAATCAGTATGTAACCTTTAACTCTTGCTTATTGATTTTGGGTAAGGTTTATCATATTTTAAACACTTTCAGTGTAAATCATAATTCCTTTGCATTTTCAACTCTAAGTCCAAGATAATTGATAAATCTGTAAGTACTTTTTGAATCACAAAATATATATTTGCTTTACAAGCATCTGTTTGCAACGTTTTAACGTCAATATCATTTTGATAATTTTTTACCTATAGTTAGTTATGTCAGTATCATCATGACCACTTTGTAGGTAAATATGATTATGGTGAAGGAGCTATTCAGTTAAGTGACTCTTATCCAGGCATACATAAAGACCATATACATAGTGTGTTTCTATTCATATCATATACCACTTACTATGTCCTAGATATTGTGCTAAACATTTGATCTATTGGTAGTGTTTTGTATACTCATCCCAAAAACACCTGAAAGTGGAGAATACCACATTTAAGACTGGGAATCTTACAGAATCTTACAGAATTTTAGATTCATTATTTGGAGCACTAATTCTTCTTGCACAGAATTATTAATATAACAAGTTCAAACAGTACAACTTACTGGGCCAAATTCTTCATAGGAACTTATTATCTTTCCTATTTCTTTCAAAAGCATACAATTCATTCATTCATTCATTCAACAAATATTGAGCTTCTGCTATATTGTGATAATTGTAAAAGGTACGGGACACAATGTAAATGGGACACAGGCTCTGCATTCAAGGGGGTTATAGTTTGGACACTTGGGAAATAAAGCACAGAGACAATGGAACTGCATTGTGAAGAATGATGAGAAAAGAAGGCATCCAGAGTACTCTGGCATCACAGAGGAGAGTTGTATAACCCAATCTGAACAAGCCAGACTAGACTTTCCAGAAGAGGCTCTCAGCAGAGACCTGAAACAAGGAATTACTTAGGTAAAAAGAGGAAAGAAATGGTCTTATACTCTTTGATTTTTAATTATGCAATACTCTGTACATCTATTGTTCAATCAAATATTAATTATATATATATATACACATATGAATATGAAAGGCAATTTCATCCAAAATTTTGTGACATTGGATGGTAATTAGACAATCTGTTTAAAATGCAGGAGAATTGCTGTAAAATATGTACTTCATGAAATGAAATAATTTTCTATTATTCATCATTTAGGGCAACCAACTGCAAGTCTACATGACCATCTTCTTTATATTATAAACCTAAATGTGCATAGAAACACCAGAAATTAGTTTAACAGAATATATTTATTGTGAGTAGATATGATTTGAATTGGGCAATGTCAAACTGAAAGTATCAAGAAGGTGCTGTGAATTGGGGACAGTGAAAACAGATTATATAGATGGGGCTGGGCAAGGTAGTCTTCTGAAGGTTATTGTAAATACCTTTCATGTTGGTTTCTCAGGAGATATAGTCAGAGCCTGTGCAGGGTTTCAGGGTCAGTCAATTGTGAAAACCGAATAATTAAAGATATGCCATATATCCTAAAACGTATCTTCCAGACAGACTCTCAACGAAAACCAGTTCCTTAAAGGCTCGAGGTTCAAAAGAATACCTAAAGGTAAATGGTGTGGGTGAGTAACTACAACTCCATGGACCCAGAAATCTGGATCCTGAAGAATTAAAATGGCTTATCATTTACTTTTGCTTTGCTACCCTGTAATTTCCCCCATGTTACTACGAACAAATACATTTTAACTAAGAAACTCAATTGAGGCTGCTTAATAAAAATGGGAAATGAAAGCAGTTCTTGAAAACTATTTTTAAAATATCTTAATTCAGAGATACATGGTACATCTTAAACACATTTCTGGTTCCTCTGTTTGGTTTTGTTATAGTGCTGAATATAGATTAATTGAGAAGTAATTATACTGATTTTTTGCATTGCTTTAAGATTGCAGAAAGATAGTTAGAAAGGTAGTTTAGTTCACCCCTGTGACGTTCCTATAGGGTCACCATGAGTCGGAATCAACTCGACGGCAATGGGTTTGGTTTTTTTGATTTGGTGACATTCCAAATGTGTTCCTTGAAAACATGGATCTGCAAGGGCCATCTGTAACTCACAGTATCAAATATACATATAATCCTTCCTTGAACTGATGGTTCTTTGCCTCTTTCCTAATGTTGAATTGGGGTCCTAAAGTTTCAACTCACAACATAGAAATAAGAGAAGAAATTCAAGTGAAGGAATTTGGTTTAAAGTTACTAGCCTTATAGATAGAACACTGTCAGGTAAGATGGGATTAATGGTATTCTCAGTTTGTTTTCTTGATCAGCAGCATAATGGGTAAGGGTGTGGTCTCTATAGGCAGACAGCAGGTGTTCGAATCTTGCCTCCACAAGACTGTGTGACCTTTCTTATCACTTAGTTTCCTCATCTGTAATGTTGTGCTAATAGTCAAAAATAGAGAGAAATAAAATGACAAAAAGTATTCAAGCAATCTGAGATAAACCAGGAAAGGAAAGTAAAATGAAAAACAAGAGGGAGGCCACATAACATAAAAGTAAGAGAGCAGAAATAAACCCAAATAATTTGGTAGTTACACTAAATATAATGTTCCACTTGAAACAAAAAGATTTTCAGACTATTTAAAGTTTTAAAAATCCAACTATGAATTGTTTACAGAAGATACATATATAAGAAATGATAGGAAAATATTGGAAATAAAACAAGGGAAAAAAGATATACTTTACAAACTATATCAAAGAGAAAGATTGTGCATCCATGTTAACATCAGATACACTGGACTTTAATGCAGAAATAGTACTAGAGATAAGCAGAGGCATTCTTAATGATACAAATCACCAAAGAGTCACAACCATTTAAAACTTGTATGCGCCTAATAACATAGTCACAAAATATAGAAAACAAAATAAAAAAATCACTGATCTAAAGGAGGTAATAGTCCACTCCACAATTATAGTGGGAAATTTAAACCAACCTCGTTTATTATTTTAGTCAATGATATGGAAAACTGAAAATAAAATATAAGCAGAAAATACAAGAAAAAGAGGTTACTAATAAGTCAAATTTTTTCATAATTCCATGCTATAATTAATGTCTATGAAAAAAGTATTTTATTATTTATACAACAATATGATATCTTCTTTTGATATTATAGGATAAAATAGTCAAGATTCAGTATTGTCACAGATTAGACTCCAGTGTCTAGTTTGAAGTGCTATGTATCATTCAAGAAGATTAGTTAACAAGGCCTGAAAATAAAATCTTTTGAAACTTTACCCCTATCATCCTGTCAATACTCTTGCTATACTGTGTTCAAATTTCCTGCATTCCATCAATAGCTTGACAAAGTCAGACCCATTAAGTTAGCATAATCTTTAATAAAAGAACATTTGTTATTCCTTCCCCCCTCCCCGCTTCTTAAGGCAAGATTCTATCAGTAATGGGCTATTCCATTTTCCAGTGTTCAGCTTTATTAGTTTCCAGCAGAAACTTAATCAAGATTTAAGGTTGTTGAATACAGAGTTGGCCTAACCCTTGAGGGAGTGAGAGCAAAAGATAAATGTGATTTGGGAAGATTCTTATCACTGCCATTAGGACTACAGAAAATAAAATAAGAGCTGGCTGTTTAAAGATTTTATTTTAACACTTCTGTTGCCTGGCTTTCTTATAGTTTGGAGAATTACAAGCTAGGGCCAGTCAATGCAATTAGAAATAAAAAGGAAAACAGTATTGTTTTTCCATTCACGAAAACACTAAGAAAATTAAGTCTTTTCCCTTTTGTTTAAGTATTAACTATAATTATAGACAGCAGGGATTCTTAGCTACTATAAAATATCCAAGGGCCTTTATATTGCTGCTAACTGTATAGTTGATTATTAAAGGGTTTTAGGAAGGCTGTGGTTTAATGAAGTTCAATTTTGCAAACCAGTGAGTTGAAAGCCATTACTGCATAATATAGCTGCTCTTTCATCATTAACTTATAAGCACCAGCCAAAGAGGAACAAGTTTAAACTAGCTCATCTACCATTCTAATATTTATTTCCCATGAGTAGTTCTATCACCACCAGATCTTTCATAAAAGATAGGGAATTGCAGATGTTTAATGCTGTATTTTAAAAGCTATTTAAATTGCTAGTTGCCTATAATATGGTTCAAAATATTCTCATCCTGGTAGGCAAGATAGAGCCTTTTGCTTTATATTAGAATGTGTTTAGAAACAGAGTGGAAAATTGAGAACAGTAAATTGGAAGTTTAAAGTTAGAAGAAAATTCAGAAATCACTGATTATGTTGTAGACCATTCCAGTAATTTTGCTATACTTACAGTGATTATTATTGGTTTTACAACACTCTACTGTAATATTGAACATACAGAACTCAATGGAGTATTATCAAAGACCGACTTGACTCTTACCAAAAACCAGACCATGGTGGCCAACTCATGGTGACCCTATGTGAACTCAATCTGTGGGCCTAAGCTTTCCACGGAGAAAAAACAAAGCAGGTTTTTATCGCTTTTCTGATTAATCTTCAGTAATACCAACATTTCTCCAGTCCCTTCAGTTCACACAGCATAGTCTCAGTTTACTAATGTTTAGGCCTGTGTAATAGAGTTAATTTCAATCTTGCTTTCAAGTTAAAACTTGCTCCTTCTGGAAGATGGAGAAAGGAATATATAGATCCTTATCTCTTTCCCATCAAATATCTTTATTTCTCCTCCCCAGTATTGTTAATTATTTTCTGGCCCACTTAAAATTGGAACACTGGGAGGGAGAAGAGGAAATGGAAGTAGGAAAGTTTCTAATAACTGTCATTATTGTAGAGATCTAAGACCCTCTGAGGGAGCCCTGGTGGCACAGCAGTTAAGAGCTTGGCTGCTAATCAAAATGTTGGCAGCTGGAATCCATCAGCCACTCCTTGGAAACCCTATGGGGCAGTTCTACTCTGTCCTGTAGGGTTGCTATGTGTTGGAATAGACTTGATGGCAACAGGTTTTTTTGGTGGGTTTAGGATGCTCTGAGCTTGACAGATGTTGAAGCTAACTCTCAGAAAACTCCCCCCTACCTTGATCACACACCTGAGGTTCCATAGCTTGGGTGAATTAATCTCCATTGTGATTTCTTTCACAACCCCTAGGCATCTGTCATTACGTCTAGCTTCTTTCTACTGGGAAATTGAATATGTTCAAAGACATCAAAACCAAACCCATTATTGTTGAGTCAATTCTGACTCATAGAGACCCACTAAGACAGAGTAGAACTGCCCCATAAGTTTTCCAAGGACCAGCTGGCGGATTTGAACTGCCGACCTTCAGGTTAGTAGCCGAGCTCTTAACCACTACGCCACCAGGGCTCCCAAAGACATCTAGTACTGGCTTTTTCTCATAAATATGTGCCAAAGGAAATCCTTATGCTTCTATTGCCCTGAAAATTCTGAAAAATCTGAATGCAGGCCAATCCTGAAATGATAGCCACTGCTCCTTTTCAGAATTACTGGCCAATTACTAGGTCTACCTTCAGAATTTTTGTTGTATGCCAGACACAAGTTCCTGCTATCCCACAAACTAGAGGGGAGCCTTTAGCGGGCTCTCTGAGAGTTCCCAGTTAAAGCCCCTTACCTTAAGCTTGATGCGAGGAACAGGACTTCCTGTAACCCTTCTCTATAGAAGTTGGGATATACATCATGCCAATATCTGTCTGCCAAAATTATATCCCTATTTATAACTCCCCAAGCCCTCTGTCTCCTCAAGGTGGATGAAGGGTTTAAAAGTCATAACTGGTTGATAGATACTTCTGGAATCATGTGCTTGCACCTCACTTTGGAATGTGGTATATACTGTCCTGGCACTTCCACCACAACTTCCATTTTATATTGTGTTACATTAATGTTGCTGCTATCATTGTTAAAATAAGGAAACCACTTGGTCACAATTAATTTTCTTTGAGTGATCACTATTGAACAAGTTTATTACATTAATCTCAGTCTGGGCTAGAAATTCAAAAAATCTTTAAGGCTTATGGTATTTTTCTTGCCCTCTTTAATTGTAACAATGTTATGAAAAATAAAGAATGCCACTTCTGCATTTTACTAAAATTTGTAATTGCAGAGTTTTTTTTAGAAGCATGCTTTGGGCTATTTTACTCTGTCATTGCTATTAAGAGACTAAGTGGGTGAATAGTAAGAACTTGTCTTGAAGAAATAAAAGAGTCCTGATGAAATTGGATCCCTAAATCCCCGGGACAACTGTTTTGTCCCCAGACCTCATTGTTTTGCAACTATTTTTATCATGTTTCTCAGGTTATGCATGTACAGGTTAGCAGAGCCAATTCACTATGAGATTTTCCAATGATAAGTGGACAATATTAGGTCATTTGACTAAGTATAGTTTCGCTGTTTAGATGACAAGACTCCAGAATATCATAATTGAGTCCTGGAATAACATTGTGTTCAGAAGTTGCTTACAAGTTCCTTAATGTATTTTCCAGAAAGGTTTGGTGCAAAGATGTCCAGATCATTCTTCTAGTCACAAGAGAAACTAGTCAAAGAACTGCTGACAGTAAATGTTGCAGGACTGAGTCCAAGGAACCAGGATTTTCCACTGCACGTAAGTGTCATCTCACAAGATATTTAACTTTCTTAGGCTTCATATTTCCTGTTTTTCAAAATGATTAATAACACTGCTTGGCCAGCTTCACAAATTACAAAAGAAGCGCCATGCATAAAAGTGCTCTGCAATTTTAATACATGCTAAAAATGAAATCCCTTTTCTTCCCTCTAGTTATTATCACCATCATTGCTCTCATCATTCTTTGTTCATTATTTAAATCCTAATGTAAGATATTGTAGCTGAGGTCTTGATTTACAAAATCTAAATTATTATAGATGCAGTTCTAAAATAATTATCTTCTAAATTTCTTGAAATTGGTAAATAAATGCTAGTAGTTACTATTTGATGACTTCTTTTTCTACACGCAAAGAATGCTCTCTGATATATATTGAGATTGGGAGAGGCGTGAGATCAAAAGTTGCTCATCAGATAATGTATGCATCATGGCTGTAGCTATCATTATCAGTTTAGATGGTCTCACTAAAATTTGTCATTCTCATTTGTTAAAGTTGTCATGATCTAAGTCATTCATCTGTAGTTAAATATTCAAAGGTATTTTGTGTAAAGAGGTTACTAGATGCACAGGGGACTCATATCCACTTTGACAGGAAACTCGACGCATTGAAAGAATGATTTTGGATTGACCTGGAGCAGATCGCCTGGCAAGTGCTAGAAAAAGTTAAAAAATCTGCAACACTCAGTACAGTTCGTACATTTCCTCCAGTTTTCAGTGTTTGTATTGAAAACAGTTGTAACATAGGAAGAGGATCCAACTTCAAATGTGCAAGCAGTGCCAAAACCTCAAAACCACAAATGGTATAAAACTGCGTCCTATTTAATTGAGGCTGGATGAAGAATCATAGTAAAATATTACTTGAGGTTTTAGCATAGAGCTTTCTTCAAGCCAGGAGAAAAAACAGCCTCCAGATGTTCAGATGGCATACACATTTCCTTTTCTAATGTTCTCATGTGACCTACTAGCTAATTGTTTACAGCAGTTCTAACTACAAAAAAGAATACCGTTTTATTTTATAGACTTTTCCCAAAGATGGATGTTTGGGTGTATAAATCATACTTTTCTCACTTGAACTTTGAATCGCATAGGATTAAAAGGATGTAACTTTCTGGAACTGCAAAATGGAACCAATTCCTAAACCATAGCAAGATAAAGAACCCTCTTCAATAGTTGCTTATACAACCTTCAGATAAGAGGTGGTCTAATTAAGTAAAAAAATCCCTGACTCAGACAGTACACAATATGGGGGAAGCCAGCACAACTTGTCCAAAGCAAGGTCATGGAAGCTCCATAGACACATCCAAACTCCCTGAGGGACTGAATTGTTGAGTTGAGGGCTGTGGGGGCCATGGTCTCGGGGAACATCTAGCTCAATTGGCATAACATAGTTTATAAAGAAAATGTTCTACATTCTACCTTGGTGAGTAGCAGCCATCTAAGACATTCCACTGGTCTCAACCCTTTGGGAGCAAGGGAGAATGAAGAAGCCAAGATACAAGGGAAAGATTAGTCCAAAGGACTAACGGACCACAACTACCATGGCCTGCACCAGACTGATTACAGTACAACTACATGGTGCCCGGCTACCACCATTGACTGACCAGGATCACAACAGAGGGTCCCTGACAGACCTGGAGAAAAATGTAGAACAAAATTCTAACTTACAAAAAAAGACCAGACTTACTGGTCTGACAGAGACTGGAGAAACCTCAAGAGTATGGCCTCCGAACACCCTTTTAGCTCAGCAATGAAGTCACTCCTGAGGATCACCCTTCAGCCAAAGATGAGACAGCCCCATAAAACAAAATGAGATTAATGGGGCACAACAACCCAGGGTCAAGGACTAGACGGCAGGAGGGGACAGCAAAGCTGGTAATAGGGAACCCAAGGATGAGAAGAGAGAGTGTCGACATGTCATGGGTTTGTTAACCAATGTCATAAAACAATATGTGTACTGTTTAATGAGAAATGATTTGTTCTGTAAAGCTTCATCTAAAGTACAACAAAAACTAAAAAAAGAAGTTGCAAGGATTAAAACTCCATGAGGGCAGGGATTTTTTGTTTTGTTTACTACTGTACGCTCAGTGTCTAGAACAGTGCCTGGTACACAGGAGATGCTTAATAAATGTTTGTTGCTGAATAAAGATAAGGCATGTAAAGCAAAAAAAAAAAAAAAAAATA
>NW_004443941.1:21859677-21867191 GCF_000243295.1 Trichechus manatus latirostris
AAAAAAAAAAAAAGTCCCTGGGTAGTACAGTTAAGTTCTAGGCTATTCAGACCCACCCAGAGTAACTTCAGAGGAAAGGCCTGGCAAACTGCTTCTGAAAGGTCACAACCATGAAAACCCTATGGAGTGAAGTTCTACTTGGAAACACATGGAGTCACCATGAGTTGGAACCAACTTGACGGAAACCGGTAATTAAGTAAAACACAGTATTTTTTTCCAACTTATTTTGTAACAAACTTCAATCAAGTGGCATAGTCCTGTATCATTTCCTTCTAATGACGGATACTTAACCAGAAGTCGTTTCATGGAACTTTATGCTGCTTCTATGTCTAACTGATCTGAGATGGGGGAGGAAATAGGCTTAAAGGTGTCAAACAGCTGCTTTAAGTTACCAAAGTGCAGTAATTTTTTTTTTTTTTTTACAAATATTCTGACTGATATTATTGTGTATTCCAAATTTTCATATACTCCATTTACTACTTTTGTTTGTTTGTTTTCATTTATGTGCTTGCCATCACCAAATTACGAACACTGTCAGAAATTATAGGATAAATTATCATGATGTGTTATTTTTATGAAGATATATTTTTTTCTAGGATTTTTCCTTCATTAGGTTGTAGGTAGACATCAGGTTGTAGGTTTGCCTTTTCTGCTATTTTAAACCTTCAAGAGGTATTATATAAAATATGTCATGAGCATCAAGACTCATTTATAAGTGTGTGTGTTTATTTTTGTTGTTTATTAAAGAAAATTATTTCATTTGAAATATATCCACTCATTCTTGATTCTAACTCCTTGAAAAATCTACTTAAAACTTCAACATTAAATAGCCTTTTCAGGGGTGGCACTCTCAAGGGACAATCATTATTCTCTGGAGAAAAAACAACCACCTCTCTTTTCTGTTTGTTTATTTTATGCAGGAAGTCCAGGTGGTGCAGTGATAAAGAGCTCAGCTGTTAACCAAAAGGTCGGCAGTTCAAATCCCACCAACCACTCCTTGGAAACCCTATGGGGCTGTTCTACTCTGTCCTGTAGGGTAACTATGAGTTGGAATCAACTCATAGTTGGATGGCAATGGGTATGTATGGTATTTTATGCAGAGAGGTTTATTATAAGGATAACTTAATGTAGTAGTCGTATTAGTTTTCTGTAGCCACCATGACTAATTGCCACAAAATGAGTGGTTTAAACAACACAGGTGTAATATCTTACATGTCTGGAAGTCAGAATTCTAGTACAGATCTTATTGGGCTAAAATTAAAGTATTGTCAGGCCTGCAATATTTTCAAGAGCCTCTAGAGAAGACTCCATTTCCATTGCCTTTTCCACCTTATAGAAGGCTGCCTGTTTTCCTTGGCTCGTGGCCTACTTCTGTCTTCAAAGTGAACAATCATAACCCTCCTGCCTCCAATTCCATCCTCACATCTCCTTCTCTGACTCTCTTGCCTCCCTCTTTCACTTATAAGCACTCTTGTGATTATAATGAGCCCACCTAGATAATCCAGAGTAAACTCTCCGTCACAAGGACAATTAACCTTAATTCCAATTGCAAAGTTAATTATCTTTCCCATGTAATCTAACATAGTCACAGGTTCCAGAGATTAGGACAAAGACATCTTGGGTGGGTCGGCGGGGGCATTTTTTTTTTGCCTAGAAGAATAATCAATCAAGAAAACGTTTCCTATACGGTTACTTCCAGATACAAGCATCACAGCTAAATTCTCTCTAATGCCCAATTCCTTGGTCTCATTATCTTAATACCTAATGGGAATTTTCGTTTGGCTCTTCTGTTTCATATGGGACTCCATATTTCATGGTCACAGTCCTTCAGAGCTGCAATATAGTGGTTATTAATTTTTTAATTTGTTGGGACTAGTCAGCAAGAATTAAACAAGCAGAATAAGTGGGTATTTTCTATTTTGCTTTTTTTAAAACGTGCTTTCTTTTTAATAATATGACCATTGTTTTACTTTCAATATCTGTTTGGCAAGTTTAGCGTGCTGTGTGCCAGTAGGAATGATTGCATGGCAGGCTGATTGTCTTTGAAGGACCCTCCTGAAGTGATATGGCACATATTCCTATAATGTAGAAAACAGTTAATACATTTGAAAGTTTTTTTTTTGTGTGTGTGTGTGTGTGTGCAAGTGCATGCTAACCTTAGTTTTGTGAACCACCATGTATTTGGTGAACACTGTGTGCTGTGTGCTTTATGATCAACCTTTCCTTGATCCCTCAAAAGATGATGCAATCAAGGCTCAGAGATATTAGAAAACTTGGACAAGGTAACACAGCTGATATGTGGTAGAGCTGAGAATCAGATCTGGTTCTGTCTGAGATTATTACTTAACCAGTAATGAACTGTGGCAAAAGCCAGAGAAGGAGGTTTCAAAAATAATTGTAGTTAGAAGGAGGGGTGAAATACAGGAAAGAACAATGTCCTGTTAATAAAAGCAATAAACATTTTGAGGAGTGAGTGGTCAACACTGCATTTGTGACAGAGATTGGGAAGAATTAAGGGTTTCAAGAAGATAACTGAATCAAGGTCAGAAGGAAGTCTTGACCAACCTACAAGAGAGGAATATTGGCACAATGATGGGTCAGAAGGAAATCTACAGGAGATTCAAGGCTGATAGAAAATGCAGAAGGAGAATATAAATTCAATGTCAGAGAAAAAATAACTGAGAGAAAAGAATGGGAATGGCCAGTAACTAGAAGAATGCGAGAAATTAAGAAAAGCATCTTTTGACGCTGTACAGAGAACTGGGAGTGGAGTTAAACAGAAAGTCATTTTAACCTTAATTCTACCATTTAGTAGCCATAATTTTGGCAGTGTAATAACTTGTTTGGGCTGCGGTTTTTCTTCTGAAAAACAGGGGCAACACCTTAGTGTTGTTGTAAGGATAAGGTACATAATGATTAGATATCATTAGCTCTAGAGTATTTAAATGGCGGAAGACAATCGGCTTGTTTGAAGACAAAGGATGGAACACAAAGAAAAGTAGAGAGATAGTAGAGATGTTGGTTTTGAGGAGATAAAGAATGAATGGAATCTAGAGAATAGATGGAAGGTTTAATATTCCAGCCAAAGATCTACACTGTGTGTATCTCCTTAAGTAAACCCATAAAGAAGTTGTAGTGGTGAGATTGAGACTCCACGAAAGGAAGTAAGGGTAGAAAAAAAGCTCCCTGTGTCAGGATCTGCTTTCAGCTCTTCAGAGTCTCGTTGGCTCTGCCTTTGCCTATGGTTCTGCCTTTGTCCAGTACTTCTCAAAGTCCTGCCAAGGAAGAATACAAGAACTCAAATATGCTTCTTAAACGCAAAGCATTACTATTATATTTCTGCAGCTTGAATAGCTTCCCAGTTTGTCATAATTACACATGGTTCAGAATGCAGTGGTGTGAAAGTGAAGGTGCTTTTCCCATGTCCAGGAGACTCATGGTCAGTTGGGCTCTTGTACAGTGTGCTCCTATTAGAGTGAAAATACTATTGAAACAACTGTAGTTTATCCCAGAAGGAAGGTGTTCTACTCTAATCAATATTTGGACCGTGGTCAGGGTAAGCTATGTAGTTGTTCTATCTTCTTTTTCCGTAAGAAATCACTACAACACAGAAATCAGCAAGACTACTCAACACATTCACATATTTGTCCTCATATAAGACACCATCTAACTTTCCATTGGGAATTAGATCCAGGAAAAATTTACTGCTCCTGTTGACAGAGTAAAATTTATTTTATGAAATAGTGACAAAATAGAGTCCATTGGGTTGTTTTTTTGTCTTTTCTTACAGAAAACTCAGAACTAAGCAAAACATTTAAGTATGCTAATTGTGTTATTTTGAGTTCTTTGTAGATCTTGTTTTCAAAATTTATATGACAATGCTAACAAAAAATAATACACAATTATAAATATGGCATAATTATAACTAAAAAAGATGCTTAGAAAAGAATATAGAAATCAGCAAAGTGTTAAAAAAAAAAGGATCGTGCTTGAATGATGGAATAATAGGTATGCTTTGTTTGTTTCTACTTATCTTTATTTTTAAATTTTACTGTGGTAAAATATATATAACAATAAAATTGCCATTTTAAACCTTTTTAAGTATGCACGTCAGTGACATTAATTACATTCACATGTTGTCCAATCATCACCAATATTTATTTCCAATTTTTTTATTATCCCAAACAGAAACTCATTACCTCTTAAGCAATAATTCCCTTACTGCCCTCTCCTCCAAGCCCCTGTTGTTAGCTGCTGTTGAGTCAGGCCCCCAACTCATGGCAACCCCATGTGTTACAAAATAGAACTGCTCCATGGGGTTTTCTTGGCTGTAATCTTTTCTGGAAGCAGTTCACCAAGTCTTTCTTCTGTGGAGCCACTGGGTGGCTTCGAACTGCCAACCTTTAGGTTAGCAGCCCATCAAAAACCACTTACACCACTCAAGCTCCTTGTAACTAATTTTCTATCTTGATACATTTACCTATTCTAGATATTTCTTATAAGTGAGATTATAAAATTGTTGTCCTTTTGTGTCCTTTCACTCAGCATAATGTTTTCAAGGGTCATTCATGTTATAACATGTATCAGAACATTAGTTATCTTTATGGCTATAAACGAAGAATTTCTTTTATAAGGATCAACACGAAGCTGGTTCCTGTGAGGTGGAGGTTAAAGATGTCCCAAATGTTTAATGTCTTCAAACTGCTATACCATTCCATTATCCCTAATATCATCTATTTCCTCTCCTCTCAGTACTTTCCCTTTCATCTGTGAATTCCATAATTCGCTGCAACGTCTCACAGAACTTATGAACCTTATGAAGGAAATGGCTCATGTGTTTGTGGAGGCTGGCAAGGCCCAAATCCGTGGGTCAGGCCTAGGATTCTCTCAACCCATGGGGCTGCAGGGGCAGACAAACCCAAACTGGCAGGTCAGACCACAGGCTGCTGGCTCAGAAGGCTGTGAAAGCTGGCGAATCAGGTCAGACGATACGCTGCCTTCCCATGGGGCTATGGAGGCCAGAGAGTCCCAGAATCAGCAGGTCAGGCTGCAAGCCTCTGACACAAGTCCCAAGAACCAGAGGTCAATTGATCACCAACTGGACGCAGGACACAGATACAAAGAGAGAGTGCCCCACCAGGTCATCCGCGTATGTATCTTAGATGCAGGCCACACCTCAGGGAATGGCGTTACTTGAGTAAGGGTAGGATTTGAGTCATGCCCTCCTGCAAGATTGTGGTCCAAGACACACTCTACACCAATGCTGCCTCATCAACATGTAAAGGTCAAGATCCACAACATATAAAATGGAGGACAGCTCTACAATATTGGGAATCATGGCCTAGCCAAATTGACACAAAACCCCAACAATGACAGGTTTCAGAGAGCTTATTTGCATAGTCCCACTCAGTCATTGTGTGTGAGTCACAAAGACCATGGCTAGAAGGGCCATATTAAGTAATTCATTACTCTGCAGGCTGTATACTATTCAACTGTATGAATATACCACATTATAGTTACCCGTTTGTCTGTTGATGGACACGAGTTGTTTCCTCCTTTTGAATATTGTAAACAGTGCTGCAGTGAACACTGGTGTGTAAGTATCTGAGTCGTTGCTTCCAAGTGATTTGGGTATATACCTAGCAGTGGAATTGTGGGTCATACGGAAATTCTGTGTTTGATTTTTGGAAAAACCACCAAATTGCTTTCCATAGTGACTGTACAATTTTATCTTCCTACCAGCAACGCACAAGCGTTCCAATATCTCCACATCCTCCCCAAAACTAGTTATTTTTCGTTTTTCTGATAATAGCCGTCCTAGTGGGTGTGAAGCTGAGGCTGCTAACCAAAAAGCTGGCAGTTTGAATCCACCAGCTGCTCCTCGTAAACCCTATGGGGCAGTTCTACTCTGTCAGATTGGGTTGTTATTAGTCAGAATCGACTCAATGGCAACAAATTAGTGGATGTGAAGTAGAATCTCAATGTGATTTTGTGGTTTTCATTTCTATTTCCCTAACAACTAATGACATGAGCATCTTTTCATGTGTTTATTGGCCATTTGTATTTTTTCTTTGGAGAAATGTCTGTTCAAGACCCTTGCCCTTTTTCTTATCTGGTTGTTTATATTTGTTGTTGAGTTGTAGGAGTTCTTTATATATTCTGGATATTAAACCCTTATGATATATGGTTACCAAATATTTTCTTCTATTCAGGGGTTGCCTTTTTACTTTCCAGATAAAGTCCTTTAATACACAAAAGTTTTTAATTTTGATAAAGTCCAATTTATTTTTTCTTTTGTTGCTTGTGGTTTTGGTGTCATATCGAAGAACCCATTGTCAAAAGCAAGATCTTAAAGCTTTATCACCATGCTTTCTTTTAACAACTTCATGGTTTTTGTTTTTATATTTAGGTTATTTATCTTTTTTGAGTTAATTTTCATACAGTAAGCAAGTATATAGAGACCAAGATTTATTAGTGGTTACTAGAGGAAAAGAGGGTGTCATTTCTTAGTGGTCACTGAGCTTCTATTAAGGCGTTGGAGAAATTGGAAACACACCGGACTGGTGATGATTATGCAACATGATGAATATAATTAATGTATATGTAGAAGATGTTGAAATAGCAACTGCTTTACTTATACTTACCACAATAAAAAATAGTTTAAGAAAGTAACTTCCCAGATCCTACTACACAGCTACTGAATCAGAATTTGGGTTGCTGAAGTACGCAAATGATTACTGTAAAGCAAGTATTGCATATAATTTCTATGCATACTTAAGTTGAAAAACTGCTGTAATTCTTATGATAATCTCTAAAATTTATGGCTACTAAAAGAATATTTAGAGAGAATCGGAAGACATGTGAAAACTTCACCAGAGGTAAGCTCAGGCCTCCGTGTATCATGGTCTAGTTTGTATACCGCCCAAGTGCCCACGCATGCTAGGTGAGTGGGTGACCAGCTCCAGCTAAAGCTCCACTGGCTAGGCTCTGTCCCTGTGGGGCTGCATCCACCTGAGAGGAGCGCCTTTTTCTAATTTGCACAGGAGTGAGGTAGAAGATAGCAATATCCTTGCCCACCATCTCTTCTTGGGAGTCTATTTTACAAGTTGCCTACTCATTTCCCTATCTCTAGGCATGCCCACTTCCAGTGTATATTCTATGTTATTTTTGCATTGATATTTCTAAAGCACAAATATAACTAGTGTATATGATTTTCCTGTTTAAAATCTTTTAGTGGCTCCCTATTACCCACTGCAACAGTCCAAACACCTAAGCATGTTATATGAAGGCATCTATAATGAAGCTCCTGCTCCCTCTCCAGCCTCATCTCTCACCGGCAAATCCTATGGTCCAGTCAGGTTGCTGCATTGGCAGTTTTCTAAATGTTTGATGCTGTTCACCCTGTAATTTACCTTTGCTTTTTTTTTTTTTTTTTTGCCTTCTGCACCTCATCTCTCAACTTCCTGGCCTATTCATTTTCAAAATTCAGTTTAAGAAAAATTTTTTAGAACCCC
>NW_004443941.1:21868054-21916266 GCF_000243295.1 Trichechus manatus latirostris
AATATATAAATTATCTATTATAATTATATATGTGTGTGTGTGTGCGTTTTCCCCTTAAAAGAGCAATAGAAAATTGGTAAGACCGCACACTATCAAGGGCGGAAAACTTGCAAGACCCAGAAAAACAAGGCAGTTCCATCAGGTTCTGGCTCTCACACATTTCATTGTGTATATATATGTATATACACGGTGTATATATGTATATATAGACATATAATCTCCCAAAATAGTGTTTTTTTAGCTATGGCAGTATTGTTCAGTTTATAATAATATAACTGTGTTTATAATAATTTACTACATGCCATGGTGATAGAAAAATGGTAGGAACATGATTCTTGCCCTTAAGAAAAGTATAACCCAGCAAAGGAGATAAGAATATCTTAAATAGTAGATTATATCTGACAAAGTTTCTAAGACAGGAACAAATTTAAAGGTGTTGAAGACCAGGATAGGAAAAAAGTCACTTTTCTCTTACTTGACCATGGGTAGGAAAAAATTGAATTGAGACCTGAAGACTTGGTGGCTTTGAGTGGGTAGGAATAAAAGAGTAAGGGTTTTTTAAAAAGGGATATACTAGCAATGGTTGAGACAGTAGACGACATATTCAGGAAGTGTCAAATTAGGCAAGGAAGAAAACAGTTAAATAACTTTTGCAAGGTAAGTTAGCAAATAAATATTCAAGCTAGATTTTGTCTTAAAAAAATAAACCCAAATACTTTCATTTTGCTAAGTTGCCCCTTCTCCACTGATTCTATATAAAAATAAAGAAAATAAAATAATCCATGGCTGCTAAGGAGATTCTGTGCTATGTAGAATAGTTGGAAGAGGAAGCCCTTCACGAACTCTGGCAATGGTCCACACATGGAGGAGTAGTTTTTTAGCCATTTATTTGAACATCTCCATCCTTTATACTAGAATATTAAGAGCCACAGATTACCTTCTCATTTCTCCATCTTTACTTTCTCTGTTTAGAGAGGTGTAAATTTTCTATACCGTATTGATGATGTCTCTAGCAATATGGCCATTTTCCATTGCCAAAGGCCTTTTTAAGACTTGTCAATTACATTTTGGGAAACAAACTGGTGTCTGAATAATGGAGTCATCTTTTAACAAAGACCACTTAACCTAGGTTTCCTTACAATGAAGATTAAACTTCTGTCTGGAGCACAGCCATCATCCTCAGATCCTTCACAGCTCTAGAGAGCATTCTATAATTCCATCTGGGTGGAAAAGTTCACAAGGAAGCTTCATCAGATTTTTGAATCAATTATTTAACAGAATTTTTTTTTTAGAAAAAGTGGTATTTGGAGCCAAACTATACCTAAAATATTCTCAGCTGTAAAAAGCAAAAGGAAAAATATAAACATTGTGACGAAGACAGAAATTCTTGAATTCAAGACCCAATTTGCAGAATGAATTGAAAAAATCATTGAATTTCTTTCCAACTTTCTTCATTTAATTCAGTGGAGAAAACATAATTTCCATGCTTACATCATAGATTTGTTAATGGGCTTTGAATGGTTTATGCAAATGTTGGTAAGGTATTGGCCTCAATAACAAACAATGATATTTTAAGAATAAGAAACTCACAGAATTCACCTTATAGTCAGACACAGACCATGCTCAGCCTCTCTGTTGACTTGGTCCCTCCAAACTGGCATCACTTCTTCCACAAAGATACTGTTTTGAAGCACATTATCATTTAAGGGAAGCAGGATGCTCAGAAAAGATGGTTTGATAAAGGTTTGTGAATAGCTGTGTATAAGTTCTTTAAATTTGAATTTTAAAATTTTTGACTTTTCAACTTTAAATTGTGGTATTACTCCTGTTGACTATTTTGGCTCTTTTGTTTATAACATCTGCAAAACTTTATAAGAGAAAGCATGCTTTAAAATTGTTGGCAAAATTTTGTGATAGAAATAAACATATGTTATCTGTGGCATCAGAAAAGGTACAAATCTAAGTATCACGAGCCATTTTACCATCTAATTTAACAAATGAAATGAATAATCTCTATCTTTCCTGTAGACTTTTTTTTAATTAAAATGTTTCTTGTTAGAGAATACTGTAATTTTAAAATATCATTTGAAAACTGAAATTCTACATCACCTGAAACTAAAATCCATGTCCTGACTAAGTTCTAAAGTATGTGAGTATCTGTTTTGTTACTCAGTTATTTGCTACTACTATGCTGTGGATGTGCCTGTCTCATTTTTTCCCAGGATGAAAGCTTTTTTAATGGAGGAAGATAGGAGAATCTTATTATTTGTTAAAATAAGCAATTATTTGCACGTAGTGCTGTTGTAAAACAGTTGATTCTGATGGTGGCAAAATCATTAGTTCCTGTTTTGGAGATATTCCCAGAATGTTCTAGGCACATTCACAGCCTGACTTTACAAGCTAAATATAGCCCACTGATTAGTTCCAGGAAAGTTGCCAGTTTGAAGTGCTTCAAACTAATTTTTTGGTAAGTGGCCTAGGATCTATAGTTTCAACATCATGATGAGTAGAAATCCATCTGATTTATGTGGCATGGATTTAAATGATAACTGCCAATTGAGCTACTAGTTAAGGAAATCATCTGCTATAAGTAATAATCAAATTGAGCAAGGTTCCAACTGTAATTTTCTTCTAATTTCTTTAGTCAAATGAGGGAACTCATTTTCTCTGTTCCTACCATGTGTGATTATACAGATGTATCTTGTGGAATGCAAAGTGATTTTACTAGGCTAGCCTCTTAATCCATGCTTATGTAACTAGGGGAACTAACTGACTGGAGAACAATGGGAATTTATAAGCACAAGATTCAACACAAAGACCTCAAGCAAAATGAAACAAGAATTAGTATACATTATGGATTGAACTGTGTCCAAAAAATATGTGCTGGAATGCTAACCTGTATATCTGTGGAAGTAATCTGGTTTGGGAATAGGGTTTTCTTTGTTACATTAGTGAGGATATGTTAGAGTAGGGTTTGTCCTAAACCTTATCACTTCTGAGTTATAAAAAGAGCAGATTAGACACAGAAGAAAGAAACCACCAATGGTGGAAGATAAATGTCACTTGAAGATATCCAAGGAACGGATGAATGCCAGGGCTGTACAAGTTGAGACAAGGATATTCTCCCAGCGCTGACAGAGAGTGCTCCCCTATACCTGGTGCCCTGAATTCCGAATTCGGACTTCTAACCTCCTAAACTCCTAAAAACAATTCTGTCCTTTAAATCTGATTTTAAAACCACCCACTTGTGGCATTTCTGTTGCATAAGCACTAGAAAATTAAGGCACTATATAAACCCAAAACAAAAAAGCTAAACCTTTGATCTGTTTTAATTCTATTGTCCTGTAGGGTTTTTGTTGTTTGTTTGCTTGGTACCCTACTGGTGGCACAAACAGTATGTGCTCCACTAGTAATCTAAAGGTTAGTGGTTTAAACTCAGTCAGTGGTGCCACAGAAGAAAAGTCTGAGGATCTACTTCTGTAAAGATTATATTGTTGTTGTTGAGTGCCATCTAGTCAGTTCTGACTCATAGCAAGCCTATGTACAATAGAATGAAGCACTGCCCAGTCCTGTGTCATCCTCATTGTTATGCTTGAGCTCATTGTTGCAGCCACTATGTCAATTCATCTCATTGAGAGTCTTCCTCTTTTTCACTGACCCTCTACTTTACCAAGCATGGTGTCCTTCTCCAGGGACTGATCCCTCCTGATAACATGTCCAAAGTGTGTGAAAGGAAGTCTTGACATCCTTGCTTCTAAGGAGCATTCTGCTGGTACTCTTCCTAGACAGATTTGTTCATTCTTTTAGCAGTCCATGGTATATTCAATATTCTTCACCAACACCATAATTCAAAGGTATCAATTCTTCATTGGTCTCCCTTATTCATTGACCAGCTTTCCCAGGCATATGAGGTTATCGAAAACACCATGGCTTGGTTCAGGTGCACCTTAGTCCTTAAAGTGACATCTTTGCTTTTTAACACTGTAAAGAGGTCTCTTGCAGCAGATTTGCCCAATGCAATGCATCTTTTGATTTCTTGACTGCTACTTCTCTGGATGTTGATTGTGGATCCAAGTAAAATGAAGAAATCCTTGACAACTTCAGTCTTTTCTCCATTTATCATGATGTTGCTTATTAGTCCAGTTGTGAGGATTTTTGTTTTCTTTATGTCGAGGTGTAATCCATACTAAAGGCTATATAGTCTTTGATCTTCATCAGTAAGTGCTTCAAGTCCTCTTCACTTTCAGCAAGCAAGGTTGTGTCATTCGTCTGCACAATACAGGTTGTTAATGAGTCTTCCTCCAGTCCTGTTGCCCCATTCTTCTTCATATAGTCCAACTTCTCAGATTATTTGCTCAGCATACAGATTGAATAAATATGGTGAAAGAATACAACCCTGATGCACACCTTTCCTGACTTTAAACCATGCAGTACCTCCTTGTTCTGTTCGAATGACTGCTTCTTGATCTATTTATAGGTTCCTCTTGAGCATAATTATTACTAATGACTGAAGACCAGATGAGTTGTGGAATGACATCAAGGCTGTCATACACGAAGAAAGCAAGAGGTCATTAAAAAGACAGGAAAGAAAAAAAGACCAAAATGGATGTCAGAAGAGACTCTAAAAGTTGCTTTTGAATGTCCAGTGCCTAAAGCAAATGGAAGAAATGATGAAGTAAAAGAGCTGAACAGAAGATTTCAAAGGCCGGCTAGAGTAGACAAAGTAAATTGTTATAAAGACATGTGCAAAGATCTGGAGTTAGAAAACCAGAGTGGAAGAACACACTAGGCATTTCTCAAGCTGAAAGAACTGAAGAAAAAATTCAAGCCTCTAGTTGCAATAGTGAAGGATTCTAGTAAAGATTATAGCTAAGAAAAACTTACGGAACAGTTCTACTCTGTAATATTTGAGGTCACCATGAGTCTAAACTTAATGGCAACAGGTTCAGTTTGATCTTAAATTCATTAATGTATACAACCCACCTACTAAAACAAGTAGAAATACCATTAAAATCTATGAGTTGGTAGCTTATTTGTAAGTCATTAAATTCAGTCAATAAAACAAGAATTTTGTGAGTGTCAGCAGGTCACAGAGCATTATATTCATTACTAAGATTTATATGTGGTTTCACCTAATCCAAGAGATAGTATTCTCTGGTCTTTCTAAACAACAGAAAGGTGACCATACAAATATCTTTAGGCCCTCTTGGTTCTCATTCTTAGTCACCAACTGAACAGAGACAAAAATCCTCCTATCTGATCATTTTAATCTTGTAGATAACTAAAACTTTTGTCAAACTGATAGTCCAAAATGATTAGAGATTTTAGAAAATTAAGTTGTAGGATTTTAGAGACTAAAACCAATAGCCGTCAAGTCAATTCCAACTCATAGGCCCTATAAGAAGTATTTAATATGGCATTAATTTTGTATACATACACACATCTTTGAATTTTATTCAGGAAATTAATGATATGTTTAAAGTTGTCTTTCAGATATTTACGGAAATTTATCAGTGATAGGACTATAAAATTTCTTCAGACTGTCCTTATTTTCCCTTAATGGAGACAATTATTTTTTTAAGAGTTCTCTAATTGTCCAATTTTAATGGAATCATAAACCCAAGATCAAAGTTGTCTCATTGGATTTATATTTTATTTACTACTCCAAACTGATGATCTTAGTTTTCTTTTGTCTTTTTCCTCAAATGTTAATTTTATGTTTCTTAGGACTGATATACAAGTTATATCTGTACCTCCACTTATACTTTTACTGTTTTAATTAGTGGATGGTTTCCTCAGCAGATTCCTGCGTGGTAGTTAAGAGTATAAGCTCTTGAGCTAGAAAGCTCAGGTTTGAATTCTGATTCTGCCAATTACTAACTACGCAGCTTTGTTCTTGCTGTTGTTTTTAGGTGCCATCAAGGGCTGTCAAGTCGATTCTGACTTGCAGCAACCCTAAGTAACAGTGTAGAACTGCTCCATAGGGTTTCCTAGGCTGTATTCTTTACAGAAGCAGATAGCCAGGTCTTTCCCCGGGGATGTGCTGTGGGTCTGAACCACCAACGTTTCGGTTAGCAGTCATGTGCTTAACCATGGTGCCACCAGGGTTCCTTATGCAGCTTTACCTGTAGCTGTTGCCACTGAGTTGATTCCAAGTCGTAGTGGCCCTATAGGACAGAGCAGAACTGCCCCATAGGATCTCCAAGGCTATAATCTTTAGGGAAACAGACTGTCACATCTTTCTCCTGCAGAGCGGCTGGTGAGTTCGAACTGCTGAACTTTTGGTTGGTAGACTAGTGCTTAACCACTGCGCCATCAGGGATCCTTATGCAGCTTTAAACAACATATTTAGTCACTCTTTGCTTCACTTTCCTCTTGTGAATGAATCTAATCTTGTGAAGATTAGATTGCTTAATACATGCAAAGAGTACAAAAGAAAGAGTCTTGCACAGAGTAATTACTCTTATTACTATTATTATCCCTATTATTTTTATCATAGGTAAAAATATATGTGTGCATGACCAATTGGGAATATACGTTCTGCTCAGTTTTTCAGGAAAATATCGTTTAATAATCTTATCATTTCAGAAGAAACATAAATATATTGTATCTTGTAAGTCCTGATGTCTTGGCTTCAGGAATCTGAACTGTTTATTCCCAAATAGCTGTCAAAGGCAGGAGCAGAAACATGAAACAGAAAGGCCCTGGATGAGGAAGAGGGAGGACTAGTAGGTTTATGGGAGATTGGCTGGTGCGCATGGTGTTAGATAGTGAATCATAGAATTCTTGGGAAAGAAGGGCTGAATGGCTTTGGCTTTAGAAAAACCATGTGGCCCTGGGTGGACATGCAGTGTTCAGCACATGGGTGTGGTAGACTCCAAGGGCTCAGGTGAGGAAGACGGGCTTACAGAGGTTTTTGGGGATTAGAAATAGAGGCAGAATCTGAGACGAGAGCTGCCTGCTCTCTGTCAAAGGAAACGGGATGATAGTAGTCATACCAGTGACTTGACAGAAGGTCCATCAAGTGACTGTCAGCTAATCTACCTGACCCTGTGGGGAGACAGACTAAGGCAGAATCTTTCTGTATGTTCCAGGCTCCAAACTATCTTGGGACTAAGAAATGAGTTGTTTGGAGCTCCAGGTAAGGACAAACAACTGACCTTGGTATAGGTTATGGTGATGAGGTTGGCTTTTAATTACTTTAGCATACCCATATTTCTGGTATTTGGTATTTGCTGGACCTTGAATCCCAGGATATACTTGCCTTAATCACCTAGTAATGCTGTAATGAAAACTACCATAAGTGGGTGGCTTTAAAGAACTGAAATTTATTTTTACAGTTCAAGAGGCTAGAAGTCCAAATCAAGGCATAAGCTTTAGGTCAGTGTCCTTCCTTATTGGCATCCTAGGAGTTCCTTGGCATCCCTTGGTACTTGTCTTCCCTATGCCTGTGTCTCTATGTCTATTCTATTCTTTTTATAACTCGGAAGGGGTTAGGTTTAGGACCTACCTAACCCGGTATGACCCATTAACATAACAAAAGAAAACCCTATTCCCAAACAGGGTCATATTTATAGGTTCAGGAGAAAGGATTTCAACACATACTTTGGGGAGGACACAATTCAATCCATAACAATACTCACGGGCAATGATCACCACATTGGAGCCATGTGGCTGATTCTGTCTCATATATCAACATTCCTTTTCTCAGGCCACCAGCAGAGCAGATAGAGACCTCCTGGCTGGGTTTACACTGCCTTGGACCTTCCTTGGACTTCCTTCAACAACCCAGCACACCCATCTCACTTCTTTTTATTGCAGAGTGAGCACTGCTCCCTCCTCTTTCACATGCCCCACAGGACAACTCTATACAGGCTTGTACGTCAGTATCTTCCAGATTCCTTCCATAACCCACCTCCTGATGAATAAGGAAAACATGTGCCACATGGCAGGTTTTCCCCTCACAGGCCGGTTCGTTTCTATTTTTATGTAGCTTTGGAGAGCTTGACGAAAGGTGGCGTAAATGAAAATATCATCAGCCTCCTCTGCTTTTAATACACACTAAACAAGCTGAATGAGAAAAAGAAAACACTCTGATTATTTTAATAAGCATTAATTTAAAATTCAAAAAGTGAGAATTCTGCATAATTCAGCAAGTAAATGGTTTTATGAAAACAGGAAAGCTCAATCAAACCTCAAAGGTACCTAATCCCACCCCTCTCCTACCCTGTATGCATAAATCCCCCAAAACAGGTGCAACAAATTGCTGATAGAATTGTTTTTGTAACATAAAATGCCCCTGTGCAGAGAAGATGCCCTTATTTATGTTTGTCCCAAATCCTTATTTAATTACGGTTTTTATGCTATTCCTAAAAATAATTCATCATTACCGTCTTTATGCAAATAATATATTGTGACACAAAAAAAATTTTCTTTTTTCACAGACAACAAAGATTAGCATGCCTGGTAGCTGTTGCTATCCATGTTCTCTTCTTTTTGAAACGTTACTCCAAAAAAAGTCCCAACCCAACTGTTCCTAAGACATGGAGCATTCTGACCACTTAGGCCCAGCCTGGCTAGGAAAGGGAGGGAAAAATACGCTTTACCTGTTTCCTTACAGCCTTTTCACTTTGTGTTCTCTTAAAGAAAATCCTAAATGCAACCACTAAAAAATCATTTGCCATTACAGCCTTGACTTTATATGCATAGTTTGTTTTCCTGCTACGGTAAACATGTCTAGTGTAGACCATCAATACCTGTATTGAAAAACCAAACTTGTTGCCGTCAGGTCAATTCTGACTCATAGTGTCCCTGTATGACAGAGTAGAACTGCCCCATAGGGTTTCCAAGGAGCGGTTGGTGGATTTGAACTGCCAACATTTTGGTTAGCTCTTAATCACTATGCCACCAGTGCCACCAGGGTAGAGGGTGAGTAATCTGAAAGCAAATCTTTGTGATGTTGTTGTTGTTGTTAGGTGCCATCAAGTTGGTTCCAACTCATAGCAACACTATGTACAACAGAACGAAACACTGCCTGGTCCTGTGCCATCCTCATCATTGTTGTTATGCTTGATCCCATTGTTGTAGCCACTGTGTCAATCTGTCTCGTTGAGGGTCTTCCTCTTTTTTGCTGACACTCTACTTTACCAACCATGATGTCCTTCTCTGGGGACTAATCCTTCCTGATAATATGTCCAAAGTATGTGAGATGTAGTTTCACAATCCTTGCTTCTAAGGAGCATTCTGGCTGTGACCTTTGTGATAAGATAATAAAAATAAGAAAGAGAAAGATCAATTTATATAGTGTTCTCTGTACCAAGAATTTTGAAAAACGCTTTATTTATGTACATTAGCTCATTTGAAACTTACAATGACCTCATTAAAAAAAATAAAAAATTATCATCTTCTTTTTGTTAAAGATGAAATTAAGGTCTGGATTCCAATGCAGAGCTCTGGCTCCAAATCTATACTTTTAGCCACTATGCACTCCTCCCTTCAGAAAGTATCTCTCCTGTCTCTGTGTTGCAAGTTTCCATTTCATACCCTCGTCCCTTCCCCACTCATCCCAGTGCTGTTCTCTTCTCCCCTTTTTGGCTGCTCTTCTTCTCCTCTTGCTTTTGCAGCTCTCTCCTTACTTCAAATAACCTAAGTGGAGGCCACTTGACTGAAATTTATAGAATAAGATCTGAAGAAAATTCTAGTCCTCAGTCAGGGACATTTGAAGAGTGTCATTATCAAGTTCTACTCACTGCTAGTCCTATTTTGACCTTGGTAACAGAGCCTGATTTTGGTAATAGAGCTTTGTTTAGTTCTATATCCTGTACTCGTTTTGTAACTGGCTTGTATCTTATTCATCTTGATTGGCATCCCTGTTTGTGTTCATTCCAAAATCCCTCTTGAAAGCTGTCTTAGACTGGGTTCTGTAGAGAAGCAAAACTAGTAAAGCATATAAATACATATACAGAGAGATTTATATCAAGGAAATGGCTCATGTGGTTATAGAGGCTGGAACGTCCCGAGTCCCTGGATCAGGATAGAGGCTTCTCCTGATTCACATAGATGTAAGTGCTGGTGAACCCAAGATAGGCAGGTCAGAGAGCAGGGCTCTTGGTCATAGGCTGTGAAGACTGATGAATCTCAAGATCAGCAAGGCAAGAAGGCAGGTAGGCTGCTAGCTCCAGTCCTAAGAACTGGAGGTCGGATGAACGGGAGCCAGCTGCAGGATCCAGAATGAGCAAAAGATGAAAAGTCCGGAAAGTCCACTTACATATTCAATGCGGGCCACACCCTCAAGTAAGCTCCCTTTCAGCTGATTGGCTACTCACAGCAGATCCCATCATGGAGGTGATCACATTATATCAAATCACATCATGGGAGTAATCACATCATCATATGACTGCCAAACTACATCATAACTGCCAAACCACTGAAAATCATGGCCCAGCCAAGTTGACACATAACCTTGATGATCACAGAAGAGATCTACTCCTCTAAGCACTGTGGTTCCTCTTCTTCAGGCCCTGCCCATACATTCTAGACCCTGAGAACTGCTGACACACCATGCTAACACCAACCTCCTCACTTTCTGCCTCTCATCCTGGATTTCTGCACTTCATCCTGGATTTCTGCATCTCATCTCCCTGTCTTTGACTTACTAGCCAAGACACTCCAATTTCTACTGTGACTCTACCTATAACTCCCCAACACCAATCACCTGATTCTCTGCATATGTCTCTCTGCTTTCGAGACTAATTTCTGTCTATTGCTTAAACCTCCCCTACCTCAAAATGTTTGTATGCCCAATTCTATATATGCATACCAAGGGATCTCCCAAGGGTCCTGTAGTAAGCTAAAAAATGGTTACCAGAAATGTATCCACATCAAATCCATGAAACAAGTGAATTCTACCTTATTTGAGGGGGTGGGGTGGGGAAAGCTTTGAATACATGATTAAGTTAAACATCTTCAGATGAGATCATCCTGGATTATCCAAGTAGGCCCTAAATCCACTGATGACTGTCCTTAGAAAGATATTTGAAACAGAAGAGAATAAGACATAGACAGAAGATAAGGAAGTAATGTGACCATGAAGGAAAATACTGGAGTAAGGCAGCCACAAGCCAAGGAATGCTTGGAGCCACCAGAAGCTGGAAAAGGCAGAGGAAGTACAACTCTACCAACATTTAGATTTCAGACTTCTGGACTCCAGAATCTAATGCAGACCCTAAGAGGGTGCCTACATTCTTAAACCAACACTGCACACACATGCTTTTGGAATCATACCTGAGCCTCCACCGAGGATTTATACTGTCATAAATTGCGTGTTGCTGGTTATAGCTAGAGGAGCCAGCCTGGGGCTTCCTTGGTGATAAATATAGTCTGCAGGTCTTTTTGCGAGACTCTGACCTCTTTGATTGACAGCTGATCTTCAGAGCATCATGACAACTCCAGTAGTGGTGTCAGATTTTAACTTAGAGCTATTTTAGCCCTTCACCCTGATCTCCATCTCCCCAAACCACCCGAAAGAAAGTAACGTTTTAATTAAATAACATGCACTTGCTTTGCATATGAGAATTTGAGACAAAATGTCCCCCTTCCCCTTGAAACCTGATTGTCACTCTTAAGACCCTCCTAAATAGAGAGTCTGGAAATTACATTGACTTTTATCAGCCAAGATGGTCAACATCCTAATTTTTCCACCCCTTGTCTCATGTTAAAACACACCTATGTGTGGTGTCTTATTTTCTAAAGTCCTACTTAAGGTTGAGAATTGATAAATCCTCATTACTTTAGTGTGTTACTATTCTTAAATGATATTTGCATTTTTATTTATCTTCAACTCAGTGTAACACAGGTGTGAGCAATGGTGGTAATTCTAGGCCAAGACTATTTTTAGTAATGGTCGGCTGAAATAAACTTTAATATTCAAATCACACTGTTGTTGTTGTTGTGTGCTGCCAAGTCAATTTAGATTCATAGCAACCCTATTGGACAGAGTAGAACTGTCCACACTGGGTTTTCCAGGCTGAAATCTTTACCGGAGGAGAGCACAAGGTCTTTTCTCCCGTGTAGCAACTAGTGGGTTCCAACAGCCGACCTTTTGGTTAGCAGCTGTGTACTTAATCATTATGCCACCAGAGTTCCTTCAAAACATAGTAGGTACTGTGTATTATCTACATCGCTTACATGAACTCTCAGACGGTAGGGACAGCAAGACTTCATAGGTTGGGAAAAATAATTTCTACTTATAATGTGAGCTGATGATTGGTGCATTAATTTGTTCTCCTTGAACCCGTTGAGTTACTTTTAAAATTGCAATGTATGTGTATTAAAACTGATCTACTTTTCAATTTAAGATATTAATACTCTGAACATTTATTGAATCATTGTGCTAAAAACTTTGCTAGGTACTGGAGTTATAAATCTAAGCAGCAATCTGTTTATACCTAAGAAAAATCTAATAAACACACGATTAGTTACAATGAAAAAATGCTAAGTACTGGAAATGTATGTGAAAAGTGTACTACCCTAAACAGAAACCTGTCCTAGACTAGAGCAAACTGGTTCATGTACCTAACTATAAACTGTATAGGACCTGAGGATCTGCGGCCTATAATCCCCCTACCTGTGTAATCTTACCTACCTAGGGTTCATTGTGAGCACCAAATGAGAAATATGAGTTCTAGAAGAAACTTACTGGACAGCTTTCAAGCCCTGTACAGTTTTCTTTAACAGCTGTCTCAGTTAGCTACTGCTGCTGTAACAGAAATATCACAAGTGTGTGGCTTTAAAGAACAGAAATTTATTTTGTCACAGTTTACAGAAAAACAAAACCAAACCCCTTGCTGTCAAGTCAATTCCAACTCATAGCGACCCTTTAGGACAGAGTAGAACTGTCCCATAGAGTTCCCAGGAGCTGCTGGAGGATTTGAACTGCTGACCTTTTGGTTAGCAGCCGTAGCTCTTAACTACTCGGTCACCAGGGCTTCCATCAAAGTTTAGGAGGCTAGAAATCCAAATTCAGGGCACTGGCTCTAGGGGAAGTCTCTGTCTCTCTGTTGGCTCTGGGGGAAGATCTTTTTCTCTTTCAGCTTCCTTGGTTCCTTGGAGATCTTCAAATGGCAGTGGCACCTATCCACCCAGCTCCTGCCCCTACACCCCACCCTACCATGCCATCCCACTCCACCCCTGTTTGTGCATGCTGCTGTGTCTATTTTGATCTTTTTATAACTCAGAAATGATTAGATTTAGGACACATCCTACACTGATTAATATAACAAAGAAAATCCTATTCCAAAGGGGATTATATCCATAGATGTAACCAAATCAAACCTATTGCCTTCTGGTCAATTCAGACTCATAGTGACCTTGTAGGACAGAGTAGAACCACCCCATAGGGTTTTCAAGGCTGTAATCTTTACAAGAGCAGACTACTACATCTTTCTGCTATGGAGCAGCTGGAGGGTTCAAACCGATGACCTTTCAGTTTGCCGTTGAGTGCTTAACCTCTGTGCCACCAAGGTTCCTTTTCATAGGCATAAGGATTAGGATTATAACACATATTTGGGGGACACAATTCAATCCGTAATAGCAGGGATTCCCTAATCTCAGAGAACTATACAATCTCTTCTGCTACGATGCATGTTTCTTTGGTGCAAACAACTTCCTGTGCAACTGGTAAATAAGGGAAAGATTGTTCTTTCATGATTTTTCCTAGCTCATTAATGATCTTAAGTGATCAGGATCAACACATCTTACAATCAAAAAGAAGTCCTAGTATATGAAAACCTCAAGAGATCTACAGGAGTGCGTTCCTTGGTGCCAGTAGTGGGTGGCTTAGTGGCTTCAAGAACTGCTATGGGAAGTGACCAGCTAAAGCTGCAAGTGCGGGTGAAGAACCTGTCACTACATTCCTGTCTGTATCAAAACAATGGATTAATGAAGAAGGCTACACCCGATTCAGATTTGGATCAACATCTAGAATAAAGGAAGAATGAGCTCCTGATTAAGGCTGCAAAGAACTGCTTACGGAGCTGCCGATGCAAATGCTAATAGAGATTTCACTGTGCTAAAACTTTAATTAAGATTACTGTAGTTTTTATCAATAATCTGATTACAAAGTTCCATAGTTTTGAGTGGTCTTCCCCAATCCTATTTTAGGATAAGCTCTATGATTTTGCTGAACTGAGGTTTTTCAGAAACACAGATATAGCATGAGAGCAGAAGTGCCTGAACACAGTTTTTCTGAGCTGTGCACCGTTTTATTAAGTTAGGGAGAAGCACAGAGGATTGAATTGCTTGTACCTACTCCAAAGTGTAATATTCAATTTGAGTGGCACAATTTAATAATGTTTACTTCCACTTAGTGAGAGATTTATGGTGGCAACATGACAGCCAAATATTTTTGATGTCAATCAGTTCTTTTCAAATTTGATTGCATGGTAGGAAAAGGCATTTCTGTAGTTAAAATATCTTAATTGTTTATAAGGCATTAACAGAATTCTAGGATGTGGAATGAGGTCTCATCAATTAAGGATTCCATATTTCCTTCTTTTCCCCTTTTAACTCTTGCCTGAATGTGAAATTTTAGATGCACAGTGTACAAAAGTTGAGCATAAAATATGGCTGAGAAGCAGGGCTGATTCTAGTAAAACTAATCAAGTTACTTCAACTGAACACACTTTCTTAAGGACCATGGACAAAAGAAGAAAATGAAATTAGTAATTACTTCTTAAATTAGGTTCATGGTGCCTTTATGCAAATTCCCCTGCAATTCTGAGTAAAAGGACATATTCCACAGCCCACAGTACACAGCAATAATTACTGCGATAATTCTTATAAAAAAAAAAAAGAGACGTAACCTCAAGTTGTTGACTCCAGCTATTCTCCTGAAATAAATCAGAAATTGAACACCCCAGACCTCTCTTAGCAATAGTATTAAAGTGTAAGCGAGTTGGGGGCTTGATGATCAATGGTAAAAGCTTTGCTGAGTGTCTTGACTGGGTTCTGTAGAAAAGCAAAACCAGTAAAGCATGTAAATACATATATATATAAATTTATATCAAGGAAATGGCTTATGTAGTTGTAGAGGCTGGAATGTCCCAAGTCCATAGGCCAGGACAGAGGCTTCTCCTGATGCACGTAGCTGAATCCAAGATCAGCAGGTCAGAGAGCAGGGCTGTTGTTCACAGGCTGTGAAGACGGATGAATTCCAAGGATCAGCAGGCAAGACTGCAGGTAAGCTGCTAGCTCAAGTCCCAAGAACAGATGAACAGGAGTCAGCTGCAGGATCCATAATGAGAAAAGCCCACAAACCTTGCCAGAATATCCACTTATATTCAGTGTAGGCCACACGCCCAAGGAAACTCCCTTTCAACTGACTGGCTACTCACAGCGTATCTCATCATGGAGGTGAGTACATAATATCAAATCCCATCATGGAAGTGATCACACCATGATGTGACTACCAAACCACTGAGTATCATGCCCTAGCCAAGTTGACACACAACCTTAAGATCACACTAAGATAACATCATAGGACCTACTCAGCTCGAAAAACACAGATTTGAAGAAGAAAATTATTCCTTTTTATCAATAATCATAACTGTGCAGAAGTTTTCCTTTTATTTATTTATTTTTGCAAGGATAGGCCTGCCTCGTAGATAGAGGGGGAAAAATAAGCAATGTTTTGATTATTATTCTTTTCTTAAAAGTAAACTTTGGCAAATCTGACACATTATGTTTCTACACAGGCTTATGTCAGCTGGCTGAGGTAACAATGATGCAGTGCTGCATGAGATTCCCAACTATAAACCAGTCACCCTTCAGGAATCTGGATAAATTTAGAACTAGTAAAATGGAATTGAGAGTGATTACTAACTTGGAGGTGTCTATGGAAGTTAACAAGATGGAACTGAATTTATTGACAGGCTATCCAGCTACACTGAGTTAATAGGTTAGCCTGATCTCTAACCAGATCTAAAATTTACTGGGCACTAGTGGCTGTACAGGCATTATTTAACTCAAGTTTAAAACAAAGTAGCAAGGTTTATACTTGGTTATAACTGGAAACTGAGCCTTAGAGAGGTTACAAGACCAAGGTCATGCAACTAATAAACAACACAGCCAGATTTTAAACTTCAATTTGTCTAATTTGAGACTAGAAAGTGATTGGGCCGTGGTTCCATAGGTTCTAGAGAGGGTCTGCTACTCAGAGAGTGGATGAAAGAGGCTGTAGACAGACTGCTGGATACATGGAAATTCCAGATGTGGTGTTGATCTAAGCAGCAACCTCAGCCTTTTCTCCCAGGCACAACTCCTCAAGGCAGGGGGAGCTTTGTTTTTGTGTTCCATTATCTAATCATCACATGAAGGCACACATCACTTGCCTGAGATCAGAAACTATATCTGTAAATTATAGTCTTTATGCAAGTGGGAGTAAATCTCTATTCACATCTTTAACCTTTGTGTGCATATTACTTGACTATCTAGTGAATCTTTCAGCCCCAACTTGAGACCATATTTGACCTTTCCTGGTAGGAGAGGGTTTGGAAAGGAGTGAGAGTGATCCCAAGCTGGGAAGAGAATGCCAATTGTCATGACAATCATCTCAGTATATTTTACAATCATGACCACTGGCTGATCTTCTAAACACCGGACTCCTAGAGTTGGAAGAAAGGTTTTCACATTTGAGCTCTCAGAAAGAGTTCAGCTCTGCCATCTTTAAGGACAGAAAACTGTTTTTACCCTGGGTCGCATCAGATAAGTAGTGATGTCATTAAAAACCCACATGAAAAGGAAGTTCTGAACAGGAAAACAAACATCCTAAAAATGAAAGGATGAGAGTAACCTCTATAGAGAAGTTAGAGACTGACCACAAGCTTTCTCTTTCTTATTCAATTAAAGAAAAAAAAATTTTTAAATTTATCTCTTTTCAGGTACATTGATTCTTTCCATAGTTTCTGATCCAGTTTGGAAAGAGCTTTTGGAAATCATTTTTTACAGGTGGCTTTAACATCTTGTAATGTAGCATGAATAGAAGACAGAAAAAGCTGGGAGAATTTAGGTTATGTACTGCTTTAGAAATTTTGAACAACCTACTGCTCAGTTAGCTATAGAAAACAATTCCTGTAAGAGAAATTAGGGATTTTGTTCTGTTAAAATTTTTGGAAGAAGGAAGATTTGAGCAAGAAGCCTCCCCATAAGTTGAGCTTATGAAGTTTCCAGAGATTTGTGCCAATCCTTTTTTATGTGCAGGGCTTTATATTCATTGTAAAGATTATTATTATGACTTCATCTTGAGGAGGAAATGTAAGTAATTATTTCCACAAAAATCAAAGTTACAACCCACCAAAAATGTGTCAATAAGCAATATCTTGCACATATAAGCCATTGTAATAATGTATTGTATAAGCAAACAAGCTCTGTAGGTTTTTTTTTTTTTTTAAGTGACTTTTAACAGACTTCATTTCAAAGCAAGAAAAAGATTTAGTCTGAAACAGAAATGGATTTAACAAATCTCAGGCAATAAATACAATCGATGCATTCAAGCTGTGGTGTTATTGAAGAATATTGAATATACCGTGCGCTGCCAGAAGCATGAACAAATAAGTTTTAGAAGAAATAGAACCAGAATGTTCCTTAGAAACAAGGATTCAGTTTCCTTACTTTGGACACATCATCAGAAAGGCCAATCACTAGACAAGGACATCATGGTTGGTAAAGTAGGTAAGCAGTGAAAACAAAGGAAATCCTTAGTGAGATGGATTTACAGATGAGCCAAAACAATGGACTCAAACATACCAATAATCATGAAGATGGCACAGAACTGAGCAATGTTTTGTTCTATTATACGTACAGTTGCTGTGAGTTAGAGCCAACTCAGTCACAACTAAAAAGCAATAAATGTATTTGAAATTTTCATGGTGACCTGCTCTTGTATGTTGTTGTTAGGTGTCATTGAGTCCATTCTGACTCCCAGCGACAACACAATGAAACACAGCCCAGTCCTGTGCCATCATCACAATCATTGCTATGTTTGAGCCCATTGTTGCAGCTACTGTATCAATCCATCTCACTGAGGGACTTCTTCTTTTTCGCTGACCCTCTACTTCACCAGGAGCTCTGGTGGCACAGTAGTTAAGAGCTCAGGCTGCTAACCAAAAGGTCGGTAGTTCAAATCCAATAGCAGCTCCTTGGAAACCCTAGGAGGCAGTTCTGCTTTGTCCTTTAGTGTTGCTATGAGTCAGAATCAACCCAATAGCAGTGGGTTTGTTTTGGTTTTTCTACTTTACTAAGTATAATATCCTTCTATAGGGTCTTGTTCCTCCTAATAACATGTCTGAAGTACGTGAGATGAAGTCTTGCCATACTTGCTTCTAAGGAGCATTCTGGCTGTATTTCTTCCAAGACAGATTTATTCATTCTTCTGGCAGTCCATGGTATACTCAATATTTTTCACCAACACCCTAATTCAAATGCATCAGTTCTTCCTGAGTCTTCCTTATTCATTGTCCAGCTTTTGCATGGATATGACACAACTGAAAGTACCATGGCTTGGGTCAGGCCCACCTTAGTACTCAAAGTGACATCTTTTGTGTGTGTATGTGTGTGTGTGTGCTTTAGATGAAGGCTTACAGAGCAAATCAGTTTCTCCTTAAACAATTACTACACATATTGTTTTGTGCCCCCACATATCTATAAGTTTGTTGTACTGTGGGGGCTTGTGTGTTGATGTGATGCTGGAAGATATGCCACCAGTATACAAATGCCAGCAGGGTCATCCATGGCAGACAGATTTCAGCTGAGCTTCCGGACTAAGACAGACTAGGAAGAAGGACCTGCAGTCTACTTCCGGAAAGAATTAGCCAGTGAAAACTTCATGAATAGCAGTGGAACATTGTCTGACACAGTGCTGGAAGATGAGCCCCTAAGATTGGAAGGCACTCAAAAGATAACTGGGGAAGAGCTGCTTCCTCAAAATAGAGTCAACCTTAATGACAGAGATAGAGTCAAGTTACTGGGACCTTTATTTGCTGATATGGCACCACTCAAAATGAGAAGAAACAGCTGTAAACATCTATTAATAATTGGAATGTGGAATGTACTAAGTATGAACCTTGGAAAATTAAAAATCATCAAAAATGAAATGCAATGCATAAACATCAACATCCTAGGCATTAGTGAGCTGAAATGGACTGGTATTGACCATTTTGAATTAGATAATCACATAGTCTACTGTGTCAGGAATGACAACTTGAAGAGGAATAGCTTTGCATTCATTGTCAAAAAGAACATTTCAAGATCTATCCTGAAGTACAATGTTGTCAGTGATAAGATAGTCTCCATACACCTACAAGGAAGACTAGTTAAAACAACTACTATTCAAATTTACCACCAACCACTAAGGCCAAAGATGAAGAAACTGAAGATTTTTACCAACTTCTGCAGTCTGAAATTGAGCATTCAGTCAGGACGCATTAATAATTACTGGTGATTGGAATGAGATAGTTGGAAACAAAGAAGGATCAGTAGTTGGAAAATATGACCTTGGTGCTACAATTGATGCCAGAAGATCAAATGATAAAATTTTGCAAGACCAACAATTTCATCACTGTAAATACCTTTTTTTCAAAAACATAATTGGACACTATATACGTGGACCTCCCCAGATGGAATATACAGGAATCAAATTGACTACGTACGTGGAAAGACACAATGGAAAGGCTAAATATCATCAGTCAGAAGAAGGCCAGAGGCCGAGTGTGGAACAGACTATCAATTGCTCATACGCAAGTTCACGTTGAAGATGAGGAAAAATAGAACAAGACCAAGAGAACCAAAGTAGAACTTGAGTATATCCCACCTGAATTTAGAGACCATTTCAAGAATAGATTTGACTCGTTGAACACTGATGACCAAAGACCAGACGAGCTGTGGAATGACATCAAGGACATCATACATGAAGAAAGCCAGTGGTCATTAAAAAGACAAGAAAGAAAGACCCAAATGGATGTCAGAAGAGACTCTAAAACTTGCTCTTAAATGTCGAATAGCTAAAGTGAAAGGAAGAAATGATGAAGAAAAAGGGCTGAACAGAAGATTTCCAAGGGCTACTTAACAGGACAAAGTAAAGTATTATAATGACATGTGTAAAGACATGGAGTTAGAAAATCAAAAGGAAAGAACATGCTCGTCATTTCTGAAGTTGAAAGAACTGAAGAAAAAATTCAAGCCTTGAGTTGCGGTATTGAAGGATTCTATTGGGAAAATACTAAACAACTCAAGAAGCATTAAAAGATGATGAAAGGAATAAACAGAGTTCCCATACTAAAAAGAATTTCTCGACATTCAACCATTTCAGGAGGTAGCTTGTGATAAGGAACTGATGGTACTGAAGGAAGAGATCCAAGCTGCACTGAAGGCACTGGCAAAAAAACACGGCTGCGGGAACTGACAGAATTGGTACTAACAGAGATGTTTCGACAAACGGATGCAGTACTGGATGTGCTCACTCATCTATGGCAAAAAATTTGGAAGACAGCTACCTGGCCAACTGACTGGAAGAGATCCATATTTATGCCTGTTCCAAAGAAAAGTGATTCCATCAATGTGGAAATTATCGAACAATATCATTAATATCACACGAAGGTGAAATTTTGCTGAAGATAATTCAAACGCAATTACAGCAGTACATCCACAAGGAACTGCCAGAAATTCAAGCCAGATTCAGAAGAGGACGTGGAACAAGGGATATCATTGCTGATGTCAAGTGGATTCTGGCTGAAAGCAGAAAATTCCAGAAAGATGTTAGCCTGTGTTTTATTGACTATGAAAAGACATCGGACTGTGTGGATCATAACAAATTATGGATAACGTTATGAAGAATGGGAATCCCAGAAAAATTAATTGTGCTCATGAGGAACCTGTAGGTAGTCATTTGAACAGAACAAGGAGATGTTGCATGGTTTAAAGTCAGGAAGGACGTGCATCAAGGTTGTATCTTTCACCATACTTATTCAATCTGTATACTAACCTAATAATCCCAGAAACTGAACTATATGAAGAAGAACTGGGCATCAGGATTGGAGGAAGACTCATGAAGAACCTGCATTATGCAGATGAAACAACCTTGCTTGTTGAAAGTTAAGAGGACTTGAAGCACTTACTGATGAAAATCAAAGACAACAACCTTCAGTATGGATTGCACCTCAACCTAAGAAAACAAAAATCCTCACAACTGGACCAATAAGCAACATCATGATAAATGGATAAAAGATTGAAGTTATCAAGGATTTCATTTTATTGGATCCACAATCAACACCCATGGAAGCAGCACTCAAGAAATTAAACAGCACATTGCATTGGGCAAATCTGCTGCAAAAGACCTCTTTAAAGTGTTAAAAAACAAGGACGTCACTTTGAGGGCTAAGGTGTGCCTGACCCAAGCCATGATGTTTTCAACTGCTTCATATGCATGGGAAAACTGGACAATAAATAAAGATGACCAAAGAAGAACTGACACCTTTGAATTATGGTATTGGCAAAGAATAGTGAATATACCATGGACTGCCAGAAGAACGAACAAATCTGTCTTGGAAGAAATATAACCAGAATGCTCCTTAGAAGCAAGAATGGCTTCTCCCATATTTCAGACATGTTATGAGGAAGGATCAGTCCCTGGAGAAGGACATCATGCTTGGTAAAGTAGAAGGTCAGCGAAAAAGAGGAAGATCCTCAATGATATGGACTGACACAGTGACTGCAACAATGGGCTCAAGTATAACAACAATTGAGGGTGGCACAGGACCAGGCCATGTTTCCTTCTGTTGTATATAGGGTCACTATGAGTTGGAGCTGATTTGACAGCACCTAACAACAACAACATTGTTTTTTGACATTGCCAACACTCTCCCCTTCTAAAACTTGGGTTCCACATTACCAGCTTTCCTGTCACCTCCTGCCTTCTCATCCTTGCCCTTGGGCTGGTGTGCCCATTTAGAATCCTTCACTACCGCAACTCGAGGCTTGAATTATTTCTTCAGTTCTTTCATCTTGAGAAATCCCAAGTGTGTTCTTCCCTTTTGGTTTTCTAATGCCACGTCTTTGTACATTTTGTTATAATACTTAACTTTGTGTTCTCGAGCTGCCCTTTGAAAGTCTTTTGTTTAGCTCTTTTACTTCATCTTTTCTTCCATTCTCTTTAGCTACTCTACGTTCAAGAGCAAGTTTCAGAGTCTCTTCTGACATCCCTTTTGGTCTTTACTGTCTTTCCTTCAGGGGCTGACTGAGAAACAGACCATCAATTGCTCATATGCAAGTTCAAGTAGAAGCTGAAGAAAATTAAAACAAGCGCACGAGAGCCAAAATATGACCTTGAGTATATCACACCCGAATTTGGAGACCATCTCAAGAATAGATTTGAAGCATTGAACATTAGCGAGCAAAGACTAGATGAGTTGTTGAATGACATCAGGGATATCATACATGAAGAAAGCAAAAGGCCCCGGTAGAGTTATTACTTTAGAACCTGTACTATGGATGTATGAAGCATATTTAACACACAGCTAAAATATTTTTATTATATATTAATGGTACAGATATGAGTTGATCACAGTATTTTCATTTTCAGCATTAATTTCCTACTCCAATTTTTTGACTATATGCCTGGGGGAATAAAACCACTGTTTACCGTGTGCCTTCCGATACTCTTTTAATTTTCAGTAGGACGAAGTGAAGTTCATTTTATTAAAGGTCAGAAAAGTTAAGTGGTATGACAAAATTTGCACAGTTAGGAGTAGATGAGCCAGAATTAGAAACAAGCCCTATGCCTTTTTCAAATATCACAGTTTTTACATGTAGCAACCTTTCTTGTTCTACAGCTGATTTCTCTGTGTGGTGGTAATTACTCTGTGAGTGGATACAGTTACCTATTAAAGACTTTGTCGAGTTTGCAACTGTGTTCAACTACTTCCTTAGGCTTCACTTTTCTTGTCTCTAAAGAAGACTGTAATAGTAGGTAGCCTACAAAAAATTCATTGATAATTAACTTTAGTAATACACATAGAGCAATTAACACAGTATCGTATATACTTACTCAATATTATACCTAGAGTCCCTAGGTGGTGTAAATGGTTAACACACTTGACTAATAACTAAAAAGTTGGAGGTTTTAGTCCCCTAAAGGCATCTTGGAAGAAAGGCCTAGTGATCTACTTCTGAAAAATCAGCCATTGAAAACCCTATGGAGGATAGTAGACAAGAACTATCTTAGGTGAAGGGAAGGACAGCACACACTACAGGGGAAGTCAGCACAACTGAACTAAATCAAAGCTAAGAAGTTTCCTGAATACAACCAAACGCTTCAAGGGACAGAGTAGCAGCAGTGGGGGTCTGGGGACCATGCTTTCAGGGACATCTAGGTCAATTGGTGTCATGGCTTAAATTATGTCCCACAAAAAATGTGTGTATCAATTTGGCTAGGCCATGATTCCTGGTACCGTGTGATTTTCCGTATGTTGTAAACCTGCCTCTATGATGTTAATGAAGGAGGATGGGTGGCAGTTGTGTTAGTAAGGCAGGACCTGATCTACAAGACTGGATTGTGTCCTGAGGCAATCTCTTGAGATATAAAAGAGAGAAGTGAGCAGTGAGACAGCAGGACCTCATACCATCAAGAGAGCAGTGTCAGGAGCAGAGCTCGTCCTTTGGACAGGGGTTCCTGCACTGAGAGGCTCCTAGTCCGGGGGAACATTGATGAGAAGGCCGACAGAGAGAAAAGACCTTCCCCTGGAGCTGACGCCCTGAATTTGGACTTTTAGCCTACTTGATTGTGAAGAAATAAATTTCCCTTTGTTAAAGGCATCCACTTGTGGTATTTCTGTTGTAGCAGCACTAGCTGACTAAGACAACTGGCATAACAAAATTTATTAAGAAAACATTCTGCATCCTACTTTGGTGAGTGGCATCTGGGGTCTTAAAAACTAGTGAGAGACCATCTAAGATGCATCAATTGGTCCCAAACCACCTGGCGTAAAGGAGAATGAAGAACACCAAAGTTTCAAAGAAACTATTAGCCCAAGATACAGAAAGGGTGACATAAACCAGAGACTGCATCAGCCTGAGACCAGAAGAACTAGATGGTGCCCTGCTACCACCAATGACCACCATGACAGGGAATACAACAGACAGTCCCTGATGGAGAAGGAGAAAAGTAGGGTGCAGAACTCAAATTCTAGTAAAAAGATCAGACTAGGTGGTCTGACTGAGACTGGAGGAACCCTGGAAGGCATGGCCCCCAGAGTCTCTGTCAACCCAGAACTAAAGCCATTCCCAAGCCCAGCTCTTCAGCCAAAGATTAGACTGGACTATGGAACACAAAATGATACTCGTGAAGAGTGTGATTCTTAGCTCAAGTAGATACATGAGACTAAATGGGCAGCACCTGTCTGGAGGTGAGATGAGAAGGCAGAGAGGGTCAGAAGCTCATTGAATGGACACAGGAAATCAGGGGTGAAAAGGAGGAGTGTGCTGTCACTCAGTATAGGGAAAGCAATTAGGGTCACATAACAATGTATGTATAAATTTTTGTATGAGAGACTAACTTGAATTGTAAACTTTCACTTAAAGTACAACAATAAAATTTAAAAAAAAAGAAAACCCTATGGAGGACAGTTATACTCTGACACATGTGCAGTTACTGTGCTTTGGAAATGACTTGACAGCATCTGATTTTTCTATATTACATCTACTATTTGGTACTACATATACCATATTTTATTCACTCAAAAAGTGTTAGCAGTATTTATTTATATCATAAAATACCTACATTTTTGGATTCAAAGCTAACACTATAACTCAGATACACATAGAAAAATATACTGTCTTTGGGGAGAAATCTATAAAGGATCTACTCTCTGTTAAAGTTGCCCTTATTGGAGAATAAGAAAGAAAAATTAGACTATTTTCCATCTTTGGTAACATTTTTCAGACTATCATGGAGCTTCTCCCTCCCTCTTGTTCTTTCCTTAGGATGGAGTCAGAATGTACAGAGAGAAGGGGTCAGGGTCTGGCTTATCCATTTGTTAGTCAGAGAGCAGAGATTCAAGGTGCTCAAGCAGGGTGTCCTCTGCTCCTCTGGGAAATGGACACTGTCCCTTGCCTGTGTGATTATTGCTTATCTTTGTGGAATTCATGGCTTAATTACGTGATTGGTATAAGCCACAGTTTGGTTCCATTTAGCTTGGGCTGATTCAACCAACCTCAGTTCCATCCTCCTTTACAGTCACTTCTGAGGTCTGGATGCTAATTAATTACATTAAATGATGGTTTGAGCAGTCTGATCAGCAGCACTTGATGCACTACCACCTCATATACCCCTCTGGCTGACTCGGTACACAGTAACTTAGTCTGTGATGTATATTGTAATAAATAGAACCCCTTCCCCACAAAAAAAAAAAGCCAAATTTGTTGCCTTGAGCCCATTCTGATTCATGGCAGTGACATGTGTTACAGAGCAGAACTACTACATAGGGTTTTCTTGGCTATAATATTTATGGAATTAAATCACCAGACCTTTCTTCCACGGTGCTGCTGGGTGTGTTCAAACTGTAAATCTTTAGGACTTCTGGGCAACATGGCGCTATAAACAGAAGCACCACACCATCCCTCCACAGCAAAGATCTGAAAAACTAAGTCAAACGGAGACAAACGTCATTCCTGAAATCATAAGCATCAAATGAAGAGATAAAGAACTCAGCCAAGCACTGAATGGTATCAAAAGCTGACAGAGAACAGAGAGCAAGGAGAGATATATGCAGAGGTCCCCTATAGGCTAAGACAGCAGGGATCTGCCATCCTGGATGCCTAAGGGAGAGCAGCAAACAGGGAGTACAAGAAAGCAGCTTCGCGGAGCTTCCAGATGGAGACAGAACAACTGGTAACCAGTGATATACACTTTCCCACCCTCTACCCTTCTTCAGCCCCACTTGGCCTCCACTGCTTCCTGTGGCCACAGTGTCTTGGCCGGGAAGCACCGGCCTCACCGCTGTGCCACTTGGATTCCACCCACCCACTCTGGCCGACTCCCTGAGTGCCATTTGTTGGCTGCTGCTGTTGCTTTTTTCCACTTCTTTTGATTTCTTCCTTACCTCTCACCACCTCCCCCTCCTTTCTCTCAAATACCTGGCTCCATGTGCCATCTTTGTTTCTTCCTGAAAGGCTGCAAAACACCATTCGACTGTGAAACTGCTTCCCAGCCCGTGCCGCCACCCTGTGGGATCCCTGAGGCTTTTTTTTGTTTGTTTGTTTCTTCTGATTTGTTCTGTTTTGATTTGCTTGTTTGTTTTCTTTTTCTTTTCTCAGTTTGGGAGCCCCTTCTAGCCAGGCAGTACTGTGTGGCTTGAGAGCTACTTCCTTACTCTGGGCAGATGTGCAGTGAGATCCCTGAGAGCATTTCTTCTTTTAGGTTTTTTTTTTTTTTTTTTGATTTTTTTTTTGTTTCTTTGTTTTGTTTTCTTCTCTCTCTTTTTTCCTTTTTGTCTTTCTTCATTTCTGTTTCTCGTCTCTCTCTATACTTACCTTCTCTTCCTGTCTGCTGAATACCTGTTGTTGTGTGACATCTCTACCCCTTCTAGACAGGCTGAACTTCACGGCCTGGGAGCAACTTCCCCAATCCTCTCAGCCACACTGATGGGATCCCTGGAGGCTTTTCTTATCTTTTTTTTCCCCTAATTTTTATTTATTCTTTTTTTCTTTTACCCTTTTTTTTTTTGTTTCTGTTATTCTCCATTTCTCAGTCTCTCATATTTCCACTCCAATGGCAAGCTCCCTTCTCACTCTTTTTTGTTTCTTCATATGTTTTTGACTCCTGTTCCTCTCTCCTTACTCTCCTCTTTTCCATACCCATCTTAGCTCCACACATCACAGTCTCCCCCCTCCTTCCTGGCTAACTGCACCATGCACACAACATCAGGCTTAGTGGAACCTGCCCTGCACTGATTCCTGGCCAGCCCTGTTGGCCCAAGTACCTGCCACAAACAACCCATCCCAGGAACTCTCCTTCAGCTGGGCCTACCCTGCTGCATCATAGAGGAACGACTGAACCTCCCCATTGGATAAGAGGTAAAAAATATCTTGCCCACAGACAAGCAAACAACAAAGAACACACAGCCCGCCTGCTCAGATGTAACCAAATAAAACAAAAAAGCAGGACAAAACAAACAAACCTACAATCAATAAATGAGGAAAATAACTACTGATGGTTCAGAAGACAGAAGACATTATCAAAACATATACCAAAACAGGACAGGATGGTTCCAGTAGGTGTCCAAAATAAACACTAGATGACTTTCCAGTAGAAGAAAAGGCACTAGAACTACCTGATCAGGAATTAAAATCTCTAATATTCAGAGCTATCCAAGAGTTGAAGGAAAAAGCAGACAAAAATGAGGAAAATAGACAAATTCATGAAAAAGGCAGACAAATTCATAGAAAATACAGACATAAAAAATGGAAGAATTCAGGAAAATAATACAGAAAAAAATGCTAAAATAAATTCACAACTAGATATCATACAAAAACAACAATTAGAAATCCAAAAGATAAACAACAAAATCTCAGAAATGAACAGTGTCATAGAAGGGCTGAGGAGCAGGTTTGAGACGATGGAAGACAGGATCATTGAAATTGAAGGCAAACACTTGGCTACAACCCTGTTTGAGGAAAAATCAGAAAAAAGAACCAAGAAAAATGAAGAAACGCTGAGAATAATGTGGGATACAATCCAAAGCAAAAATTTTCGAGTGATTGGAGTTCCATAACAGGGAGAAAACAGAAAACACAGACAGGATCATCAAAGAACTGTTGACAGAAAACTTCCCCAATATCATGAAAGATGAAAAGCTGACCATCCAAGAAGCTCAACGAACCCCATATAGGGTAGACCCCAAAAGAAAATCATCAAGGCATATCATAATCACACTCACTAAAACCAAAGACAACAAAGAATCCTGAGAGCAGCTCGAGAAAAACAAAAAGTCACATACAGAGGAGAAACAATAAGACTAAGCTTGGATTATTCGGCAGAAACCATGCAGGCAAGAAGGCAATGGGATGACATATATAAAATCTTGAAAGTAAAGAATTGCCAGCCAAGAATAATACATCCTGCAAAACTCTTGTTCAAATATGATGAGGAAATTAGGACATTTTCCATATAAACAGAAATTAAGGGACGATGTAAAAGCCAAACCAGACTTACAAGAATTATTAAAGGGAGTTCTTTGATCTGAGAACAAACAGCATCAGACTACAGGCTAAATCTAGGATGCAGGATCACACCAGCCAGATACCAACCTAGGAAATGAACTCTCAAGGACTACCCAAAACCAAAAGAATTACAACAGGGAACCAGAGAGGTTGATCTGTAAATGACAACATCAGAACAATAAAAGAGGGAATAAATGGTGTGGCTATAGAACCTTCTAACGGTGAGGAAGGCAAGGTGATACCAAGTAATAATAGACTGGTTCAAACCTAGGAAGATAAGGGTAAATTTCAAGGTAACCACAAAGAAAGATAACAAACCTACTCATCAAAATAAAGAAGAAAAACATGAAGTCTCAGTAAAAACAAAATCTACAAAAACAAAAGAAATGAAAAAAAAATCCACAAACCAAAGGAATTCAGCACAGAAGAGTAAGAGGAACAAAGAAAACATCAGCACCACAAGAAAAAGCACTACAAAATGACAGCAATAAACTCACCCCTATCAATAATTACACTGAATGTAAATGGCCTAAATGCACCCATAAAGAGACTGAGAGTGACAGAATGGGTTAAAAAAAAAAAAAGAATTGTCAACCTTTAGGTTAACAGCCAATCACAAATGGCTTGCACCACCTAGGCTCTGTGTAATTGCCAGAGCACCCCATAAAACATAAAGAGGTGTTGGTAAAAATAAATACAGAAAATAAAATACTAAAAGTAACAGAATTCCACATAGAAAAGAAAGAAAATGAGATAGAAAGAAAGAAAGAATAACTTAGTATATTAGATAACAAATAGAAAACTGATGGACAAAATCTTAACTATACCAATAATTACACTGAATAAAAATTGACTAATCAGTTCCATCATAGAGATTGTCAGACTGGATAGAAGAGCATGATCAAACTATAAATTGTTTAACTAAACAAATTTAAAGACACAAATAAGTTGAAAGTACAAAACCAAACCAAAAAAATGACTGCGCCACCAGGGCTCCTATTGAAAGTATAAGAGTGGAAAAAGATGTAACATGCTGACAGAAAGCTTTGAAAGTTCACATGGTTATGCTGATATCAGAAAAATTTGACTTCAAGGCAAGGAGTGTTATGAGAGATTACGATGTGTATTCTATAATGACAAAATAGATTGTTGTTGTTGGGTGAGATCGAGTTGGTTCTGACTCTAAGTGACCCTATGTACCACAGAACAAAACACTGCCCAGTCCTGTGCCATGCTTACAATCATTGTTATGCTTGAGCTAATTGTTGCAGCCACTGTGTCAATCCATCTCGTTGAGGGCCTTCTTTTTCGCTGACCTTGTACTTTACCAAGCGTGATGTCCTTCTCCAAGGACTGATCAATCCTGATAACATGTCCAAAGTATGTAAGGTGTAGTCTTGCCATCCTTGCTTCTAAGGAGCTTTCTGGTTGTACCTCATCCAAGACAGATTTGTTCATTCTTTGGCAGTCCATGGTATATTCAATATGCTTCGCCAACACCACAATTCAAAGTCATCAATTCATCTTCGGTCTTCCTTACTCATTGTCCACCTTTCGCATGCATATGATGCGATTGAAAATACCATGGCTTGGGTCAGGCGCACCTTAGTCTTCAAGGTGATATCTTTGCTTTTGAACACTTCAAAGAGGTCTTTTGCAGCAGATTTGCCCAATGCAATGTGTCTTTGGATTTCTTGACTGCTGCTTCCATGGGTGTTGATTGTGGACCAAGGAAAATGAAATCTTGGCAACTTCAATCTTTTCTCTGTTTGCCTTGATGTTGCTTATTGGTCCAGTTGTGAGGATTTTTGTTTTCTTTATGTTGACATGTAATCCATACTGAAGACTGTGGTCTTTGATCTTCATCAGTAAGTGCTTCAAGTCCTCTTCAGTTTCAGCAAACAAGGTTGCGTCATCTGCATAACGCAGGTTGTTAATGAGTCTTCCTCTAATCCTGATGCCCCATTCTTCTTCATATAGTCCAGCTTCTCAGATTATTTGCTCAGCATATAGATTCAATAAGTACGGTGAAAGAATGCAACCCTGACATACACCTTTCCTGACTTTAAACCACGAAGTATCCCCTCATTCTGTCCAAACAGCTGCCTCTTGATCTATGTACAGATTTCTCATGAGCACAATTAAGTGTTCTGGAATTCCCATTCTTAGCAATGTTATCCATAATTTGTTAAGCTCCACACAGTCAAATGCCTTAGCATAGTCACTAAAGCACAGGTAAACGTCTTTCTGGTAGTCTCTGCTTTCAGCCAGGATCCATCTGACATCAGCAATGATATCCCTGGTTCCCCGTCCTCTTCTGAATCCAGCCTGAATAGTTTATTTAATCATAAAGTTAAATTTTATTAATGGTTGTGTTTTACAACCAGCACACAAAACTCCTAATAATTTAAAAATTAGTTTTTGTGAGCCAGTATCAGCCAGGTCCCACAAACTCTTGCCTGTGACCTTTGTAATTCTCTTATTAGTCCTATTATTAGTTGTAATTTTTGTTTATTGGTTTTCATATGATTTTCACATAGACAATCAAGTAATCTGTAAACAAGAACAAGTTTAAAATGCAAATGTACTTCTTCTTTTTCAAATTTTATGCCTTTCATGTCCTTGTCTTGGCTAGAATTTCCAGTAAAATGTTTAATAGAAGTGGTGGGAGTAAGCATGCATTCCTTGTTCCCAATCTTAGGCTAAAAATGTTTGATGTGCAGTTAAGTGATGTAAACAGTTAGTTTTTCTTGGATCCTATTTATCAGAATGAGGAATTGTCTTTTTATTCCTACTCTGATGCAGATTTTGCTCTTGTTGTTTGACTGAACAGTTATTTCATTTTGTTAAATGTTTTTTCCACATCTATTTAGATCATCATATGAATTTTTTCCTTTATTCTAATTTTGGAATTGACTACAATGATAGATTTCAGAAAGTTAAACTAACCTTGAATTCATAGGATAAACACCACTTGGTCTGGACGTGTTAAATTATTTTTTATGCATACAAAGATCTGATTTTCTAATATTCTATTGAAGATATTTCTGTCTGTGTTCATGAGGGATATTGATCTATAATTTTCTTTACTTGTTAAATTTTTATAATCATATTTTGTCAAAAGGATTATGTTGGACTTAAAAAATAAAAAGATGAGAAATTTCTGCCTCCTCAAATTTCTGAAAGAATTGATGTAAGATTGGTTTTGTTTCTCCACTATTTCATGGTATTCCCTAGTGACGTCATCTTGGCCTGAAGTTTTTGCTTGCTTATTGTTTTTGTGGTAAGATTTTGATTTTAATTTAAAATAACTTTACTACACATAGGACAATTTAAATGTTCTATTTCTTCTATTGTCAACTTTTGTATGTTTTACAAGGAATTTGTTCGTTGCATCTAAGTTGGCAAATTTACTATCACAAAGTTATTAAATATTTCTTTTTATCTTTCTGTTTTTATTTACATATTCAGTCTTGTTAATATTTGTCAATTCTCTTGATCTTTTTAAACTACTAGCTTTTATTTTTTTATTTTCTATGTCTATTTTCTATGCCACTTATTTCCACTTTTATTTTTTATGTTCCTTTTTCATTCTTTTGGTTTCATTTGCTCTTCCTTTTTGAGTTTCATAGGATAGAAGCTTAGATCATTAATTTGACATTATTCTTATCTTCTAATAGGGGTATTTAAAGATATAAACTTTCTTCTCCATGCTGTTTTAGCTACTATGACATATTTTTGTATATTGCACTTTATTATTTACAATATTTTTTTAAATTTCTTGTACTTACTCACCCTTAGGTTATTTACAATTTTTAATTCCTTTAATTTCCATACATTTGACATCATTGTTAAAGAATATACCCTACATAATTTCATGAATTTGAAAATCATTGGGACCTTTCTCTTTATGGAGTAGCATGTAGTCTAATTTGAAGATGTTTTATGCACATTTGAAAAGAATGTGATTTCTGCAGCCCTTGGATGTTATCTCTATAAATTTCAATTAGTTCAAGTTATTTGTTAATGTTGTTTAAGCCTCCTGTATCCTTAATAATGGGTATACCTACTTGTTTCAACAGTGTTTGAGAGAGGAATGTTAAAATATTCAACTCTAATTGTCTATTTCTCCCTTTAGTTGTATTAAAATTGACTTCATAAACTTAAAGTTCTGTTATTTGCATATGCATGCATGATTTATTACTTCCCAATATATTGTTACATTTTACCATTATTCATGGTCATCAGGATATTTACATGTATCATATCTGTGTGATGGAAATACTATATAATGGTGTGCAACCACACATATCTTCCCAATTCTGTGTTCAATATTGTCATATTGGTGACTTGAAATATTCCATGGTGGAAGTATTTGTACCACAGAAATCAGCAAATGCTACAAACTAGGGTTCTTTTTGTATCAAAATCCATTATTACACACTTACCTGTAAACCACAGGCCACAGGATACAAAATTAATTATATTTCTATGTATTAGAAATGAATAATTAGAAATGAACTTTTTTTCTCTTTAATTTTTTTTATTGTACTTTAGGTGAAGGTTTACAGAACAAATATTTTCTCACTAAACAGTCAGTATACATATTGTTTTATGACATTGGTTAACAACCCCACGACATGTCAACACGCTCCCTTCTCGGCATTGGAAGACCTTTTTTTTTTTTTTTTTTTGTGGGAAACTCTACATAGCCAAAGATACACCATTTCAAAAATTTCTACATGTACAATTCAGTGACGTCAATTACATTCTTCTAGTTGTGGTGCTATTCTCACTTTAGCTGAAGGTTTACAGAACAAAATAGTTTCTCATTAAACAGTACACACATTGCCCTATGACGATGGTTAAGAACCCCACTACATGTCAACAGAAATGAATTTTTTTTTAACATCAAATATCAAATGCCTAGGTATAAAACATGAAATATATGCAAGACATCTACAATAGGAAAAGGAAAAAAAAAGATAAATTAAAATAGACCTAAATAAATGGAAAGATTATAAGACTCAATATAGTTATGATGTCTATTCTCCCCAAGTTGATGTAGATGTTCGACACAATCTTGGTACAAATCTCAGGTATTCTTTTAAAGAAATTGTCAAAAGTATTCTTAAACTTATACTGAAATGTAAATATATATATTTATATATATATACAGTAGTATTTTAAAAAGTGGAGGATTGTATTCATTAATTTCAAAACATATAAAATTACAGTAGTCAAGACAGTATGGAGTTGGTGTCAGGACAGACAAATAGATTAATAGAATACAGAGTCCAGGAGAAGACTCAAACATATATGATTGATTCTTAACCACGGGGCCAATCAATTTAATGGGAAAAGAAAACATTTTCAACAAATGGTGCTGGAATATCTGAATATTCACACATAAAGTAAATGAACTCTGTGCTTACCTCACCCTATTGACAACAATTAATATGAGATGGAAGATATTACTAACTATATAAGAAAATTTTGCAGAATCTTTTTTTACTTTGGATTAGGCAAAGATTTGTTTAAATAAAACATGAAAAGTACTAATCATAATAGAAAAATGATTTAAATTTTCCACTCATCAAAAGATACTATTCAGAAAATGACAAGAGAAGCCATAAACTGGTATAAAATTACAATACATATATCTAAAAAAAAGGATTTCTATCTTGAGTGTATAAAGAACTCTTACAAATCAACAATAAATGACAGACAACCTAATTTAAAAATTGGCAAAAGACAAGTCTCAACAGAAGATATACGAGTGATCAATAAGCTCATAAAAAGGTAATAGGTACCATAACTGATCAAGGTAATGCAAATTAAAGCCCACAATTTAAGGGCATTTCAACTAAATAGAATGGGTAAAGTAAAAAAGACTGGCAATTCTAAAAGATGTGGAACAACTGGAACTGTCAGTGTAATGTAAATTTATATAACTACTTTGGTGAAATGTTTGGCAGGTTCTTATAAAGGTAAACATACATTTAAACTCTTTGTTGTTGTGTGCTGTCAAGTCGATTCCTACTCATAACGACCCCATGTGACAGAGTAGAATTGCCCTGTGGGGTTTCCTAGGCTGTAATCTTTATGAAGTAAAAGAGGTGAACAGAAGATTTCAAAGGGTGGCTCGAGAAGACAAAGTGAAGTATTATAATGACATGTGCAAAGACCTGGAGTTAGAAAAGCAAAAAGGAAGAACACGCTCTGCATTTCTCAAGCTGAAAGAACTGAAGAAAAAAATTCAAGCCTCGAGTTGCAATAGTGAAGGATTCTACCGGCAAAATACTGAACGATTCAGGCAGCATCAAAAGAAGATGGAAGCAATACACAGAATTAGTGTACCATAAATATTTGGTTAACTTTCAACCATTTCAGGAGGTAACATATGCTCAAAAATAGAAGGTGCTGAAGGAAGAAGTCCAAGCTGCACTGAAGACATTGGTGAAAAACAAGGCTCCAGGAATTTGCGGAATACCAACTGAGATGTTTCAACAAATGGATACAGTGCTGGAAGTGCTCACTCATCTATGCAAAGAATTTTGGAAGACAGCTACCTGGCCAAATGACTGGAGGAGATTCATATTTATGCCTATTCAAAAAAAAAAGGTGATAAACTGGATGTGAAAATTATTGAACAATATCATTATATCACACACAAGTAAAATTTTGCTGAAGATCATTCAAAAGTGGTTGCAGCAGTACATCAATAAGGAACTGTCAGAAATTAAGCTGGATTCAGAAGAGGACATGGAATGAGGGATATCAGTGCTGATGTGAAGTGGATTCTGGCTGAAAGCAGATAATACCAGGAAGATGTTTACCTGTCTTTTATTGACTATGCAAAGACATTTGACTGTGTGGATCATAACAAATTATGGATAACAGTGAGAAGAATGAGAATTCCAGAACACTTAATTGTGCTCATGAAGAACATCTACATAGATCAAGAGGCAGTCGCTCAAACAGAACAAGGAAATACTGCATGGTTTAAAGTCAGGAAAGGTGTGTGTCATGGTTATATCTTTTCAGCAAATTTATTTAATGCATATGCTGAGCAAATAATCTGAGAAGCTGGATTATATGAAGAAGAACAGGGCATCAGAATTGAAGGAAGACTCATTAACAACCTGTGATATGCAGATGACACAATCTTGGTTGCTGAAATTGAAGAGGACTTGAAGCATATACTGACGAAGATCAAAGACTACAGCCTTTGGTATGTATTACACCGCAACATAAAGAAAATAAAAATCCTCACAAGTAGACCAGTAAGCATCACGATAAACGGAGAAAAGATTGAAGTTTCCAAGGATTTCATTTTACTTGGATCCACAATCAACACCCATGGAAGCAAGAGTTAAGAAATCAAAGAACAAATTACAGTGGAAAAATCTGCTGCAGAAGACCTTTTTAAAGTGTTTAAAAAGCAAAGATGTCAGTTTAAGGACTAAGGTGCGCCTGACCTAAGTTATGGTGTTTTTCAATCCCTTATATGCATGTGAAAGCTGGACAATGAATAAGGAAGACCCAAGAAGAATTGATGCCTTTGAATTACGGTGTTGGCAAAGCATATTGAATATACCATGGCGTGCTGAAGAACAAACAAATTGTTCTTGTTAGTAGTACAGCCAGAACCCTCCATAGAAACAAGGAAGGTGAGACTTTGACTCACATACTTTGGACATGTTATCGGGAGGGATCAGTCCCTGGAGATGGACATCATGTTTGGTGAAGTAGAGGGTCAAGGGAAAAGAGGAAGACCTTCAATGAGATGGATTGACATGGTGGCTGCAACAATTAGCTCAAGCGTAACAATGATTGTGAGGATTGTGCAGGACTTGGCAGTGTTTCGTTCTGTTGAACATAGGGTCGCTATGGGTTGGAACCGACTATATGGCACCTAATAATAATAACACATCTTTATGGGAGCAGATCACCAGGTCTTTCTCCCATGAAGCCTCTGGATGGTTTTGAACCACCAACCTTTTGATTAGCAGCCGAGTGCTTAACCATGGTAACACCAGGGCTCCTTTTATATCTAAACCAGGGATTGACACATTAATAAATATTTTAGGCTCTGCAGGTCATGTGATTTTTATTCCAACTACTCAATTTCCCATTTTAGCACTAAAGCAGCCATAGACAATACATAAATAAAGAAGTATGATTGTATTCTAATAAAACTATCTACAAAAATAGGTTATGGATCCACAAACTACAGTTAGCTGGCCCTTTCTCTAAACTATAGAATACCAATCCAATTGTTATAAACCCATTGCCATTGAGTCGACTCCAATTCATAGAAGTGAAAATATTAATCTACTGAAAGACTTGTACACTACTGTCCTAGCTGCTTTAGCCAAAACCTGGAAACATCACAAATGTCCATGAACAGGAGAAATGGATAAACAAATTTAATTATTTGTGTAATGAAATAGCACTAAGTAATTAAAAAGAAATGAACTATTAATGCATACAACTAACATGGATGAAATTAAAAATTAACAAAACAACCATAAAAGAAAATATTGACAATGTCCAAATGAAATGTATAAATTACCAACATAAGTACAGTTCATTAAGATATGGAGCAACTGGAATTTTCATTAATTACTTGTGAGTGTGTAAAAATTGTACAAACATTTTGAAGAATAGTTTGGAATTACTTTTAAAGTTTGACAGATATAGAGTAGATGTTACATAGGTTAAAAATATCTTTATTTTATAAAATGCCAAGCAATTTTCCAATGGAGACATGACATTTTACACTCAGACCAGCATGTATTCTGAGTCAGCAATTCCATTCCCAGAGAAATAACACCCTAAGATAAATCACACCCCCAAGAGAGGTTCGTGTCTCAAGAGAAAAGAAAATATATGTCTACAAAAAGACTTGTACAGGAATGTTCATATCCAAGTCATTCATAATGGTAAAATATCCTTCAACAGAAAAATGGGTATGAAGAATTTGACTTGTTTATACAATGGCATACTGCTCAGCAATTAAAAGGAACAAACTACTGATGTCCGCAACATAGATGAATCTCCAAAATATTTTCTTGAGCAAAAGGAGTCAGAGATAAAAGAGTACTGTAAGAGTAAAGTACAGAAAAAAAATCTATGGTGATGGAAATCAGGAATGGTTGCCTCTGCTAGAGTGGGCGTATTGACTAGCATACAAGAGGGAACTTTCTGGTGTAGTGGGAACATTCTATCTCCTGTTTTGGGTGGTGGTATAAGAGGATATACAGTCATCAAAATCCATAGAATTGAAAATAAAACCAGTGATTTCATGATATGTAAATTATACATCTCTCTTTTTTTAGCAAACAGAGAAAATGCCAACAAAGTCACAATCACATAACTTACAAAATGTTCCGGTTTACCACAACAACTGATTTACTCAGGCTGGACTGTGTAGGTTGACATGGCTAAAGGTCTATTACTTGTTAATTTTGACTTTAGCTTATTTTGTGTCCTTAAATGTCCTTATATGTCATTGACATTTGGGTAGGTGGTGGAAGACAAACTTTCACAATACTGTTAAATTACCTTGCATTTGCAGTATGCCTTATGGTTTACAAAGCACCTAAATTTATTTTATCACTTAAATCTTACTATTCCTGAGCTATTGACATGTTCATTTTTCTGTTAATAAATTGAAAGTGAAAAGAATTTAAGGGATTTATCCAAAACTTAAAATTAGTAACTAACAGAACTGAAACTTGAGTAGTTAACTTCTGACTCTAAATATCTGCTAATATGGCTTTCACATCCACTATTCTTTGTGACCATGTCTGCCAGAAACCATTCCCCAAATTTATTCGACTACTATAGAATATGTCTGGGTTTCAGAACAGAAATGTCTCTAGTTTTGCTTGCTCATGTCTCAGTAATCCTTGTCTCCCTGTGTCATGGATTGAATTGTCTCCCTCAAAAATACGTGTATCAATTTGGCTAGGCCATGATTCCCAGTATTGTGTGATTGTCCACATTTTTGTCATCTGTTATGATTTTCCTATGTGTTGTAAATCTTATCTCTATGATGTTAACGAGATGGGATTAGTAGCAGTTATGTTAATGAGGCAGGACTTAATCTACAATATTAGATTGCATCTTAAACCAATCTCTGAGATACAAAAGAGAGAAGCGAACAGAGAGACATGGGGACCACATACAATCAAGAAACAAGAGCCAGGAGAATAGGGCGTCCTTTGAACTCTGGGTTCTTGTGCCTGAGAAACTACTCGACCAAGGGAAAATTGATGACAAGGACCTTCTTCCAGAGCCGACAGAGAGAGAAAGCCTTCTTCCGCAGCTGATGCCCTGAATTTGGACTTGTAGCCTCCTAAGCTGTGAGAGAATAAATCTGTCTTTGTTCAAGCCATCCACTTGTGGCATTTCTGTTACAGCACCACTAGATGATTAGGACACCTTGTCTGTTTCAAATAAGAGCAGTATATTAGGACAATGAGACTGTTATAATATAAAAGAAAATTGGAACTGCACAATGGCTTTTACTCAGCAAGAGGACATCTGATGTGTGTCAATGTTTGTAAAAAGCCACAACTAAAGCTAAAACTGTTGCAAAGAATGGTAGAAGAGAGAATGATAGTTGTAATCTATTCCAATGGCCAATTTTCAAAGTTGCCATTTTCAGATTGGTGATGTAAAATGAATGATCATTAAAGGAACTCTATATCCCATTCACTATATAAACAGTTCAAGAGATAGAGATGATGATAGTAGTATTTCAAATTCTCTTCTAATGAGAAAAGTTATAACTGTCTATGAAGAAATGCTAGGCTTACTCTCACCCTAAAACAGAGATGACTAATAGGATTCTGTTTAGTGGTGGCAACCTGAATTGCCATGATGGGAAAGATTCATAATCCTTGGTTAGGTTTCATGAGAAAGTGCGATGATCAATAAGTGACAATATGATATGGTCTCAAGATTTGGGAGTGGTGACCTGCATACTACATTTCTGACATTTCTGAACTATGGTCTTGGGAGATTTCCACTCTGTGAAGACAGCTTTGAGAGTGCACACCCCACCCCCATTTTCTTCATTATTTTCATACTTTCTCCAGCCATATATCACCAAGAGCCAAACATTTTCAGGTCAAGAGTTTTAAATTTCCAAGAGATGAGAGGCTATGTCAGGATAGATGCTAAATGTAGGTGTACAGTGACAGGTGCAGAGCGCTATCAAGATGCAATATTGAGTCATGTCCAGTTCAGATTGAGGCCTCCCTGGAATTCTTTCGTTATAGTGTCTTCAGCGCACAGAGGTATCTTTACCAATCACAAGCAACTACCTTATTCACTACCCAAGAACCCTCTGTCTGCTCATCCAAGAAGCTTTCTTTAGTTCCATCTTAGATCTGTTGTCTATATAACAAAATGATAGCAATAACAGCACTACTTTGGATTTATAGCATATTATACAATTTACGTATATATTTTCAATTTATGTGCGTTGGCAAATAATATTGAATATACCAATGACTGCCAGAGGAAAGAAAAAATCTGTCTTGGAAGAAGTACAGCCACTATGCTCCTCAGAAGCAAGTGAAAAACAGGAAGACCTTCAATGAGACTGATTGACACAGTGGTTGCAACAATGGTCTCAAACACAGCAATGATCGTGAGGATGGCACAAGACCAGGCAGTGTTTTGTGCTATTCTACATAGGGTCGCTACGAGATGGAAGCAGCTCAATGGCACCTAACAACAATATACAATTTATGTAACACTTTAAATTCTGTTTTCCTATCTAATAACTGTAAATAACTTTATGAGGTAGGTAAGCTTTATTCCCATTTTCATATGAGGAAAAAAACTAGACTGAAAGTACAAGTCACTAAAGAAACAGTTTTCTTTGTTAAATTCATAATGACCCTAGATCATAGATACTTGACTTTCAACACTTTAATACTTAACTCCATTTAATGAGCATCTACAGACACAGAGCATACAGACGTGGTGAGTACACACATAGAGTAACACAGATATCCTGAAACAAGCAGAAATATTTGAATATATTCCAGACTAATGCAGACAGCTAATACAAACAACTCGCGATATGCGGAAAATTCCTTGTTGAAAGCGAAGAGGACTTGAAGCACTTACTCATAAAAATCCAAAACTACAACCTTCAGTATGAATTACACTTCAATGTAAAGAAAACAAAAATCCTCACAACTGGACCAATAAGCAACATCATAATAAATGGAGAAAAGATTGAAGTTGTCAAGAATTTCATTTTACTTAGATCCACAACCAACACACATGGTAGTAGCAGTCAAGAAATCAAACAACACATTGCATTGGGCAAATCAACTGCAAAAGACTTCTTCAAAAGTGTTAAAAGGCAAAGATATCACTTTGAGGATTTAGATGCACCTGACCCAAGCCATGGTATTTTCAATTGCCTCATATGCATGTGAAAACTGGGCAATGAATAAGGAAGACTGAAGAAGAATTAATGCCTCTGAGTTATGATTGTGCTGAATAATATTGACTATCCATGGACTGCCAGAAGAATGAACAAATCTGTCTTGGAAGAAGTACAGCTAGAATGCTCCTTAGAAGCAAGTATGAAGAGACTTCATCTCACTTTGGACATGTTATCAAGATGGACCAGTCCCTGGAGAGAGACATCATGCTTGGTAAAGTATATGGTCAGCAAAAAAGATGAAGACCCTCAATAAGATGGGTTGACACATTGGCTGCAACAATGGGCTCAAACATAGCAATGACTGTGAGAATGGTGCAGGACTGGGCAGTGTTTTGTTTTGTTGTACATAGGGTTGCTATGAGTTGGAACTGTCTAGATAGCACCTACCAACAACAACAATATAGACTAAGAAGAAATGCCTAACAAGCTACTTCCTGCAAATTAGTCAATGAAAACCATTTGGGTCATAGAACATTTTGTGAGACTTAGAATCATTTCTTCGGACAAGTCATCAGAAGGGACTGATTGCTGGAGAAAGACATCATGTTTGGTAAAGCAGAAGGCCAGCAAAGATGAGGGAAACCCTCAATGAGATTGATTGACCCAGTGGCCACAACAATGGACTCAAACATATCAAATATTATGAAGATGGCATAGGACTGGGTAGTGTTTTATTCTACTATACATAAGATGATCATGAGTAGGAGTAGACTTCATGGCAACTAACAACAACAACAATGTTTAAAACAATGTCACTATCTAGGTATTGTCCTACTTCTCTAATAAGCACTGAAGTGGAATTTCTTCCCTCAATTAATTTAGGTCCATGATGCCTAAAGTATGAATCTTAGAACACTAATCACATTTTCAGGAGAGAATGATGATTGTTCTAAGAGTCTCTTATTCTATTCCTGTTATATAGAATTTAAAAAAAACCCACAAAGCCACTTGTCATCCCGTCAATTCTGACTCATAGCAACGCTGTAAGACAGAGTACAACTGTCCCATAGGATTTCCAAGGCAGTAATCTTTATAGAAATGGTTGAATGTTGAACAATTCTTTTTGGTACCGTGACTATGTGAATTCCTTTTGATCCTTCCTGCCTTGTTTAATATTTTCCTTGTAGAATCCTGCAATATTGCAATTCAAGGCTTGAATTTTTTCTTCAGTTCTTTCTGCTTGAGAAATGTCTAGCGTGTTCTTCCCTTTTGGTTTTTTAACTCCAGATCTTTGCACGTCGTTAAAACATTTTACTTTTTTTTTCTTTTTTTTTATTGTAACTAAATGAAGTTTACGTTTCAAGTTAGTCTCCCATACGAATTTTTTTTTTAACATACATTGTTATGAGACCCCAACCGCTCACCCTATTCTGCAACAGCACACTCCTCCCCTCTTCACCTGATTCCCCATGAACATTCAACGAGCTCCTAACTCTCTCTGCCTTCCCATCTCACCTCTGGACAGAAGCTGCCCCTTTGGTCTCCTGTATCTACTTGACTAAGAGGCACATTCTTCATGAGTATTACTTTATGTCCCACATCCAGTCCACTCCCTGTCAGAAGAGTTGGCCTTAGAAATTGTTTCAGCTGTGGGGAGATAGAGAGTCCAGGGGCCATGCTTTCTGGGGCGCCTCCAGTCTCAGTCAGACCATTAAGTCTGGTCTTCTTGCTAGAATTTGAGTTCTGCATCCCATCATTCTACTGCTCTATCAGGGACCCTCTGTTAAAAACACTTTACTTCGTCTTCTTGAGCCACCCTTTGAAATCTTCTGTTCAGCTCTTTTACTTTATCATTTCTTCTTTTTGCTTTAGCTACTCTACATTCAAGAGCAGCTTTCAGAGTCTCTTCTGACTTCCATTTTGGTCTTCTCTTTCTTAGCTGTCTTTTTAATTTCCTCTTGTTTTCTTCATGTATGATGTCCTTTGTCATTCCACAACTCATCTGGTCTTCGGTCATTAGTGTTTAATGCGTCAAATCTATTCTTGAGATGGTCTCTAAATTCAGGGGAGACATACTCAAGGTGGTACTTTGTCTCTCATGAACTCGAATCAAGAACTTATGGTACTGAAGGAAGAAGTCCAAGCTTCACTGAAGGCATTGGTGAAAAACAAGGCTCCAGGAACTGATGGAATACCAATGGAGATGTTTCTACAGGTGAATGCAGTGCTAGAGTGATCACTTGTCTATGCCAAGAAATTTGGAAGACAGTTACCTTGCCAGCCAACTGAAAGAGATCTATATTTGTGCCCATTCCAAAGAACGGTAATCCAACAGAATGTGGAAATCATCCAACAATATTACTAATATTATGCACAAGTAAAATTTTGCTGAAGATCATTCAAAAGTGGGTTCCAGCACTATCAACAGGGAACTGCCAGAAGTTCAAGCTGTATTCAGAAGAAGACATGGAATGAGGGGTATCATTGCTGATGTCAGATGGATCCTAGCTGAAAGCAGACAATATTAGAAAGATGTTTACTTGTGTTTTATTGAGTATGTAAAGGCATTTGACTATGTGGATCATAACAAATTATGGATAACATTGTGAAAAATGGGAATTCCAGAACACTTAATTGTATGCTCATGAGGAACTTGTACATAGATCAAGTGACAGTCTTTCAAATAGAACAAGGAGATACTGCTGTGGTTTAAAGTTAGGAAAAGTATGCATCAGGGTTGTATCCTTTCACCATACTTAAGCAATCTGTATGCTGAGCAAATGATTCGAGAAGGTGGTCTATATGAAGAAGAACACACCATCAGGATTGGAGGAAGATTCAATAACAACCTGCGATATGCAGATGACACAACCTTGCTTTCTGAAAGTGAAGAGGATTTGAAGCCCTTATTGATGAAGATCAAAGACTACAGCCTTCAATATGGATTGCACCTGAACATAAAGAAAACAAAAATCCTCACAACTAGACCAATAAGCAACATCATGATAAACAGAGAAAAGATTGAAGTTGTCAAGGATTTCATTTTACTTGGATACACAATGAACACCCATGGAAGCAGCAGTTAAGAAATCAAAGAATGCATTACAGTGGACAAATCTGCTGCAGACTTCTTTAAAATGTTAAAAAGCAAAGATGCCACTTTAAGAACTAAGGAGCACCTGACACAAGCCATGGTGTTTTCAATCGCCTCAAATGCATATGAAAGCTAAACAATGAATAAGGATGACTGAAGAAGCATTGATGCCTTTGAATTATGGTTTTTGGTGAAGAAGACTGAGTATACCATGGACTGCCAGAAGAATGAACAAATCTGTCTTGGAAGAAGTACAGCCAGAATGCTCATTAGAAGCGAGGATGGTAAGACTTCATCTCACATACTTTGGACATGTTATCAGGAGGGACCAGTCCCTGGAGAAGGGTATCATGCTTAGTAAAGTAGAGGGTCAAAGAAAAAGAGGAAGGTCCTCAATGAGATGGATTGACCCAGTGGCTGCAACAATGAGCTCAAGGATAACAATGACTGTGAGGATGGCACAGGACCGACCAGTGTTTCGTTCTGTTGTACATAGGGTTGCTATGAGTTGGAACCAACTTGAGGGCACCTAACCACAACAATCTTTACAGGAGCAGACTTCCACATCTTTCTCCCACGGAGCTGCTGGTGGTTTCGAACCACCGACCTTTCAGTTAGCAGCCAAGCACTTTAAGCATTGTGCCACCAGGGCTCCTATTTAGAACATAACCTGTTGCCATGGAATTGATTCAGACTCAAAGGAAATCTAATCTCAGAAAAATGAGTTAAACTGTAAAACTGCATTGGGTATTAGACAATTGATTTGAAAGATTTGTCTACTTCATGGATAAAACATATGTGCTGTTGTGATTTGAATAGCCCCAGTGTAAAATGCTGGAAACCCTGGTGGTGTAGTGGTTAAGTGCTACAGCTGCTAACCAAAAGGTCAGCAGTTCAAATCCACCAGGCTCTCCTTGGAAACTCTATGGAGCAGTTCTACTGTGTCCCTTAGGGTCGCTATGAGTCAGAATCTACTTGATGGCAGTGGGTTTTGGTTTAATGTAAAATGCTACACTTCCTGTATTTTACCCTAGATTATAGCTTCACTCTTCTGTTCAACTAAAGTAAACCCACTAATTCTCACAAAGACTTCTTGCATTGTGGTGGTAATATGAAGTAATTATGTCAGAAGAAAAAAGAAAAAAAAATTTTTTTCATTCATGAGAAAACATTTTTTAATCCTAATACTTTTAAGATGTGTTTGTGGGGAGAGAAAGAAATTTTTTTTCCTCAATGTGATTTATTTATAACAATCTTTTTATTAAAGAGTATAAAATTAATAAAATATATAGAACTTAAGTTTAAATCTTCTTTTGCATATTTATTTCTTGTGCATAGAGAACAGGAATATGTAACACTCTAGAGTTTTTCAGTAAAAAATAAAGACTTCACTTTGAGGACTAAGGTGTGTTTGACCCAAGACATGGTATTTTATATCACCTTATATGAATGCAAAAGATGGACAAATAATAAGGAAGACCAAAGAATTGATGCCTTTGAATTATAGTGTTGGTGAAGAATACTGAATATACCATGGACTACCAGAAGAACAAACAAATCTGCCTTGTAAGAAGTACAGCCTGAATGCTCCTTAGCAGAGAGGATGGCAAGACTTCATCTTACATACTTTGGACATGTTATCAGGAGGGACCATTCCCTGGAGAAAGACATTATGCTTGGTGAAGTAAACGGCCAGTGCAAAAGAGGAAGACCCTCAATAAGATGGATTGACACAGCAGCTGCAACAATAGGTTCAAACATAGCAACAATCGTAAGGATGGTGTAGGCCCGGGCAGTGCTTTGTTCTGTTGTATATAGGGTGGCTATGAGTTGGATTTGACATCATGGCACCTAACAACAACAACTAGAGTTTTTCAGAGGGTTAAATAACATGCTACATGGGAAGCATTGTGTAAAAAAAAAAATTTTATCCTGAGATGCAAGGTCAATCTGTCCCTATCAAATCTTCAAGGTCCATTAACAGATTTTAGGGAATTGAGAATAACCAGAAATTATTTGGAAAAAATTATTTGTGGATGTATATTTATAATGCCTCATATTTGAGTGGATCTTTTTGTGTATCACAAATTTCCCTTAGTAACTCTACAATGGGTATCATCATTCTTACACCACAGACAAAGAACTAAGAGCAGATGGTAAATTATTTGAACAGGAATCCAGGACTCAGAACTTAGTTTTCTCTTTTGCAATTCTGTGCTCTTTCCCCTACACTAGACATGCTATCAAAACTACAGAACAAGAATTCTATTTGATTCTGTCTTTTGTAATTTCAAAGACACATACAAGAAAACATCAGTTATCTAGAACATATAAATTCATATATATATTTTAAAGTCCTTTGCTATCATTTCCTCCTTGTCTTACTGTTTCATTTGAATAATGGACCAGGTACAGCAGACCCAGCATTCAAACTCAAACAGCTTGTGTTCTCTATTCCCAATGCCTTTGGCCAGATTGTCCTCATTTAAGAGAAGAAGTTTCTGGGTGATAATTTACCCTCTGCTGGAATGTAATCATATCTAGAGAATGTTCCAAGAGGACTTTGATTCAGCAGCTATTTACTGAGTGTGTACTTTGTATCTGGTCTTGTGTTAGATACAGACTGAAATGAAACATAGATTCTTCTTGTTGTCTGACTCTGAGAAAGGTCTTGAGCATGTAGAGGTATTATTAGATTTGCATTACAGAAATTGAATAGGTTCTGCTGTTTAGAGCATAGACTGGTTGTTGGGTTACTATAAAGCTGAGTGACCAATTAGGAGAACATTGTGATAATCCAGGTAAGAGCAACGAGTAATCAGGAGAGGAATGGCAGTGGTAATGTAGGGAAGGGGGTGAATTTCATAGGTATTTAAATATTGGAATGTTGTTGTTGTTAGGTGCCTGTCGAGTCGGTTCTGATTCATAGTGACCCTATGCACAACAGGATGAAACACTGCCCGGTCCTGTGCCATCCTCATGATCATTGTTATGCTTCAGCCCATTGTTGCAGCCACTGTGTCAAACCATCTCATTGAAGGTCTTCCTCTTTTTCACTGACCCTCCACTTTACCAAGCATTATGTCCTTCTCCAGGAAGTGATTCCTCCTCATAACATGGCAGAAGAACATGAGAGGAAGTTTTGTCATCCTCCCTTCTAAGGAACATTCTAGCTGTACTTCTTCCAAGACAGATTTGTTCGTTCTGCTGGCAGGCCATGGTATATTTAATATTCTTTGCCAACACCATAATTCAAAGGCATAAATTCTTCTTCATTCTTCTTTATTTATTGTCCAGCTTTCACACGCATATGAGGCGATTGAAAACACCATGGCTTGGGTCAGGTGTACCTTAGTCTTTAAAATGTTGGAATAAAAAGTCCTTAATGACTGTTGGATTAATTGATAGGGGAGTGAGGATAAGTGATGTGCTGAGGAGGATGGCTTGATTCCTTACATTAGCAACCAGGATAAGGACCATGATGTCATAAGGAACCCCATGGAAAGTCAGTTTTTGTATGTGTGTGTGTTTTAATAAAGAAAATTGTTAGTTCAAACTTGGAATAATTTAATTATTTTTCTCAAAAGATAGCTTGTGGAACCACTGGAAGTTTTTTGTGGAAACATTCAAAGTTTTTGGATTTTTTTATAGACTAGGGTATGGAGGTCAGCACAGCTGTGATAACTCTTAGCAGAGCAATTTTCCACAGTTGAGGTTACATTTAACCAGAGTTTCAATCAGATGAACCCTGTCCTGTGTCACCGGTGGTGAAATTTCCATGCCTGTCATGTTGTGGTATGTCATAGAGCCAGTAGACTGGCAGTGGTTTGTTCTATTTACCAAGAGCACTTGTAGCTTGAAATTGATTTGTTAAATTAATTCAATGAAGGCTAAGAATGCTAGGAATAGGAGGTGAAGGGAAGTGTGCAGGGAATCTCAGGACCCTGGAAAATGGGCTGGAAACTCAGAAACCTCCTCGGCTGCAAAATAGCTTTCCACAGGCTGCCTGAGCAGCTTCAGGACATGTGCTGCTTTGCCCTTCTCTGCTGTTAGATAAGGGCAGCTCCAGCATTTGAATGTTATGGTGTGTATACCCATTCCTTAAGGGCAGAGTCCCAGAAGGGATAGAGTATCTTAGAATTATGAGGCTAAACCACTCTAATCACATGGATGTTTGAAACAAAATTAACCCTCTGGCTTAAATTGTGTTTTAAATAAGTTTTAATGTCTGTTTTGTTACAGAAGAAAAGTAAATAATACTTTTTATAGCTACAGGCATCTGTACTTATGGCATTTAGTTTTAGTTCTGTTTTCCACACTAAGATGTAGGCAAGAGAATATTATGCTCACTGTCAAATAAAAAGATATAAATGATCAATCAAGCGTTCAATGACTGATGACTCCCAGCAACATGGCACTCTAGGCAGAAGC
>NW_004443941.1:21919196-21956836 GCF_000243295.1 Trichechus manatus latirostris
AAAAAGGTCCTCAAAGTTGAGAAGGGAGAGTGTTGACATGTTGTGGGGTTGTTAACCAATGTCATAAAACAATATGTGTACTGACTGTTGAATGAGAAACTATTTGTTCTGTAAACCTTCATCTAAAGTACAATAAAAAAATTAAAAAAATAAAAAGTTTCAATGACTAATTTAGGGTTATTTTATAGTTAGTGGAATAGACCTGATTAAAGAACAAGTCTGTTCACCAAAATAGGTAGAGGAAGAGTGTATTTTGTCCCTTAGGGGACATTTGGCAATATCTTGAGAATTTTTGATTGTCATGACTGAGGGCGGTTGCTAATGACATCTAGTAGGGAAAGGACAGGGATGCTGATAAACATTCTACAATCGACAGAAAAGTCCTCCCACAACAATGAATTATCCTGTCCCAAATGTCAGTAGTGATGGGACTTTGGATCTAGGTAGGATGCACATGATCAAACTTTGTAGGTAATTAGTGAGTTGGGGTTGAGGAATTGCCATCTCTGTCTCACATACAGTACCATTTGTAGTGCCTGGAACCTCCCCTCTCCCCAAGAGATGGGGCCACTTACTTGCTGGAGAAAGTATTAGAAGATATATATTGCTGTTTCCATATTCTAGGCGAAGTATGGGAAGAATATCGTATTATGTTACTATTATTACGTAAGTATTCACCTATTACTTTGAAGACAATGGACTTTATTTAGGAATAAAGATGACCAGTCTCTCCAACAAATGGTGCTGGGAAAATCGGATTTCCATATACAGAAGAATGAATCAAAATCTAATCCTTATACCATACACACAAAAACAATTCAAAATAGATCAAGGACCTAAATGTAAAACTAAAACCATAAATTTTCTAGAAGAAAATGCAGGCATAAAGCTGTGAAATCTAGGTTTTTGTGATGGGCTATTGGATATGACAACAAAAGCATAAACAGCAAAAGAAAAAGTAGATAAAGCAAGAAGTTATTAAAAAGATAGGAAAGAAAGAAAGGACTAAAACGGATGTCAGAAGAGACTCTGAAACTTGCTCTTGAATGTCAAGTAACTAAAGTGAGTGGAAGAATAATGAAGTAAAAGAGCTGAACAGAAGATTTCAAAGGGTGGTTCCAAAAGACAAAGTAAATTATTATAATGACATGTGTAAAGATCTGGAGTTGTAAAACCAAAAGGGAAGAACACATTTGGTATTTCTCAATCTGAAAGAACTAAATAAAAAATTCAATCCTCGAGTTGCAATAGTGAAGGATTCTATGGGCAAAATGCTGAATGACACAGAAAGCATCAAAAGAAAGTGGAAAGAATACACAGACTCACTGTATCAGCAAGAATTGGTTGATGTTCATTCATTTCAGGAGGCAGCATATGATCAAGAACCAATGGTACTGAAGGAAGAAGTCTAAGCTGCACTGAAGACATTGGCAAAAAACAAGGCTTCAGGAATTGACAGAATACCAACTGAGATGTTTCAAAAAATGGATGCAGCGCTGGAAGTGCTCACTGGTCTATGCCAAGAAATTTGGAAGACAGCTACCTGGCCAACTGACAGAAGAGATTCAGATTTGTGCCTATTCCAAAGAAAAATGATCCAACCAAATGCAGAAATTATCCAACAATATCATTAATACCACACACAAGTAAAATTTTGATGAAGATCATTCAAAAGCAGTTGCAGCAATACATAGACAGGGAACTGCCAGAAATTCAAGCCAGATTCAGAAAAAGATGTGGAACAAGGAATATCATTGCTGATGTCAGATGGATCCTGGCTGAAAGTAGAAAATACCAGAAAAAACGTTTACCTGTGTTTTATTGACTATGTAAAGGCATTAGATGGTGTGGATCATAATAAATTTTGGATAACATTGCTAAGAATGGGAATTTCAGAACACTTACTTGTGCTCATGTGGAACCTGTGCATAGACCAAGAGGCAGGCATTCGAACAGAACAAAGGGATACTGCGTGGTTTAAAATCTGGGAAGGTGTAGGTCAGTGTTGTATCCTTGTACCATACTTATTCAATCTGTATGCTGAGCAAATCATCTGAGAAGCTGGACTACATGAGGAAGAAGAGGGCATCAGGATTGGAGGAAGACTCAACAACCTGCATTATGCAGATGACACAACATTGCTTACTGAAAAGTGAAGAGGATTTGAAGTACTTAGTGATGAAGATCAAAGACTACAGCCTTCAGAATGGACTACACCTTAACATAAAGAAAACAAAAATTTTCAAAACTGGACCAATAAGCAAATTGGGATGAACAGACCAAAGACTGAAGCTGTCAAGGGTTCATTTTACTTGGATCCACAATCAACACCCATGGAAGTAGCAGTCAAGAAGTCAAACAGTGCATTGCATTGGGCAAATCTGCTGTAAAAGACCTCTTTAAAGTGTTAAAAAACAAAGATGTCGGCTGAAGGACTAAGGTGTGCCTGACCCAAGCTATGGTGTTTTCAATCACCTTACGTGTATGCAAAAGCTGGTCAATGAATACAGAAGACCAAAGAAGAATTGATGCCTTTGAATTATGGTGTTGGCAAAGAATACTGAATATGCCATGGATGGTCAGGAGAATCAAAAAGTTCGTCTTGGAAGGAGTATGGCCAGAATGCTCCTTAGAAGCAAGGATGTCGAGACTTCTTCTCACATACTTGGGACATGTTATCACGAGGAATAGTTCCTGGAGAAGGACATCATGCTTGGTAAAGCGGAGAGTGAGTGAAAAAGAGGAAGATCTTCAACGAGATTGTTTGACACAGTGGCTGCAACAATGAGCTCAAGCATAACAATTGGGAGGATGTCTCAAGACCGAGCAGTGTTTCATTCTGTTGTACATAGGGTCATTATGAGTCGGAACTGATTCAAAGGCACCGAACAATGACAACATCAGGGCAACAGAGAGAGAGAAAAGATGGAGCTTTTGCTTAGAGTACACTGAATGTATGTTAATGGTGATGGGATATTTTGGAGAAAAGATTATGAGAATGGTTGCACAAATTGAGGAACATGTCACTGAATTGTACATCTAGAAATTGATGAATTGTATGTTTTGTTGTGTGTATATCACTATAATAAAAAAGAGACAAAAAAAGAAAAAGAATGATCTAACAGAACCTGTCTAAATTAGGTGTCTACAAGTAATACAAGGACACAAAATTTTGCACGTATACTAAAATGCATGCATCCCTATAGTGTTGCTATGTGTTGGAATCGAGTCAGTGGCAATGAGTTTGTTTTGGTATACATATAAATATACAAATATATTTATATGTGCATGCATACGTATGCATACAAATATTTACATACGTAGACTTAGGTAATTTCATTTTCTAAATACGTTGCACAGATAATGTCATCTACTCTTTCCCTAAAGATTTATTGACTTGTATGAAGCTATTGTAATCATCTTGAGACTTTGCTCTGTAGGGAGGAAATTACAAATTTGCAGTATCAAATTGCAAGAGGTTCATGATCTCTGAAATCATCCAAAGTAAAATCCACAGCTTCATATGTAGAAGAGGCTATCAACGTGTCGAAAACAATTCTTCATGGAAAACATCGGCAATGTCAAGATTATCAATGGTCATCATAAATACAAAATGAAAACATGTTATAGTGAGAGTTTAAAAATCCAGACATAACCTCAGATCTGGAGCACGTTCAAACTAGACTTTGATATCACCCTACTAACTATTAAATGTTAACTGCCCACAGTGTAATGTAGATATTTCTTAGTACTGGTATTCTTCGATTGAAATAATTAATTTCATAATTTCATAGAATTTCAGCAAGTCACAATATGTGCATCATTGTAATTCTAGTCAAGAAGGACAAAAGTGCCAGCCTTGGAAGGTGATATAAAAAAAGTAGAGTTAGGAAAGGTCAATATGCAGTCCATATAAATGATTAGAAGGGAGCTTGTGAAAGAGTGGCAGATGCTGTGCAAAATGGAGGATAGAAGGTGAGATCAGGAGGTATTTGTGAAAGAAAATCAGTATTGGATACCCGTGCTCAGGTACCATGGATAGCACAGCATAGCACATAGCTCTGGCACCAAAGACTGGCTACACAAATAGAATACAAGAAATACTAGAAACTATAAGAAAATCATAAAGTCTCAAGGAGAAAAAAATTAATTCTCACAGTAGAATTGGACAATAATTTCATAGATGTGGTATTTGGCTCTTGATTTGGCCATTAAAATTATATATTTATTTTGGAATAAATGTAGAACAAAAAGGGGGGGGGGGAAGAAACTATGTGCCTGTGGTCTGTGATGAGGTCTGAAATGTAATTTTTTTTAACGCACATTACCTCCTGTTCTACCTATCCACTGACTACCTATGTTGTTACCCACAGTCCTCTCTGCCATCCTTTACCCTCAGCTTGTGTAACCTTCTTATCTTTTCACTCCTCTCAGAATTTATGCTCCTTTAGGGCAGGGAAACTGTTTTATTCACGTTAATATTCCCAGTGTATTATAACCTTGATACAGATTAGGCAGTCTATAAAATTTGGTTGATATTAAGACAATGAAAAGCCAGGGCAAACTCTGGACAGGTCAGAAGACTTTTGCTTCCCATCACAGGGAAAGCTGCATGCACAGAGTTATCATCGTATGCAGAAGCACTCTCCTGAGGCTAAGTGCAGAAAGACTCACACTGCAGCCCTGAGTCATTTTCAGGAAAACATTTCTTTTTAAGAGCATGTATGGATTACATTTGAACGTATTCAGCGCTCTTGCCCACTCAAAATTCCCTGTATTCTGGGAAGTGATGCACATAATTCAAGAGACTGGGAAATGTGAGTAATAATGTATCTATCTTTGGAAATTTTTTCTTTAACAGTTCCTTATTTACTGCTTGCTCAAAGTGTACCAATTTGATGATTCTACGTAGGAGAATGTTCAGTAAAATTATTTCCTCTTCGAATCATCCTATAAAAATATTTTTTAAAAAACCCATTTGGTTAAAAATACCTAAGCACACTTTTTCTATAACTGCAGGGACAGGGTCACCTGTCCTGGCTTAACCTTGGCACGTAATTAGGGAGCTGGGCTTACACAGTGTTGCCATCTGTCCTGCATACTGCTAGCCAGGGTTGTGGGGCATTTCTCTGTCCCTGAGACACCCTTTAAGGCTATAGATTTCAGCATATGTTTAAAAGATATTACAGTGCCTTTTAATTGACATACTTAAGACCTGGAGAAATCATCAGCAAACCAAGATCTGGATCCATTCATGGGCCAGTGGAGAGGAAGCTAAAACAATTAGAATGAACCTAGGTTCCCTAATAGCAGGGTCAGTCAGAAACCATTGATGCCCATAATTGCTTTAACATGACTCTAGTGTCTGGAAATCCAAACGAATTTCCCAGCAAGTTAAAACTTTATAGTGGAAATAAAATTCCAATAATCAAAAAGTGGGTAGAATGAGCCAAGTGCAGTGAGGTGAACAAAAGATACTTCCCTATTTAGTATCAAAAACAATGATCCTTAAAAGAAAACCTCTACATGGTCAAAAACAATACCTGGTCAAGTCAGAAGGGTTTATAGCACACACTACTGGTTGCCTCCCCAACATACATTCACGCTTTCTTCCTTGCTAATAGAATCTTGATTGTATTCAGAGAAGTCAATGTGCTGGAAATAAGCAGTCATTTCCCAGCCTCCCTTGCTGGTAGGGGCAGCCATAAAATACAATTTGATCAATGAGACATAAGTGGAAGTTTACAGAGTTTGCTTCAGAATCTTTTGCTTTTCTATTTCCTAGTCTCTCCTGCACAGCTGGTGTACCCTTTCTTCCTTTTCCTTTGTTCCTGCCTTGAAAACAGGCATGGTATCTAGAGTTGAGTAGCCATCTGTGAGCCACGAAAAGACAAATGTGATGAAGGTGGAGCAGAAAAGCAGCAGACCTGGAGTCCAAGAGGGTCTCATTGAGCCCATGCTCCACACCCTGCAGACTCCCTAGCTCTGGACCTCAATGTATGAGTCAAATAATCCCTGGTTTAAATCAGACCAAGTCGGGTGTTCTGTTACTGGCAGCTAACTTCAGTCCTAATAGACACAATATCAATACTTATTACTCATAAGTATTCAATAATTATATAATTCAATGTTCGGGCTAAAGGGAGAAGGAAACTGAGTAAAAATTCAAAATATAAAACAGAAGAGAAGAAGTGATTTCTCTCTGTGGTTCGATGGTGGTGTCAGAGTGTATAGGCAGGTTTTAGGTGAGAGTGGAGAGATGTGGGCTGGGCACTTGAACAAGCGGGATAAAAGATACATGAGAATGGATAAAGGACCCAAGAATGAGTGTGTCAGTGCTTGGCAAGGAACACACTCATCCACTGAGTTGAGTTAGAAGCTCGTGTAATCATCACTTTGCCTTTAACTGACTGTGTAACTGTGAGTATCCCGTCACCCACTAAAATAAAATCAGTTGAGCTTCCGGAATTTCATCACTGAAATGAGTTGGTGAAAGTACTATTTCTTCCTTCTAGATGGCAAGGCTGCTGCTTTGGGACTGTAAAAAATAAATAGAAAGATCTTTCAAAAATTCAGTATATCCTGTACATAAAAATTACGCTTTTCATTATTACCTCAGGATAATTGGAAAAGAAAAAGCTCTGATCAGAGTTGAATTATTTACCTGCAAATAATGGAGCTTGGAAGGTTTATGTGTTTATTTAAATTATTTTTTTCATTTTTATGAGTGCTTTCAAAACATTCCTTCTGATACCAGAGATGAGATTGTGGGTCACTCAGAAATGTGATTCTCTGAAGCATCATAGCACCAGAGTCACCTCATAACTTTTTTGATATTGTGTGGTCACCATAGAGTATCTAGACATTTATTTCCCACATGTAAGTTAACAGTTTCACCAACTGACTAAAAATGGAAACCATCGTAATTCACAAGAAAAACTTTGCAATGAGTTGTACATGGTTATTTTACCCTTCTTTCATTTATCACAACTGTTCTGAGATGTGTGTGTGTGTGTTCATATTTGACATGGTTCAATCATCAATAAGCCATGTGACCTTTAGCAAGTCAACTAGTCCCTCCAGTCCTCAATTTTTTATTATCAATATGTACGCCAAATTTCTTACAAAACCATACCCCCTTTACAAGTCCTCTTTAAGATCATTTTAAGAGTTTTTCTCTAGACTTGCTAGGTCAATAGCTTTACCTGCCAAGTTCAAAGCTGAGCTCACTTATTTCTAGTGTCTCCAGGAAATATTATGCAGCAATCAAAGATAGTTTTGCTTTGCATTTGTGCTTCATTGCCTGTGATTTCTCTCCTTTAAATCTGCCTATTCTTCTTCTTATTTTTTTGCAGTAAATATATATATATAACATTTTTCATCTTAACATATTTTACATGTACAATTCAGTGAGATTAATTACTTTCATTATGGTGTGCCACCATCAAAACTATCCATTTCCAGTTTTTTTTTTTTTAATCACTCTTAACAGAAACTCAGTGCCCCCCTAAGCAATGTCTGTTCTTGATGATCACCTCCAGACTATCTATCTTTACAACATCCCTGGACTCCTGCTCAGGTGGCTGCTGATGGTTGCTAACATTGGCCAGTCTCTCAATGCCCCGCTTAAGTTTCCTATATGGCAGCAAGGTCATTTTCTCTATTTTAAGTACCTCCTGGGATTTTGGGTGGCTGAAAGTCTTTGCTATTTGCCTTCACATAGCTGATGCTCAATTTTCTCTGTGGTTGGAAGACAGATAAATACTTTCCACTATTCTTGCAAAGTCTTTATTGGAGAGAAACTTAGATCTCAGATATCTGAGCCTACAGTGATGTAGTTACTTCATGTTTTCTTTCACACTCTTCTTTTTGGGATATGGAGGCATTCAGTAAGAAGGAAAGGAAGGCCTGTCTTAGGTAAAGATACAGCTGAGCACAGCCTCACTTTGTATAGATATCCACTTTACTGCCACTTCTCTACCAAGGACCTACTGCCAAGTCAGGCCCATCCACAATGGACTTGGGCCTTACACATCATGACATTTTTCACAGTGGCTCCATTTTATTTATTATAGTATAGTGCCTTCTACTAGCCACTCATTCTATTGGTTATGTCTTTAACTAAAAAGTCCAATTTACCAATGAACCCTAAATTAAAAATGAACCCCAAATGTTGACATGGTAAAACTATTCCTCATGGGGCTACTGAATCTCATGTAACCAAAGGAATATGGCAAAGCCCCACTTAAATAGCCCTGAACAAGAGCTGGTATTCTAGAAGCTTTGCTGACCATAGTACACCAAAGATCTCATCATCTTCCTCTTGGAACTTTTTTGATGCATTCATAAATGGACAGCTCCAGGATAAATCAGGGTCACTCACAAGTTTAGACTGAACCAATATATTCACCAATTTAACACATTATTTTTAGTACGTTCTGTGTGCCAGGCACTGTGATAAACACTGTGAATAGAGCAGGGAATTAAAAAAAAAAATGAATCTCTGTTTTCACAGAGCTTGTTCTAATTCAGTGAGATGGACAATAAGCAGCCAGATTGTAATAACTTTATAAAGAATAATAAATTCTGGTAAGATAGTCGCCAAGGGGATGTTCAATTTTAGATGGGTTTTTTGGGGAAAGTTGGTTTGATAAGATGAAAGTTGAACAAAGAACTAATTCCAGTTAAATGATAAGGCATGAAGATTTCTGGGAAAAGAACTTTCTGAACAGAGAGCACAGTGGTGTAAGATCATGGTATAGAAGTATATCTGATCTGGAGGAACAGCAAGGAGTCCAGTGTGCCCAGAGGAACGTGAGATAAGAAACCGTTGCAGGGTTTCAGGAGACAGGTGACATGATTTGACTTAGGTTTTCAAAAGCTCATCTGTGTTTTGTGTTGATAAAAGATGAGAAGGAGGAAGAATAAAAGCAGGGAGAACTATCAGAGAATATTTCAATACCACACAAGAGAGGGGTCTTAGTAGAGGGTATGGTAAGAAGTGGCCACTAGTATATGATAGAAAATGTTCTCTGACTAGAACTTGAGTGTCTGTAAGGAAAAAAGAACTGCATGACAGCCACTCTCTATCATTAGAGTCAGAGAATAATAGGCTATTTCAACATCCTTGTAGAATCAGGAATGTGAAACATACAAAGAAAAAAAAGTACTTCAGGTTAAGACATGTAGAGTTCACAGGGTTGAAAGGGGGCGTGCGCTGTCACGTTATAGGGATTGCTACTAGTGTGACATAACAATATACGTGTACATTTTTGTATTAGAAATTAATTTGAGCTGTAAACTTCCACCTAAAGAAGAATAAAAAAAGATTTAAAAAAAAAAAGACATGTAGAGGTCACTCATTATTCTGCTATTGATCAGCTGTGAGATATTATAAAAGTAATTTAATTTCTTCAAGGTTTCAGCTTGATATTAAAGAGCCCTGTTAGGTGCTAATGGTTTATTATTCCTTGACACTTTCACTCTGACAAATTAAATATTCCTCTTGCCCCACATTTCCCAAGAATTCTTTCTTGGCTCTACCACAGATTTGCCATTCAAGTATAAATTTTTATTCTCTTAAGAGGAGGGATAAATCAAAATACCTTAAGTTTGTATGGTAATTTATTTTTTATTTTTATTCTTTTATTTTATTGTTGTACTTTAAGTGAAAGTTGACAATTCAAGTTAGTCCTTATAGAAAAATTTATACATACATTGTTATGTGACCCTAATTGCTCTCCCTATACTGTGACAGCACATTCCTCCTTTCCACCCCTGATTTCCCATGTCCATTCAACCATCTCCTGACCCTCTCTGCCTTCTCATCTCATCTCCAGACAGGAGCTGCCCATTTAGTCTCATGTATTCACTTGAGCTAAGTAGTACACCCTTCATGAATATCATTTATCTCCTATAGTCCAATCTAATCTTTGTCTGAAGAGTTGGCCTCAGGAATGGTTTTAGTGCTGGGTTGACAGAGTCCGAGGGCCATGCTTTTTGGAGTTCCTCCAGCCTCAGTCAGACCATTAAGTATGGTTGTTTTACTAGAATTTGAGTTCTGCACCCCACTTTTCTCCTGCTCCAACAGGGACCCTCTGTTGTGTTCCCGGTCAGGGCGGTCATTGGTGGTAGCCGGGCACCATCTAGTTCTGGTCTCAAGCTGATGCAGTCTCCGGTTTATGTGGCCCTTTCTGTCTCTTGGGCTAATGTTTTCCTTGTGACTTTGGTTGTATGGTACTTTAGACTACCTTTCATTTTATTTTCTTAGTAACTGTATAGCCATTTTACATGTAATAAGATAATGTTGGTCAAAGCTGAGATGAGAATCAGGGTTCCTGTATTACAAAATAGGCATGCCTCGCATTCTTACTTCCTCATTGAGTCGGTTTTACAATATGATAGGATAGAGTGAAGGGATAGGAAGAAAAGCAGAAATAATAAGTTATGCTAAATAAGTTACTTGTAGTTGGAGGAACAAGATTAGATCCAGGAACGAAAAAGTGAAGAAGAGCATCTTCCTCCCAATGGCAGTAGCTCAGAGGCAGATGTTAAAATGGAATTAGCTCTGAGTTTCCTTCAATCTAATTTAATACCAACTATCTTAGGAGTGGAAACCCTGGTGGCATAGTGGTTAAGAGCTATGGCTGCTAACCAGTATGAAGCCACCAGGCCCTCCTTGGAAACCCTATGGGGCAGTTCTACTCTGTCCGATAGGGTCACTATGAGTTGGAATCAACTCAATGGCAATGGGTTTATCTTAGGAGTGTCCAACATTTGTGCCAACCTGGTGATGGTGGTAGTGGTGGTAAAGAAGTGAGCAAAACCTAAACCCTATGCCAAGAAACTCATAATCTTAGCCTGGAGTGTTAGGATGTAAATGAACCATTGTAATCTACAAAAGTGACTAAAGACAACGGCATATTGGTGACCATCCATGTGAAGTGGCAAGACTTAGATAAAAACTATGGGAGTCTAGACCCAACGGCACCTTTGAAAAACCTTAGTATTGTGGAAGTTATATAAGATTCTCAGTAATGAGTTAGGGATTGGTCTCTATTTGTGTTGGCACATATTTTCCATATTCAACATTCAAATGAGACTCATTCCATCCAATTATAAATTGATATCTTTCTTTGAAGATGATATTTCTGTTTTCCAAGAAGAGGCCCTACCATATTTTTCCTCAGCGAAACTAGGAACAGCATTGAGGCACTCTCAACTAGAATTTGTATATATGAGTAGAACTTACACTAAATTTTCCAGATTGAAAGTTATGGCATTTACTTTTACAAGTTGTATTTAATAGTGTGTATTAGCTTAGAAAGACACTTTCTTCTTAAAAAAAAAAATTAAGACATGTCTAAACTCTTCTATCAATGATAATCCTTATAGTACCATGAGGTAATTAGTTTTTTGGGAGAGGAAACTTAAGATTTTACCCCTTTGCTAGCTAGCCCTGGAGTGGTAAGAAAACATCTACCTCTAACTGATGAAACTAGAATTTTTCATTACCAGAACACAACTGGATATAATGAAGAAGAATCATAGTATCTTAGAGCTGAAAGGGATCTTAGTGATCTTTTTCTTCAATCTCCATATTTAACAAAGAAAACAAATGCCAGATTTTGGGATAGCGTACATCTGTTCAAGAAAAGAAGTAACTGGAACTCCTGTAATTAGCAAGTTAGGCCTCTGAGAATTCCTGGAAATATATAGCTTAAATGGCTGTGAGTTACACATCTGCACAGAAAACTCCAGAATTGAGTAAAGATAAGGACAGCAAATGAGTTTATGTTCCTAAAACCAATTTCTTGTACCATTCCCTTTGTCTTCTTTCCCACCCCATCCCAGGAAGATGCTGGCTTCAATCATTTGCTGATATGACAGGTCTTCTCTTCTTTGTTTCACTCAGTAATGGCTTTTGGGGCTGACTTAGTCACAATGCTAAGTACTCAGCATTATCTGTCAGAAATTGTATTACCTGTTTCAGAATCAATCGTCTGTAGAGCTTCTAAACCCTTTTTTCCAACTCCTCTGTCACACATAAGTAAAATAGTCTACTAGACACCTCTTTTTATTTATCTCTAATTCGAAGTCTCTATTTGCTTAGCTTCTGATACTTTCAATGGAAACTAGAGGGGAAAATAAAGCACCTGTGTTTCTATTAACACAGAAGCATAATCTATATTAATATCAATCGCTACCATTCATTGAACACCTGGAAAATTCTGATTTCCATTTTAGGTGCTTTATATTAATTATTTTATCCTTAAGAAAAAAAAAATGTAAGTAACTATTACTGTCTCTGTATCACAGAATAAGCAAACGAAGCTCAGAATAGTTCAAATATGTTCCAGGCCAACACAGTTAGGAAATGTTTGAGTTAGGATTCACACCTAGGCTGCCTAGCTCAGATAACTCGCATCTTCACTGTAGCTTTTGAAACTTTTCATTGCTTTTATTAGCAATACCACCAACAATGATTCTAACAATAGTGACAGCTACCATACGATGGGGGCTACTATGTGTTAGACACTGTGCTAAGCACTTTACCTACATCCTTGCAAATCTCATTTGTACCATGTGCACATGTGTGATACAAATGGTGACATTGATCAGAATATGAACCATACCATTTGATATTTTTGAGATTCAATTACCAGTCAATAGTGGGGTCACTATGTTCCTGCATTCTAAATGAATATCTCCTAGGCCCAACTATAACCTAATCTGAGAGCAAGAGTTGAAAGTGCTGATCATGTTATCCTTCTTTAAAAACATTCTCAATTTTCTTCCTTGAGGACACCACTCTTTCCTTGGATCTTCTCAAATTTTCCAACCTCTAATTTTTATTCTCTGTACTGGCTCTTCCTCATATTTCTAAATTCTATATGTTGGAGTTTCTTGGAGCATCAGCCTCAAACTTCCTCTCTTCTTCATACAGTGCTTTGAGTCATCTCCAATATCAAGTCTTTAAAACACCATCAATTCACTGTTAACCCCTGAATTTTTATCTTTGGTCCAGATTACTTCACTGAGATCCAAATTCTCAAATTCTTGATATTTCTGCTTGAATCTCAAGATATCATCTAATATTTAACAAGTTCAAAACAAGTTCTTGTTTTTCCTTACCTGCTCCTTCCTCATCAAAGACAACTCCCTTATTTTTCATTTCCTCAAGCTAAATTAATTGACACCGTTTTTGAGTACTGTCTTAGTTATCTAGTGCTGCTAGAACCAAAACACCACAAGCGGATAGCTTTAACAAACAGAAATTTATTCTCTCACAGTCTAGAAGGCTAGAAGTCTGAATTCAGGGTGCCAGCTCCAGGGGAAGACTTTCTCTCTTTGTCAGCTCTTGGGGGAACGTGCTTATTATCAATCTTCCCTTGGGTCTAGGAATTTCTCAGCACAGGGACCCTGGATCCAAAGGACGTGTTCTTCTCCTGGCTCTTCTTTTTTGGCGGTATAAGGTCCTACTCCTCTCTGCTCCATTCTTTTATATCTCAGAAAAGATTGACTCAAGGGATGACCTAACTTGTAGATTAAGTCCTACCTCATTAACATCAGAGGTTAGAATTTACAAAACATAGGATAATCACATCAGATCACAAAATGGTGGACAGCCACACAATACTGGAAATCATGGCCTAACCAAGTTGTTACATATTTTGGGGGGACACAATTCAATCCATAACAACTACCATACCACATCAATCAGTCAGCAAATTCTGGTGGCCCTAAAAGTAAAATACATGCAGAATATGACTCTTTCTCACTACCACTACCATACTTGTTTAAGCCACCACCGTTTCTTACCCAGTTTATTGCATACGTTTTCAAATGTTCTCCTTTTTTTCAGCATTTCCTCCTTATGATCTGTTCTTCACAGAGCAGCTGGAGTAATCATTTCAAAATGCAAGTCAGATCACATCAGTTCCCTGCCCAAAATCCTTAAATGGCTTCCCAATTTACTAAGGATAAAAGCCAAAATTCTTACAAGGGCTCCACAGCCCTGCATCACCTGGCCACTCACCACAGTCTGGCCTCCTCTCCTCCACTACCACCTAGCTCTCCTCATTCCTCAAATACTCCAAGCAATGCCCTGTCTTAATAATTGCAGTTATAGTTTTTTCTACCAAATAGGCATTTTCTTCAGATACTCTAATGGTGGTTCCTTCACTGCTGCAGTTCTCTGTTCAAATGCGTGTCAGAATAATACTGTGCTCCATAGGGTTTTCAATGGTTAGTTTTTCAGAAGTAGATCACTAGGCCTTTCTTCCAAGACACCTCTGGGTAGACTTTAACTTCCAACCTTTCAGTTAGCAATAGAGCTTGTTAACTGCTTCACCACCCCGGAACTTCCTTCCCTGACCACCCTACATAAAAAAGCAGCCACCACCCTAATCATCCTCTGCACCTTTTGCCCTACTTTACCCTGCTCCATTGCACTGCTGCCTAACATATATGTATTTGCTTATTTGTTTACTTTCTGTGGATTTTCAGCAGAATGGAAGCTGTAGGAAAGTATTTTTTTTTTTTGTTTGTTTGTTTGTTACTTACCTAAAATAGTGCCTGGCACACTGTAGGATCCCAATTAATATTTGTTTAGTGAATAAACAAAGGAATCAATGAATAAATTAATAATTATGAGTAACTCCTGTACATCCATTAAAATTATGTGCATCTAAGACTTAGGTGATCTGAGAAAATGCTTAAGATACCACATTAAGTTGCTAAAATAGGTCAAAACCTTCTTTATTAAAAAAAATAAAGCCTAATTTTTATAATATATCATTGCACGCATATTCATATGCTGAATATGAAAAAGAATACAGAAAAATATTAGCAGTAATTGCAGCTCAGTTTGCAAATGAAGCATTTACTTCTTCATATTTTACCTTTACATTCTTAACTTTTTATTAGTCAACATGTGTCATTTTATATTTTAGAATCAAAAAAAATGCGAATATTTATTTGAAAATAAATAAAATCAATAATGACTCCCTCCACATACTATCTTATTTTTCTTATGGTTGTATTCTTGGCAAAGTCCAACAAAATGTCATGCGTATTGCAGGTGTGTGGTCAATATGCATAAAATGAATGACTAACTGCTACTTCTATGTGACGGTCTTCATAAGCAGTTTTAACTCCTGGCAATAGCATTGCAAAAGTGTACTTTATTTATTAAGTCAGAGAGCTATTCAATAAACATTTCTTAAGCAACAGTTCTGTACCAGGAAAGGTTCTAAGCATTAAGAATGTAACAAGTACACATGATAGCTTAAGTTTCTGCTGGAGGGAAAGTGGCTGAGACATTTAATTAGAAGACCAAACGTATTGTAATGGTCTCTTTTTACTTTCTTCTACTACTGTGTTTCTTCTGATATTAATTATGGATTTCACATTGTCAAGCAATTGCAAAATGAAGAGCATAGACTTTATAATCAGATAGAGGAAGATTTTATTTTAGCTGCACTTCCTAACTCTGTCCTCACACAAGATATTTACCAGAACTGATCCTCATGTATAAAATATAAATAACATATTTTGTTTCATAATACTGCAAAGATTAAATGAAATAGCATATGGGTAGTACCAAATACATTGGGCTGAATAATGGCTGTCCAGATTCCTCAATAAGTGGATCTTTGGGATAGATGAATTTTCAGATGGCTTAAAGTCACAATCTAGAGTTGAAATTAAAAATAATATTTTGAGTGTATGAGCTTTTCTAAAACTGATAAATTTAAAAACTGAAAATAATAATTGCTATCAGCAGAAGGGTCTCCTAAAGACCAACCATGGCATTAGGTACCTTCTACACATCACCTCAGATATTCACACCAACTCTACAGGTGAGAGAATTAATAAAGGTAATTTAAAAATCAGAAATTTGAAACTCAGGAACTTGGGGTAACTATGGGTCAGAATCGACTCAAGGGCAACAGTTTTTTTTCATTTTTAATTTAATCTTCTATGATAAAGTGTATGGAATCTATCTCAAGCCATCTCGCGATTCTCAGGGTCTTTGATACGAATACAGCCGTTGTGTCTTGCTGTACGTGACATTTACACTTAATGCATTATTGATATGGCTAGGTTTAATTTTATCATTTCACTATAGTATTTTTACACAAATAACCCGCACCTTCTACATTCGTTTGCCAACCGCTCCCTCTTCCACAAGGTATTTCCATAAACGTTGTTATGTCCATTTTTTTTTTACATATTGCTATAAAAAATTAGCAGAGTGTACAAACAAACTTCGACGGTGCAGGTTATTTATGAAAAAAATAGGGTAATAGTTTTCAATTTTCCTTCTGGTCTTTATTCCATGGTTCCTTTTTTTCTGCTTTATTTTATTATTATTATTATTATTTTTTTTACATTTTATCTCATTTGTTGACATTGATGTAAAAACTGGTGAAATCCAAATCAAACCTGGAGACCGCTTAGTAGTAACGTAATAATTTTGATTTCTTACTTTTGATAGATATACCATGATATTGTAAAATGCTAACAGTGTCGAAACTAGATGTGGGGTGACGGGTATGGAGGAACTCTCTGTGATAGCTTTAAAATATTGTGGTAAATCTAAAATTATTTCAAAATTAAAAAAAAAGTAAAGAGAGAATAAAGATGTTTCAAGTAAAGACTAAATCTGATGAAACAAATAAGGGTCACAGAAACTAATACTTTTTAGAAATAACCAATCACCTCACGGGATTAATTTTTTTGGTTTGAAGACTTAGGATCATAGTCTCGCAGAACAATTGGTCAATGGACATGCTAGTTGATAAAGTTTATGTTCCATGTTCTAGTCCAGTGGAGTGTCTGGGGGTCTTAAAAGCTTGCAAGTGGCCATCTAAGATACAACTACTGATCTCTACTCATCTGGAGCAGAAGAGAAAGATGGAAACCCAAGACACAGAGAAGGATCCAGTCTATGTATAGGACTGTCTGCATGAACCACGTCCTCCTCTATCCTAAGACCAAAAGAGCTAGATGGTGACCAGCTACCACTACTGAATGTCTGTAACACAGGGAAATAATGTATGACCACCAGGTATCCTAAGGCTTTAACAAACTTTACCTGAGAGTCTTCTTATATTCTTTTAAGATTTACATTAGTGTTCTTATTTTATGACTGTATTATATACGAGAGGGAGAAAGACCAGGCAATCTACTCCCAGAACGATGACAGTCTAAAAAATCCTATGGAGCAGTTCTACTCTGTCATATGGGTTGCTATGAGTTGAAAATCTACTCAACGGCAGCAACACCATCACCATTATATAAGAGAAGGAGACCTGGTGACACAATGGTTAAACACTTGGCTGCTAACCTAAAGGTTGGTAGTTCAAATCCACCCAGTGGCTCCACAGGAGAAAGACCTAGTTATCTGCTCCCATAAATTTTACAGCTTAGAAATCTCTACGGGGCAGTTCAACTCTGTCACACGGTATTGCTATGAGATGAAATTGACTCAATGGCACCTAACAACAACAGCAACTTTATCTAAGAGGATTTTTTTGCAAAATATTTTTCATAAATAATTAGCTTTATCATAAGAAGTGTATGTGAGATAAAATAACAGCTCTCAGGGTAATTAATCAAGCAGATAGAAATTTATTTATAATCAGTAAAGGCCATGTTCCTCTCCTGAGTCAGATTATACATCATAGCATCATAGAGCTGATCTGGAATCTTGAACCAAATAAATGATGAGATAGAAAGTCCTAGCAATAATTTCTCTTTGATTTAGAGAGGGATCCTTCTTTTCATTACTTTAATATTTGAGATAGTTTTCATTTACAGACTATCTGTGCCCTCTATACTGATTTATTTTAAATAAACAAAAATCCAATTTAAATTGTTGACAATAGCCTGCATTATTTGCAGAATTTCTGCCTTAAAAATCAGTTCTCAAGTGAGTAAAGTATTAGCTTTTCTAGTCATGTGGCAATGTGGAAAATTTTAAGTCTGCTTTTTTTATCCAGGCTGGTGGACCCATACCAGTTGCCGTAGAGTTGACTCCGACTCATGGCAACCACATGTTTGTCAGAGTAGAACTGTGCTCCATACGGTTTTCAGTGGCTGAGTTTTTGGAAGTAGATCATAGGCCTTTCTTAGAGGCACCTTTGGGTGGTATGGCAAAAGTTATAGACATGATACCAGAAGTCCTGGGTTCATAGTCTGTCTCTGCCAGGTTTTAGTCCGAAAGTCTAGTTGCAAGGTGTCTGAGCCTCAATGTTCCAGTAAGTTGGGGCATTATATTATTACCTTATAAGATAAAGATAGTTAAATAAAGTAATATATGCGTAAGTAGTCAGCATAGTGTCAAAGCTTTATGACATACAAAATGTCAAATAAAAAACAAATCCAGGCTTAAGTAAACACCCATTGCAGTTAAGTCAGTTCCGACTCATAGTGACCCTATAGGACAGAGTAGAACTTTCCCATAGGGTTTCCCAGGAACCTCTGGTGGTTTTGAACTGCCAACCTTTTGGTTAGCAGCTGAGTTCTTAACCACTGTGCCACCAGGGCTCTGGCTTAAGTAAGGAGAGGCTTTATAAAAACAAAACAAAACTATTATCATAAGAACACATATCATATAATCTGGAAGCATCTCAAATGTCAAGCAGAACAGGGCTTTTCTTTTATAATCAAACCCGTTGCCATAGAGTTGATTCCAACTCATAGGACAGTACAGGACAGAGTAGAACTGCAGCATACGGTTTCCAAGGCTGTAATCTTTACGGAAGCAGACTGCCACATCTTTCTCCTGTGGAGCAACTGGTGGGTTCGAACCACCGTTCTTTTGGTTAGCAGCTGAGTGCTTAACCACTGGGCCACCAGAGATCCTTTTTTCTTTTACAGGGAGGAGTAAACAAAGCTAGAAAGAGCTAAGATGGACAGCAGATCAAGGAATGTTTCTTGTGATCAGGAAAGGTGAGTAAGTAGGGGCTGTTTCTCATCCTGATGCAGGTTCAGGCTGAGGGTGGGTCAAAGTTCAGAGTCCTATGGGGAGGAGAAATGCTCAACAAAAATTTGGTCGACTCAGCAAACGTTTTGTTCCCACTGATCAGTGTGGACAAGTAGTCCAGATAATCTTTCATGAGATAAAGAATGGGAATTTGGAGGATTTATGTTTGGCCTAGCCATAGGTAAACAAGAGGATCATCCTAGAATTATATCCGGTCATATGAGAAAGGGTGGTTCTTTGCAGTAAACTGTCTCCCAGAACACGAAGGATGGTGGTGGGGGAGGAGGTGTTAACCATCACTGTTTCCCAGGAACACAGGGTTTGGGTAAAGTTCGACATTGTCAGAATCTAGTCCAATGTATGGACTCTAGTTACTCAACCTTTGGTAGGCAAACGGCAATAGAGAGCTACAGTTTTCTGACTCGCAAGTGTATCGAAATTCACCCCATTTCATGTGGAAAGTAGATGAGCAATATTCAAGACTCCAGCATTGTTTCCAGGCTCAATAAACAAGCTCTTGGAAATACAAGTGGTAACGGCCTCCTGCAGTTTTGGAAAGGAAGAATCTTAGTCACTCCCTTAATTACAATGCCCTTTAATTACAGAACATTGTCAGACACATGCAGGCATTATATTATAGGCTGACTGAATTACAATAATACATATTTACTTAATGATTAAGAAAGTAACACTATATTCACTATAAATACCTTGATTATATTAACATGCTGGCAATATTTACAATTACCTATAGTCTCCTTCTTAAATTTAAGAAATGGAATTTAATGTTATAGTTTAATATAATTAAACTATAGTTTAATATAATATAATATAATAGTTTAATATAATATAATTTAACATTATAGTTATAATTTAATGTTAATGTCATTCCAAGGAGGAGCAATATGGTGCGTTGGAAAGAACAAGATTTTAGATTGAACAGATCTGAGTTCAAATTCTGGCTCTGCTAGAAGTTAGCTCTGTGACCATGAGCAAATGATATACCTCATTTTACCTCAGGTTTTTTTCTTTTTTCTGTATAGTACTACCTTGAAGAATTCTTCAAAAGATTAGAGATCATATATGTTGTTCTTGTGTGCCACTGAGTCGATTTTCAACTCATAGTGAGTCCACATGACAAAGAACTGCCCCATATGATTTTCGAGACTGTTGAGTTGCTATGAGTGGGAATCGACTTGATGGCAATGGGTTAATTGTTACGGAATCCGATCGTCAGGTCTTTCTCCTGTGGAGCTGCTAGGTGGGATCAAACCACCAGTCTTTCAGTTAGCAGCCAAGCACTTAACCACTGTGCTACCAGGGATGAATATATTATAGAGAGAAAGAGAAAAGCAGCCCCTTACATCCAGGAGTTGGTCTGGAACTCACAGCTAAGTCTTAGTGTCTCCTGCTGAACATAAACAATTTCACAGAACAGCAACACCAGAAGAGGCCACTGTGAACCCATAATGGATCACGACAAAAACAATCACTTCAGAACATCACTCAATAAACGTCTGACCATAGACAAAATTGAACATTGTCCAATTCATGAAATACCAAATATTTCCCCTCACTGTTGATATGAGTGACCACAGTGACCACTGTTTGTTTACTTTTTGCTTTAGCCTCACGCTAGTCTGCCCTCTCTACAGAAAATATTTATTTAGATACCCAGTCATAAAGTTGCTCCTACTCTCTGACAATATCTAATCTGGAGTTATCTCCACTTCCTTAGACCCTTTCCAAAATCACCAAACCAAAGCCCAAATCCTATAATGAGTCCTTTCTAACACCCTCTTACTGAGATGCCCTACAGTTCCCCCCGTATGCTGTGTGTTCCTCCTCACAGCAATGAGAAATAAGCCCAACTTATTCAATTACAGGTGTGTTTCTGATGGTCTTTGGCTGGATGGCATTGACAATCGACATCAACTATCTAGCAGGTAGCAGTGGTTTTGTTGACTTCTAGGTACATTTGTCTAAGTCAACCCATCTGATAACTATTTCAAATGCAGTAACAGAAGTAATAAGTAGAGTGTAATTCCCTCATAAACAGTTAATTTTGTGGAGCTTCTGGGTGTCTATTGTGTTGCAGTTTATCTACTGGGTTGCTTAGCATCGCAAAGAGTTAAAACGTAGATGGCTTAGCCTTTAGCATAAAGGGATTTGGACAGTAACATTGGAGACAGGAAGGAGCCCTGGTTGCGCAGTGGTTAAAGTGCTCGGCTGCCAACCAAAAAGGTCAGCTCTGCGGTTCAAAACCCCCAGCCACTTTAAGGAAGAAAGACGCAGCAGTCTACTCCTGTAAAGATAAAACAAACAAACAAAAAAACCCACAAACCCGTTGTCACTGAGTTGATTCTGAGTCAAGGTGACCCTGTAAAACAGAATACAACTGCTCCATAACGTTTCTAAGGCTGTAATCTTTACGGAAGGGGACTGCTTTATCTTTCTCTCCTTGACCGGCTGGTGGATTCCAACCAAAGCGCTGGGTACGTACGAACCACCCACCTTTCAGTAAGCAGCTGAGTGCTTAACCACTGCGCATCAAGGTTCCTTCCTGTAAAGATTTACAGCCTTGGAAAACCCTATGTGGCAGTTCTATTCTGTCCTAGAAGTTCGCTATGAGACAGAAACAACTGGATGGCAGCGGGATTGGAGACTGGATAATTCACACAAGAGAACAAAAAGGAAACAGTCAAACACAATATGTAACTAGTGCAGAGCCTATGCTAAACCCAGGGCTAAGGCCATTGCAGGAGTGATTTATATTGCTGGCACCAAACCTGAAAAGGCTCTATGGGAGTTAAAATCAGCAATGCTTAGAGGAATGGCGTGTACCTGCTGGACGAGGGAGGGTTGAAGGTCTTTGTAGAAGAGGTGAAGAATGAAAGCAGTGAATTTGAACGTAGCTGAAGTACTATTATTTGACTGAGGTGAGGCGTTACAATTTTTAAGTTTCACTTTTTTAAAAATTCTTTTTTATTTTTATGCATTTGATCAGGTAACAGATTAAAGATGGATCTGAATGATACTTCCAGAAGCAAGCATATTTCTGGGGTCTTTCCAGAAAGCATGGTAGAATCCAGGCCTATTTTTATTTTTAAAGTCAATGTCCTAGAGAAACATATGATGTTTATGGACATAAATGTCTGTATCCAGGCAACATGGCTTTAAAGTAGGGGGCATGTTATTGACATTTTATAGCTGGGGCTCCAAGAACACCAAAAGGAAAAAAAAAAAAAAAAAAAAACAGTTGTAAAAGCAGAAACAGTCCACACGCCAGGGCTGCTGGAAAATTGGGATAATTACTGAAATCAGTTCTGGCTGACAAAGAACATAAAAGCTGAACACATGCTGTTAAATTGAAGCCTGCTCACCTATGGTTTGGCGTGCTGGGTTTTTTTTTTTTTTTTTGTAAGTGCTCAGATTTTGTAAAAACCAAGTAGGATTGCTAACAGATCATTAAGAAGAAGCACTTGTGGCAGCAATGGGGACACCAACCTATTACAGCTCTTAAAAAATCCAAATTTTATGTAACCTTTAAATTCACCAAATGGACTGAAAACTACTAAATATATTCTTTCACGTGACATTTATGGATAACTTACACAGAAGTTCTTTGTAAAGTTTCTAGCAAGTATACGATCAGATTTATTTATGATGTGGTTGATGCTGTTTGGATTTGAAAAGCCGTATCTATATATGAATAATCCCATGAATCTTTGGTAATGATCCAGTCATGACTATACCTCATGTGATGCACACATACTGCATGAGTCATGTAGTTGATTTTTCGGGATAAGGGATAATTGTACTCATAAGTTCTGTGGTGTGAATGATTACTTCAGCATGGGGAAGCAGTGATCCACAGCACGCTAGCTTCATGCCCAAGGAAGAACAGGAGCCTACATACATGTGATATTGCTGCCTGTGAGAAGAAACAAAAGCCTCAGCTGAGGAAATGATATTAATATGGCTGCAAGTATACTTAAACCAAAGTGGGGGAGAGGTAAAGAAAACACCGCAGTCGATTCAATTCCAACTATGGTGGCCCCATGTGTTACAGAGTAGAGCTGCTCAATAGAGTTTTCTTGGCTGTAAACTTTATTGAAGCAAATCACCAGGCCTTCCCGCTGTGGTGCTGCTGGGTGGATTTGAACCAACAACCTTTAGGTTAGTAGTTTTGCAGGTCCAGTGTGTGTGTGTAGGGGAGGAAGAGAGCATTGTCCGCGTAGCAAGGATGCTGTAAAGGAAAATGACTTTACAGTATAAGGATAATAGAATTTCAGAATACATTCTGTTGAACCGAGTTTCAATGCAAAGTCTTTTCCAGTGGGTTTTCTCTCTACACAGGGTTAATTGGGTGACCAATCCAAAAGTGGCCCATGCAAAAAAATTAAAAAGGAGAAGGTGATAGATATATTAACCTATATAAAACCCATATTTTTATAAGACTTTAAGAAGGTTTCTCTTCCTATTATTCTGGGCATTTAGTTTTATTTAGTTGCTTTCGAATTTCCAGGCTAAATGGGGTTTCTTGCTTTTTATTCAGTGGTGGCTGAATGTAGTTAAGAGAGAAGACCACGATTGATTGAAAGACTGGAGTCCTAGCATCTAGAACATGAATTACTAGCAATTCAATATGGAAATATGAATTTTTTAACCCCTTGGAGTTCTTTTTTTCTTTTTTCATTATCTGTGACACTGAAGCATTTCTCCACCACCCCCCCCAAACATGCTCACACACTTGGAGCACTTACATAGGCATAGCTAGAGCATTTCCTGTATCACAAGGTAAAAAAAAAATTCAATTGGACAATTGAACTGGGGTAACAAATGAGTGTAATTAATGATGCAACACTGAATGAAGCCTTTCTTACAGTCAATGGAATTTCCAACATTCCAAAAAAGACTTTCATATGCTTATGTGATTAGAATGTGCGCTGTATATACTCCCGGTAGCCTGAGGATTTTCTCCCTAGCAAAAAGCGATGTGTCATCGAATCAAAATAATTTCATGTGGAGAAAAGCTACATTTGCAAGAATGTTAAATTGGGCAGATGCACCTGGAGGCTCACCAAGAAGCACATTATAAAATTAAAAAAATAATTTTCCTTGATGCAATAACATGGGGAATATATTCTGTTGATTATTTTATATAGTTATTGGTGCTATTCTAAAAAGATTACTCTTCAGAGGCTTAATTTCACCTTCCACTGATGGCGTGCTGGAACTGATGACACACAAATAAAATTTAATTTTATTCCAACTCATGTGTTTTACGAATGCAATTTAACTTTGGGAAATTGCATTTAAAATGAAAGGATGGGAAGTAGGTTTAAAGGCCATGTAATTTCAAACACTTTTCATTTCCTTAAGCAACATCTAATCAAATAGATATGTAAAACCTAAATACTCTTTATTTTTCCAATATTTCTCTCCCCCCCCGCCATTGAAACAGGGCTCCTCAGTATGATGGTCTTTGGATTGCTGCCCACAAGCTGCTGCTAATACACTTCCCTGTTAATTTGCTGAGTTGCTTTCACTTTTAAAATAGATGCCTTTAAACTTTTAATTGATTTTACTTTAAATAAAATTATATATATGTATATGTATATATATGTGTAGATAGATAATAGACAGACAAACAGAGAGATGCCTTAAAGGGATTCTGTTGGTGGTGTGTTGTTAAATGTTCAGCAAATAGAACTCTGGAGGTGGGGAGAAGCCCTAGTTTGTACCATTTTCTGCTTTCTGTGGCATAAATCCTTCCACCTTGGCCAATTTCTAGCTAACAATGTGATGTCATGAATGGGAACTTGGGAAGAGGTGGGTAGTATCACGCCACTCTATGGTACTTCCACCATCTGTATACAAGGGATGTAAATAACTTCAAGAACATAGATAACGGTAAAATGTAGCAAAACAATTAGGAAGTCATGTGTTTTACCTTTGTTTTCAATATAGTTTATTTAATTATACATCTATGTGATTTAATTTTTAATATTGGCTATGTGAAAAAACTGGCTGACAAACTTTTGAAAATTTAACGATTTGTTATGGTGGCCCATATGAGCTGTCTTTAGTACACCACTGGAAAAGTTAAACACAGAGAAAAGTCAGCAATTGAGCTTTGGGTTTTGATGGGCAGACCACAGTTTTGGTTTCAAAACTATTAAGATTCATTAAATTGAAGTCGAAATAACTTCCGTTATCCTTGGGTATGTTCATATATCACTTTGGCATTCAATAAATCAGGAACTTTTTTGTGTGTACTCTGGAATGTCCTAGGTTTAAAAAATTCAAATGTTTGACTGGGTACAGTTAGACCATCTCACTAGAAAGACAGCTACCTGCCTAAGGGGCACGTAAGAATTCATTGTCTTTGAAGTGCAGTGTTCTCTGAAACCCAACAGCCTGCATCCACATCTTGGCGACTCCATTCAGATTTTTGCTGTAGGCAAGTTGTTTACACTCTCAGTATCTCTGTTTCCTTTTCTGTAATACGTGAAAAATAGTAGTCCTTACTTCCTGAAGTTGTATGATATGCCTGGGGTGTACTAAGTGCTTGATAAACGGTAGTTATCAATGTCATCTGACTTTTGTGAGTTATTTCCCTTTTGGGAAATACTCCTGTTTTATGTGTTTAGCACCTCTTTTTTTCCTTTGTGCGACCTCGGGGAATGCAGTAATCCCCCTAGGTCACACAAAACAATCCCTTGTGCTGAGCTGTCCTCAGAGCCGCTTCCACTTAATTTATCATCTGTATCACTGTCTTTTACACAACTCTTTAGTTGATGGGAGCAAAGCTATGCTTCCTCAAGGAAGGCTCACGTTAGAGAAGCATACTTTTTATACTTTTTAAGTCACTTTCCAAACACACAGGGACCCTTCTGCCTCTGTACAATCTGTCTCATAACTTCATAATTTCCATATTTCAACCCAAGCCTTTAGATGCCTTTGTGTACCTATCTTAACTTTTGTAATATTGTCTATTTCCTGTGAATCAAGGATGAGCTGTACCTCCCCATTCTCCTTTCCAGAACCCCCCATTATTTCTAACCAAGATCAACTTATTTTCTGACTTTTCTATTAAAGAGACAGCCGTTTGATAATCTTTTTAAAATGATGTCATTGATTTCCCAGCAAAGAGCCTAGAGGGGTTTTAAAGACCGTGCTCCCCTTCTAATAGGATGTCTCAGGTTCCTGGAAGTGCAGAGATTTCATAGCAGCTCTCATTTTAATAATTCTGTTTAAAATAACCCAAAACAATGAGAACAGCTGTAAATGTGAAACAGATGTTTAAATTCCTGGTTTTAGTGTTTGTTTCTTGAACGTTGTAGTTCTGTGATTGTTCAGAGGACATGTTTTATTAAAACTTTGAACATAAATGCTTGAGAAGGTCTTCTGTCTCTTCATCAAATGTCTACACCCTCCTCCCCACTTGAACAAAGAATATCAGAGTAGCACTCTTAAGTCATGCAGCTTAAGTAATATGAGAAAATATAGGCAGTTGTTGTTGCTAGGTGCCATCAAACTGGTTCTAACTCATAGCAACCCTACGTATAACAAAATGAAACGCTGCCCAGTCCTGTCTCATCCTCACCATCATTGCTATGTTAGAGCCGTTGTTGCAGCCACTATGTCAGTCTAGCTCATTGAGAGTCTTCCTCTTTTTCAATTAGCTTATCAAACATGATGTCCTTCTCCAGGGACTGAGCCCCCCTGATAACATGTTCAAAATACATGAGATGAAGTCTCTTACCGTCCTTGCTTCCAAGGAGCATTCTGGCTGTACTTCTTCCAAAATAGACTTGTTCATTCTTCTGGCAGTTCATGGTGTATTCAATATTCTTCACCAACAGCATAATTCAAAGGCATCAGTTGTTCTTCTGTCTTCCTTATTCATTGTCCAGCTTTCACATGCATATGAGGCAATTGAAAATACCATGGCTTGGGTCAGGCACACTTTAGTCCTCAAAAGTTTCTGTGGACATCATATCAGCTATCAGTGTATCTACTCTCAGCTTGTATGTGTGTTTCTTTTCATGGAATTTTAACGTTATACAGCAAATGTCTGACAGTAACTCCCTGTTGTAGCTAGGTAAGATATTAATCAAGAAGTATGATTCAAGAAAAATATTTTACAAAAAGACCCAATGTTCCTAACTGGATTTCAATACAAAAAAAAGAAAAGAGAGAGAGAGAGAAATACACAATCTTTTCACTCCCATCAAGATAATGCATAAATATATAAGAAAACAATATAGGAAGTTAGAAGAAACCAGAACTCCTTAGTCTTGTCTCTAAAAGGGCTGGATTGGTGTCAGGTTTTGAGAAAGTCAATTTATTCATCTCTTCATTTTCAATTTAGGTAGCAAACGGCTGATTTTATCAATCAACAGCTAAGAGAAATTTTCCTTAATCAATGCACTGAACTTGTTTTTGATAATTGGAAGGAGCTATTCAGATACATTACTTTTGAGGTGCTCATATTACCTAATACAACCAGCAATGTTTGTAGCAGCTTTAAATTCGGGACAGTCAGACACTTTGTAGCCCTTATTTGCTGGTTCATAGTGTTATAGAGAAAAACTTAAAAGCTAGTTCACGTTAAAACAGAGACATTAATTAAAGGTTTAAAACAATTACATTTGGGGAACTACTTAGCCCGTTGAAAATGGAGCCAGGTAGTCCTGGGGCAGTTTTATTATACAAGTATTCTTATGGGTGAAAAAAGGAACCCAACCATAAGGAGGACAATTACAGGAAAATCAATGAATATTGTAATGATCACACTCTGATTGGTTACTGATTATTAATAGTATAATTAGTGATTACAGATAGTTTCACAGGATGCTTGCATCATGATCCCGTGATGTTTACATGTATTTTCTTTGCCTATCTTGCCAAAAATCAAAATACCTTGTTGGCAACAACACCCAGACAGCACTCTTCCGGAGTATGGGTATTTTGAGGGGTGCAGATGGTCACTTGGTAAAGACTCCTCGGGACATATGGTTTCATAGCCTGGTTTTGACCACCAGGGAAAAGCGTGTTTCTCTCAAAAGACATAGCTGTTCGTCTAGAATCCTGATTAAAATTAGATAGCATGCCAGCATATTATGCCTCTGTCTCACTGATTGCACTGAAAGTTCTTTTCCTGAGACAATAGTCACCTTTACGTTATTTTTTAACATTTGTAAACACTTTTATTGAAGTGTAATCGATATTCAATAAACCACATTTATAAAGCATACAATTTGCTAAGTTTGACATATGCATATGCTAGTGAAAACATTACAGTAAAAATAGTGAAGATATTGATCACCTCCAAAAGCGTCCTCGTGCAGCATTGTAAACCCTTCCCCTCACCACCTCACCTCTGGTCCTCTGACAACCAGGGATCAACTTTCTCTCACTCTAAGTTTGCATTTTCTAGAGTTTTATATGAGTGAAATATCACCTTTATTTTTGTCTAAGCAGTGTGGTAGGCAGCCTCTAAGATGCTCACCAGTGACCCCAACTCTTGGTATTTTTGCCCTCTGTTGTGTATGGACTTTACCTAATGGATGACTTCTAATGAATAAAATAGGGCAACATTAATGGGATGTCATTTTCATGCTTAGGTTATAGAAATACTGTGTGTTTCTCGTTGCTGTTTTTGTTGTTCTTGGTTTTTGTTTCTGTTTTCCTTGGTTTATCATTATTATGTTTTTGTCTTGGGTTACCTTATCTCACTCTGTGACAAATTTTATCTATGAGAAGCCAACCGCCATCTTGGGAACTGCTCTATAGAAAAACCCACATGGCAAGGAACTCATGTTTCTAACCAGGAGTAAATGAGGACCTGGGGCTTGCCAATAGACATGTGAATGAGCTTGGAAGCAGAAGTTCTCCCAGTTAGCTATGTAATAACTGTAGCCTTGGCCCACACTTTGATTTCGGTGTTGTTAAGATATCCTGAGCCAGAGGCACCCAGCAAAACTGTAACCTGATTCCTGATCCACAGGAATTTCGAGATAATAAATGTTTGTAATTTTAAGCCACTGAATTTTGAGGTATTTGTTATTCTTTTCTAATAAATCTTCCTTCCATTTATAAAACCCAAAAACCAAACCCGTTGTCATTTTTTAATAAATTTCTTAAATCCACTTCTGTTCTATTAATGACTATATATAAGCCACTAGCTTAAGGAAAAGAGTCACCATCACATTTATTTTTTTGGTATCTTCTACTTCCCATTTTTTAAATTTTTATTGTGCTTTAGGTGAAAGTTTACAGCTCAAGTTAATTTCTCATACAAAAAGCTATATGCACATTTTTATGTGACATTAGTTACAATCCTTACAACGTGACAGCACACTCCCCGTTTCCACCCCAGGTTTTTTGTGTCCATTCAACCAGTTCCTGTCCCTTCCTGCCTTCTTATCCTGCCTCCTGGCGGGAGCTACCCATTTGGTCTCGTGTATCTGCTTGAACTAAGAAACACTCTCTTGATGAGTATTATTTTATGTTCTAAATAATATATTCTTAAATATATAGGAGATTGAGGATTTCAGGCTAGCCATTCTTATTTCACCAAGCTATATTTTTCTTCAGAAACATTGATTTCTCCCAATGGATAACAATTTAGTAAGAGAATACATTTCTTTTAAAAGGATAAACCAGCATAGCACATATGCGTACATTGTTACTTTTCTATAATTACAGGAAAGACTCAATAATAAAATCAATTAATTTAAATCATACTGTCTTCCCTTCATTAAAGAAAGATTTTTCAATTAAGATTTTTACCCAATAATAAACAAGGCTCTTAATAGATAAAGAAACGAGTAATTAACCTACATTAAAAAGAATATTGGACAAGTTCTCAGTCATGCCGTGAAGTTCTTTCTATGACAAAACTGACAAAAAGCCTTATGGAGAAGAAAAGAAATAACTGGATTTTATTGGAATATGTAGTTTCTAGAAGGTTTTAGACAGTTGTGGATACTCCATTTTGATTGATTCTTCCCAATCACACCCTAGTAGGATGCAGTGGAAACTAACCATAACATTGGTTATATGTTTAAAAGTGGTCAGTTTGATGCATTTATAAAGTAAACGCACCAAATCTGAATTTTTGGTAGGAAAATACAAGAAAAAAAACATGTTCATCTATTTGTATGTATTATGGAAGAATTATATTTACTGTTTCTGGAGAATTTGGTTCTGAATTCAAAACCATAACACACAGACCCTTCAGTTTTGATTAACTACTTTCAGAAAATGAAGTCTCTGGGTCGTGCAAACGGTTACATGGTCAACTATAGACAAATGGTTGGCAGTTCACATTCACCCAGGGGCACCTCAGAAGACAGGCCTGGCTGTTTCTTTCCGAAAGATTCACAGCCTTGAAAACCTTTTGTGAGTTGGAATTCACTAGACAGCGATAACAACAAAAACTCTTGGAGCCCTGGGGGCACAGTGGTTAAGAGCTCAGCTGCTGATCAAAAGGCTGGCAGTTTGAATCCATCAGCCACTCCTTGGAAATTCTATGGGGTAGTTCTATTCTGTCCTATAGGATTGCTATGAGTCTGAATTGACTTGACAGCAGTGGGTTTGGTTTGTTTTTTGGCTTGGCAAGGAAAATATTGCTATATGGAATACAGTTACAGGGTAAAAAGCCCCCTTAGGATGTTCTCTTGGTTTCCACTGTCTCACTTTAGAAGTTTGACATGTGTCTATAGTTCTTATTATAGGACAGAAAGGGCTGCTAAGTGTTTCCTGGTAATAGTAGAGGTCAGAGGCGGAAGGAGGAAATACATTTCCTGATCATTTCTGTCCCACAAAAGAGACTTCCTCAACATCTTTCAAGAGAGAAGATAACATCATATTTCTGAAATTCAGTTTCTTGAAATCTGAATGTAGTTTTCAGCAAGTTGCTCATTGCACTGTTGAGGAATATTAATAGGTCTTTTTATGACCAAGTATATTTATCTACAGATTGATGCCATTTTCTGCCCTGCTAATCTTGAAATTATAAAATCCTGCTCTTTCTTGTAAAAATGTTGACTCTGGGTCATCTGGAATTATTCTAGTCTCTCTCTCTATATATATATTTAATATATGTGTATACATTCAATACATATATATGTACATATGGAAACCCTGGCGGCATAGTGGTTAAGAGTTATGGCTGCTAACCCAAAAGTCAGCAGTTTGAATCCACCAGCAGCTCCTTGGAAACCCTATGGGGCAGTGCTACTCTATCCTGTAGGGTCACTATAGTCGGAATCGACTCGACAGCAGTGGGTTATATGTACATATACGTGTATGTGTGTATAAATATATATATATTAAAGTCCTGGTTGCACAATGGTTAGTGTTTTGAAATCGCCTAGCAGCTCCATGGGAGAAAGATCTGGTGATACACTTCCATAAAGATTATAGCCAAGAAAACTATGGGGCAGTTCTACCTTGTCACATGGGGCCTCTATGACAATAAACAAGGTCTTCTTTATTATAACAATAGACTAGATAGTATACATAAAATTCTCAAGATAATTGATACTAGTAAAAAAGAATTTTAGAGGAACAATTGTTCTAATCAAAATAGCAATGACAATAAATTTCTCAGAATATTCAGTGTACTCAAAATTCTATTGATTTCAAACTTGAGGCACAAATGAAATTGGTCTTGGCAATGTAAAATTCAAATAAGTTGAAAGAATATATATATAACTGATTCACAATTGTTTGTAACCTACCAACATTGCTTTAAAAAAAAATCCTATTCCTAATTCAATAATATTGGCAAAGTTTTATTTTTACTTGGTGTTTAAATGTCAAAATTAACTTTCCTTTAAGATGGTCCATTTTCCAATCTGCAGGCTCTTCTTATCCTGAATGAATGGTTGTGATTGCAAATTCAGTTGATATTTTAAAAGAGCTAGTACTTAGAAAAAAGAAATAGGAAAAAACCATGACATTTGGTCACAACTTATTTGCTATTTTATGTTTAAAAAGAACAGCTACTCAGTACCTTTCAAAAAAAATACTTAATGGACAATATGCCCCATCAGATACTAAAAACACAATCTATCAACACCCAGAAGAAAATTTTGGATAATGTGAGAGAAATAACATTACTTGGAAGAAACTCTTTGTACCTTATCAAAGTTAGCTTTCTCCAAATCATTGCTTTTTAATTCTTCAGAGAAAAGCCTTGCTGTAATTTCAGTATTGAACTCTCACTTTTCATGTTGAATTTTAAACTACTTAGTTAGATCAGCTGATTAAAACTTTTTTTTTTTTTTTTTTTTTACCATAGAAGATATGCAGTTCTGATTTAAAGAAAAGGAACAGTAATTTTGAGGTGGGATTACGTTATTTAAGAAACATAGTGTTAAAAGAAAATAATCTTATTCAAGGTATTTAACCTTGTATTCTGTGAATAAGATCAACAACTAATTGCACTAAAGTTATTAATATTCCATTATGGCACCCAAAATCATTTTTAGTAATGTTAATAAGAAAATTAAATAATGATTGATGGTTACGCCAAACTCATGTATTTAAAGAATTCTATCTAAATGCATCTCTTAATAGACCAGGCTCATCAGGCCAGGACGGTGACTAAATCAAAATTATGGCTTAGTCCTATGCATGTCCTCAGCATGTCATGGTTGTCTGTTGCTGTTGACCTTGTCAATAGCTATTTGTTGGAATGGTGAAGAAGAAGGCCTGCTAACACTGGGAGAAAGAGTGAATGAAGGGGAATAAGTGAAGTAGTATTTTGTGGGAGTTTTGATGTGAAAAGGAACAAAGAAATAGGATGTTAATTTGTGCAGATGGTGATAACAAATACATACCATATTTTTACAAAAATAACGTGCATATTTTACATTTATTTGCCAACCACAGCCTCCCTCCCATGAGATATTTATCATAAGCATGCTATGCCAATTTTTTACATGTTGCTGTATTTTTAATATGGAAATATTATATAAGGTTTTTTTCTGATTGAAATCATCCACAAAATAGGGGAAAAAAGGTAGTGTAGAAGAGAGAGGGAAAAAAATGAGTAGAGGAGAGGGAATTAAATGTAGTGCACAGCTATATGGATACTTTGACCATAATAACAAAGGTATAGGCAGGTTGGTGGATGTGATCTTAAGAGTGTGTGGAAGCTCTCTTTGATTATTTCAATTGGAGTTTATACTGTATAACTATTGTCCTTAAAATATATAGAGAGAAATTAATAGATCTAACTGTCAACATTGCTGATGTCAGATGGATATTGGCTGAAAGCACAGGATACGGGAAAGATGTTTACCTGTGTTTTATTGACTATGCAAAGGCGTTCGACTGTGTGGATCATTACAAGTAATGGACAAAATTGGGAAAAATGTGAATTCCAGAACACTTCATTGTACTCATCAGAAGCCTGTACTCAGACCAAGAGACAGTCGTTTGAACAAAACAAGGGAATACTGCGTGGTTTAAAATTAAGAAAGGTGTGCATCAGAGTTGTATCCTATCACCATGCTTATTTGATCTGTATGCTGAGCAAATAATCCCAGAAGCTGGAGTGTATGAAGAAGAACATGCCATCAGGGTTGGAGGAAGACTCATTAACAACCTGCTATATGCAGATGACACATCTTGCTTGCTGAAAGTGAAGAGGAGTTGAAGCGCTTTCTGATGAAGATCAAAGACTACAGCCTTCAATATGGGTTAAACCTCAGCATAAAGAAAACAGAAACGCTCACAACTGGACCAATAAGCAACATCATGATAAACGGAGAAAAGATTGAAGTTGTCAAGGATTTCATTTTACTTGGATCTATAATCAACATCCATGGAAGCAACAGTCAAGAAATCAAACGATGCATTGCACTGGGCATATCTGCTGCAAAAGACCTCTTTAAAGAGTTGAAAAACAAAGAAGTCACTTTAACGACTAAGGTGCGCCTGACCCAAGCCATGGTGTTTTCAATTTCCTCATATGTGTGTGAAACCTGGACAAAGAATAAGGAAGACCAAAGAAGAATAGATGTCTTTGAATTGTGTTGTTGGTGAAGAATATTGAACATACCATGGACTGCCAGAAGAACAAACAAATCTGTCTTGGATGAAGGATAGCCAGAATGCTTAGAAGCAAGGATGGGAGACTTCATCTCACATAACTTTGGACAAGTTATCAGGAGAGACCGGTCCCTGGAGAAGGACATCATGCTTGGTAAAGCAGATGGTCAACAAAAAAGAGGAAGACCCTCAACGAGATTGATTGGCACAGTGGCTGAATCAATGGGCTCAAGCATAGCAACAACTGTGAGGATGGTGCAGGACCAGGCAGTGTTTCGTTCTGTTGCACATGAGGGTCCCTGAGTTGGTGCTGACTCAGGGACACCTAACAACGACAACAGTTGTTATCTGTAAAAAAACAGTCATAACTGGTAGATTAACAAATGACTTTTAGGTCTTTTTACTCTCATGACACTGTTTTTTAAAAATATTTTAAAATAATTAGTATATATAGCTTTATAGAAAGGTTGAAAAATAATGTTATTTTAATGAATCCGTCTTTCCTAATTTGTTTTCGATTTTTGTGAATAATATCATTGACTTTCTCATGTTACTTTGCTATTTTCTAACTGGAGCATGCTAACTTCTCTACAAATATTAATTATTATAGGGAAAATAAATTGGGAAATGTAATGTCTTGGTTGACATCACTTTATGATGCTCACCTGAGACTTCAAACATCCTTTGTTTCAATACAAACCAATTTTTAAAAATTTTGTTCACCTGTGGAAAAAGCATTTTACTGATCATAAAGAACAAGAAGAAATGACTTTACCCTGGAACAGTGGTCCTCCTAAAGATAAGTTCCTATAAAGAAATTCACAAACATATGTCTCCATTGCGGAAGGTCATTATTTAGTTTTCAGGTGCCAGCATGTTCTCCTGTGACTGCTAGAGACTTGTTTGTTTTCTGATAAATTATGTAATCTAAAGTCATGCTGTAATGCATCAGTACATCAATATTACCATGGATAGTGCTCAAGTATAAATTTACTAGTCTCTCGGGAAAAAAAAACCAACAACAAAATACTTGACATTTGTAAAGCAGATGAGGAATTGAGGGCACAGTGCAAAAAAGAAAATACTTCTATTTGTCATTAAGACCTAGTGTCCAGTCACACTTGCCTCCTTTTTCAGCATCAACTATGAAAGGATACTTAACAAGCCAGACAAAAATTTCTCTTCAGAGAAAAGAACAAAAAAACAGAAAGGATAATATCACCAAGCATATTTAAGTATTTCATTTTTATATATTTTATTATATTATTGAAATGACAGTTTTAACGGATTGAATTGTGTTTCCCAAAAATTTCTGTTGAAATCCAAACTCCTGGTTCCTTTGAATATAACCTTGTTTTGATATATGGTCTTTGAAGATGTTATCAGTTAAGTTTAACATGAGGTCATATTTGAGTGGGATGAGTCCTAATTCAATATGAGTGATGTCCTATAAAATAGGAAAAGACGTACAGAGAGAGAGAGAGAGACACCATGTAATGCTCCAGCTGTAAGCCAAGGAATGCCTGGAAATACCAGAAGCTGAAAGATAAGCATAGAACAGATTCTCTCTCAAAGCCTCAGAACGAATCAACATAGCTGACACCCTAATCTCAGACATCTCGCCTCTAAAGCTGAGATAATATTTTTTTTTGTTCTTTAAAGCCATCCATTTTGTGGTACTTTACCATGGCAGCCCTCAGAAACCAATATAGCAGTATTATAATTTGATGTTTTTTCAACCACTGGATGTGGGCATATAAGAATATTCTTCACTATCTGAAGCTATGTGATTAACTTAGGAAACTGGTAAATTGCCACCACTCTCTAAAAAGGAGATATATTCAGAAATACTGCATCCTAAAAGAAAAAGCAAGATTGTTAGAAACTGTTAGAAACTTTGACATCTAAATATTGAGGTTAGATGGACAACTATTATTACTCATATTTCTAAAAAGTGTTAGATAGCAAGAGAATATGATTCTACAATTTGTGTAAAGCATTATATGATGGAATAATTTTAATGGAGCCTTTTTACCTTTTTTTTTTGTGCTTAAGTGAGAACAGCTACAAGAGAATTTAAAGAAAACAATGGCAGGGATAACAATAATAAGGGATGAGAACAATATGAGTGAGCATATTTTATACTGTTTTAGTTCTAAACTTTTTTCAGATTAATATAGGAAACTTGCCTATGTAACACGGAAAGTTTTTTATTTGTTATATCAATACTTATAAGTAAAATTTTATTTTCATTTACCTGAAATGATTTCAGGATAATATGATTGTGAGGATAGATATGCATGTTTTTCTATTGTAAAAATAGTATCATTTAAATGTGCTCTGGATATTTATATATTTATAAATTAAAACTTTCATTCAAATTAAATGAGAAGGTTTACTTTATTGACCACAACACCGATAAATTTATCTAAGCTCAACATTTTATATTTTGATCTTCTAATTTTTAGATTCTAGGTATATGTCTTCTGCAGCTGTAAACCAATCAGTAGAAAATCAATAGCTATTTTCAATAAAAGCCTGCTCCTAAATCATTCTATGGGATTGGGAGTCTTCAAAGAAGTTCATTCAAATTTGATTTATTATTATTATTACTGTTATTGTTTTGAGGTCCAGTTGCATCCATGATTGAAGAACAACGAAAATGCAAAAGGATCTCTTGTTCTGAGAAGCCACGGAGCTTAAAATTTTTTTTTGAGAAAAAAATTTATCATGGCATCATTTTAAGAATGATTAGAAAAATAAAAGATCTATTCAAATAAACTCACTCCAGTGATTGTAAGTTTAAACTTACTAACATATAAACTTATCTGGCTAGTACAATCCTGTGTCCTATATTCAGCCTGTGGGCTGATGTTGTTTGTTCTCAGATTGAAGGACTCCCTTTAATAAGTCTTGTAAGTTTGGTTTGGTTTTTACATCATCCCTTAATTTCTGTTTATCTGGAAATGACCTAATTTCAGCATCATATTTGAATGAGGGTTTTGCAGGATATATTATTCTTGTCTGGCAATTTTTTTCTTTCAAGGTTTTATATCTGTCATCTCATTGCCTTCTTGCCTGCATGGTTTCTGCCAAATAATCCAAGCTTAGTCTTATTGTTTCTCCTCTGTATGTGACTTTTTTTTCTTGAGCTGCTTTCAGTATTCATTGTTTGACTTTGGTTTTAGCGAACGTGATTATGATAAGCCTTGGTGATTTTCTTTTGGTGTCTATCCTATATGGGGTTCGTTGAGCTTCTTGGATGGTCAGCTTTTCATCTTTCATGGTATTGGGGAAGTTTTCTATCAGCAATTCTTCAATGATCTTCTCTGTGTTTTCTGTTTTCTCCTCCTGTTCTGCAACTCCGATCACTCGCAAATTTTTGCTTTTGATTATATCCCACATAATTCTCAGTGTTTCTTCATTTTTCTTCATTCTTTTTTCTGATTTTTCCTCAGAGTTGTCTCCAAGTGTTTGTCTTCAATTTTGCTGATTCTGTCTTCCATTGTTTCAGACCTGCTCCTCAACCCTTGTATGACACTGTCCATTTCTGAAATCTTGTTGTTTA
>NW_004443941.1:21956936-21984136 GCF_000243295.1 Trichechus manatus latirostris
CTCAACCCTTGTATGACACTGTCCATTTCTGAAATCTTGTTGTTTATCTTTTGGATTTCTAATTGTTGTTTTTGTATAATTTCTAGTTGTGAATTTATTTCAGCATTTTGGTCTTGTATTATTTTCTTGAATTCTTCCATTTTTTTGTCTGTATTTTCCATGAATAAGTCTGCCTTTTCCATGAATTTGTCTGTTTTTTCCTCCTTTTTGTCTGCTTTTTGTTTCAACTCTTGGATAATTCTGAATAATAGAGATTTGAATTCCATATCAGGTAGTTCTAGTGCCTTGTCTTCTACTGGAAGGCCATCTGGTGTTTTATTTTGTACGCCTACTGGAACCATCTTGTCCTGTTTTTGTAAATGTTTTGATATTGTCTGCTGTCTTCAGAGCATTCAGTGTTTATTTTCCTCATTTACTGATTGTAGATTTGTTTGTTTCATCCTGCTTTTTTGTTTTATTTGGTTATGTCTGAGCAGGTGGAATGTGCATTCTTTGTTGTTTCCTCATCTGTGGGCACGATACTTTTCACGTCCTTCTCCAATGGGGAGGGTCAGTCACTCACGTATGTATAGTAGGGCAGGTCCAGCTGAAGGTGAGTTGCTGGGATGGGTTGTTTGTGGCACATACTAGGGCTGACAGTGCCGACAGGGAATCAGTGCAGGGCAGGTTCCAGTAGGCCATGCCTGTGCTGCTTGGCAGTGTGATGTTCAGTGCATGGTGCAGGTAGGCAGGAAGGAGGGAGGATATTGTGACGTGTGGAGTGAAGATGAGTATGGGAAAGATGAGAGAGGAGAGAGGACAGGAGCCAAAAACATACACGCAAACAAAAAAAGTGCTAAGGGAGCTTGCTATTGGAGTGGAGAGATGAGTGACTGAGAAATGGAGAAAAACATAAATGAAAAAAATAAAAAAGGATAAAAGAAAAAAATTAATAAATCAAGAAACTGGAAATGAAGAAAGACAAAAAGGGAATAAAAGAGAGAAGAAAACAAAACAAAGAAACAAACAAACAAAACAAAAACAAAAACAACAACAACAACAAAAAACAAAACAAGAAAAAAGAAAAGCCCCCAGGGATGTCCTTGTGCATCTGCACAGAGTAAGGGAGTAGCTTCCAAGCTGCATGGTACTGCCTGGCTAGAAAGGGCTCCCACGCCAAGAGAAAAAAAAAGAAAACAAACAAATCAAAACAGAATAAATCAGTGCAAACAAACAAACAAAAAAAGGCCCGGGGGTCCCATCAGCTTGGCAGCATGGGCCGGGAAGCAGTTTCACAGTTGAGTGGTGTTTTGCAGCCTTTCAGAAAGAAGCAAAGATGGCACACAGAGTCAGCTTTTGAGAGAAACGAGGAGGAGATGTTGAGAGGTAAGGAAGAAACCCAAAGAAGCAGAAAAAAGCAACACCAGCAGCCAACAAATGGCACTCAGGGAGCTGGCCAGTGCAGGCAGGTGGAATCCAAGTGACACCAGGGTGAAGCCAGTTCTTCCTGGCCAAGAGACTGTGGCTTCAGGAAGCAGAGGAGGCTGAGTGGGGGTGAAGAAGTGTGGGGGGTGGAAAAGCATACATTGCTCATTACCAGTTGTTCTGTCTGCTGCTGGAAGTTCTGTGAAGCTGCTTTCTTGTACCTGCTGTTGGCTGATCTCCGATAGGAGTCCAAAATGGCAGATCCATGCTGCGGTAGCTGATAGGGGACCTCTGCATGTATCTGTCCTTCTTTCTGTTCTGCGTCAGTTTCTTATTCCGTTTGGTGCTTGGCTGAGTTCTTTATCTCTTCATTTGATGCTTAGGATTTCAGGATTGATGTCTGACTCTGTTTGACTTAGTTTTTCAGATCTTTGCTGTGGAGGGATGGTGTGGTGCTCCTGACTATAGTGCCATGTTGCCCAGAAGTCCTTTCCTTTTACATTCTTACAGGGAATTTAGAAAGATAAACATAAGTTGTTATTTGAAATGAGACCTTTTCCTGAGATTCCATCTCAGAGAAAAAATAAAGATTTTTTAAAAATAACTTCTATTTTTAGTATAATTATCATGAACTGATTACCTAAATAATTTTAGCACATTGTGCATTAGGAAAACAAGTCTCTTCAAGAATTGAAAGAAGCTTTCCAATACTCAAGTTGTTTTCAGCCATGTCTATTTTCATAGGTAAGATCTAGAACTCTGAGTGTAGCCACATTTGTTATCAAGTGAATCTTTTACAAGTGATGTTTGTTAAGGATAATGAAAACTAGAATCATAGATTCTCTGATAGAAGATTTAAAATGAAACACAGATGTAAAATGTTTCCTTATCATAATAATAACTAGCACGGTCTGAGCATGATGTGTGAGAGAAAAAATTCACCCCATGTGATAGATACTTCTATCACTCACATTTTAGAGATGAAGGAACCAAGGCAGTAACAGGTTAAATAACACCCATGATCTAACAGATACTATATGGAGTTGAAATAGAGATTCATATACTTTGGTTGCAGAGTTTATATGATTAATGACTACACTCTATTGCCCTATCCAATCCAGTGCCTGAAACACAAAATATTTTAGCTATTTAAGCATCTTCCTTCCCCAAAGATCATCAAGCTTTGTTACTGTGGAAACATAGAAGATGCCTTGAGAGCAGGTAAAGGAAACTTCTGAATTTATAACAAAGACTTAAGAATTACTAACATCAGCCTTAAGTCAATGCATCTCTTTAAAGGTTAAAAGTAGCTGTAGGTTAAAAAGAATAGGTGCCAAAATGTGTCTGAAGAATTTGAAAATAAAATACAAAGCAAAGGAAATGCAAGAATGGGGCTTTACTAATGAGGGGAAATTTTAGTATGGTTAATTTATGTATCACCTTAAGTTAAGGACTGTTATGATTAAAACAAAGAGTGTGGTTGTGCAGTGGTTAAAGTGTTCATCTGCTAACCAAAAGGTTGGCACCCACCAGCCACTCTGTGGGAAAAAGATGTGGCAGTCTGCTTCTCTGAGGATTTACAGCCTCGGAAACCCTATGAGGTGGCCCTGCTCTGTCTTACAGGGTCATTATGAGTTAGAATCAACTCAATGACAAGAGGTTAATAGGTTTATGATTAAAACATGAAGAAGCTATTATTTGCTACTGTGATAAGCAGATTGAAAGATTAAAAGTAGAAATGGTTGGAATTGGTTTAAAATATATTTAAAGAAAAACACCTCAATAATATTTAGAGTTTATGTCTTCTATTTTGGATATGGTTTCCATTTCAGGCAGAATTCAATGAGGGGGAGGCACTGTTTCTTATAGGCAAAAATAGACATGTACATTCCATTAATTAAAAAGAATTCTATATTCTGTGTAGTAGAATTCAAATACCAGGAAGTAAACTACATGTATAGAATTGAAAGTCAATGTCGTAAGGAATTTTGCACCGTATGTGCAGTGAAGTTAGAACTGATTCTGGTAAAAAAAAGCTTATTTCTCAGTAAAGCTTAATGCTTATTGTCTTCAAATTTCAAAAGTAAGATTTTAATTCAAAACCTTTCATCATGAGTTATTACTAACATAAGTGTCAGAGGTGGAGAGAATATATAATTTCAAAATTCGAGAATGAGACTTGTCTTGGTTATTGGTGACCTTCTCCATTTCTCTGCCTTTGCGTACCACCTACTGTATGCTTTCATAATAAAGTGGTATAAATCTGCCAATCTGCCATAAAGACAGAGTCCCCCACATAGGCTGTAAATTAAACATAGAAAACTTTGTCATATAGTGACCATCTGTACTCTGATTAGTGTAAAATTGAGAGATTTTTTGAAGATAAAGAGACAGCTCCATCTGGAGATAGACTGAATTCCTGCAGTGGAACCCAGTAATCCACTATGGTGACTCAGCGGTGAGGTTTTATAAAGAGGAAACAAAGGACATGAAGTACAGTATTTAACCAGTATTTACAAACTTAGATCATTGAAAGACATTACTTGACTGGTAATTATAGGCTTAGATCATTGAAAGACATTACTTGATTGGTAATAGATCATTTTAAGGTGAGAGTTCCTATGGCAGGAACTTGTAAGGCAGGACTTCCTATGATGGAATCTCATAAGGCGATTGGCTTAAAAGGATATACTTGTCTTTCTTAAATTGGTTACAATGTGGTAATGATAAGGGTATATGACAGGGGAGAGAGGGATTGTTGGGTAATTACATCATTATTACCAGACATTCCTCTCTCAGGGGAGTCACAGTGTAACATCATCATTGTTGGACATTTCTTAGTTTCATGATTATGTCTACATGGAAAATGGCAGTTGCTAGGGTGGAAATGGAACTAGCCACAGAGGAGTCGCAATCAAACCTCAAGTTGGCCACTTCAGATCTTCCCAGGTACCTCAAATTTTAAAATTCCCTTTAACATTCCCTCTTTTAATCAAGAATTTCAAAAGAAATTCTTTGATCGGTTCACTGACCACTATTTTGAAAGAAGACTTTCTTCTGCATGGACTTTGAGCATATGTTTTATTCTGGATGGCTGTTTATTTAATAAGCCTTTAAGACCAAGAAGCTATGCTTGTGAAAGATTGTTACCATTGTTAAATGCTGTTGAGTCAGCTCTGAGTCATAGTGACTCCACACATAACAGAACAAAATCCTGCCCAATCCTGCACTATCCTCCCTCCTAAGGAGCATTTTGGCCGTACTTCTTCCCAAACAGATTTGTCCATTCTCCTGGCAGTCCATGGTATACTCAATATTCTTCGCCAACCCTCTAATACAAAGGCATCAGTTCTCCTCGATTTTTCTTATACATTGTCCAACTTTCACATGCTTATGATGCGGTTGAAAATACCATGGCTTGGGTCAAGTGCACCTTAGTCCTCTGCATGGCATCTCTGCCTTTCAACATTTTAAAAAGGTCCTTTGCAACAGACCTGTCTGAATGAGATACATCATTTGATCTACTGACTTCTGTTTCCAGGAGCACCGACTGTGGATTTAAGGAAAATGAAATCAAACCATGAATAGTAGCAGAACATTGTGAAAAGGTAACCGGACACTGTTTGACAACTTCACCACGTCATAGCTTTAGCCTCTTGCTTCTGTGGTTTTATTACTTGAAGGTTAATGCAGGGCAGGCCATATTAGAATAACCTGACATCTGATGACTTACTCAAGGAGTAGGCAAGAGTCCATCTGAAATATAAGTACTGTCAATGTACATTATTCTTGTCATAGACATTAATTGGATCTTTTGTAATGGCATTTGTCAAAAGTTTCATACAACATTTAATAGTGCTATGATTATTACATTGCCAATGAGTATTATTAATCCGGTTAATACAGACTTGATCCATGATCTAATGCCTGAGGCTAGCTAGCTGAAAATATCCAGTAAAGGGAGGTCTGAGAGTGGAGGTACATGGAACCAAGTAGCTTTCTGGTGAATTAGTTTAATATCTTGTGCCACCTCTCCTGAGGTGTTAATACAGGTATGAGCTTAACAAAATCATTCTCATGCCAAAAATTAATGGGAGCTGTGATGAGCGGCAGTATGGGCAGAAAGTTTAAGAAAGGCTTCATAGTGGAGAAACACAACCCAAAAGAAATAAACAAAGGCTAGTAGCATACAAATACTAGTGATGACAAAATAAACTTTAGCAGTGAAAGGCATAAAGGATAAGAAGGCTACTAATCAATCAAGGACAAATATACTCGGAATGCTAATGATAAAAAGATACAATGTTACTTCAATATTCATGTTTCTTAGTAAATCTATGACTGGCATGAATAGCAAGGAGTTATTAACATATAAATGGTGGCAAAACTCATAAAAAATGTGATTGGAATTTAAAACAAAAGAAACTAATATGGCTTCTAACCCCAGATCGATCATAAGAAATATAACTATTCTCTAAAAGTGGTGTTTATAAAAAGAGGTCTAGGTTATCAGGGGAAGAACAATATATTAAAACAAGGACTAATACCCCATAGTTGGAGTCCAATGATAATAAAAAAGTGTTAGGGTAATCAGAAAACAGATTTCTAATACCTCTACAGCTAAATTTTTTACCACACTAAAAGTTTGAGCTTATAAAACAAAAAGCTATTTCAAAAGTAATGGCAAGTTATAAATTCAGATTAAGCAAAATTGACTATAATGCTCAGAAGGTGACATCACAGATAAGTTTCATCATTAAAACCATAAAAATACCTACAACTAAAAATTATGATCCCAGTGACTAAGAAAAATTCAGAAAAGAGTTAAAGCCCTAATTTAAACAACTTATTTCAAAGGTAACACTTGGCATAATATAATCACCAAAACTTCCAGGATATAATTGTTATGCGATCATGCATAACAGCTAACAATACTAAGATACCAAAAATGATAAAGAAAAAGGCAAACAATCCAAATTTTACTGCAGATTGCATAGGCACTTTCAGGTCCAGTCTGGAGATCTCAGGAAAGCAGTCTCCCCAGCTGTCACCTGCTGCTTTTTTTGTTTTTTGGTGATGTTTGAATTTTAATTTCAATCTTTCATGAGAATCAACAATTTGTTGTGGAGTTGGGGCTTTCTTCAGTTGGGATAAATGAATCCAAGCCTTAACTCCCTGGAGTTTAGTGGCATAAGGATTAGAGAGAAGGACCAGGTTAAGTTCCCTTCTATAGAGGTTCGAGAAAATCTGATTTGGTATCTTTTCCAATAAACACAATCTCTAGGTTAAATATTAGGTAATTTAGACATTTCTTGATTTTGATTATAAAAAGCTTAGAATATTGAAGATTTACTATATTGAAACAAATCAGATTGAATCAAATTTGAATCAGAGCAAGTTGCCAAATAGGGAAGGGCCTTGGGCGTGGGGTCCAGTAATAATTTGTGAAGTCCAAATGGAGTAGTTCTTACATTTGAAAGGACCAGAGACAGCAACTTAGTCCAAGGCAATTGTAAACATTCTGAAAGTTTGGCTAGTTGAGTTTTCATTATACCACTAGTTCTTTCAACTAGATCAAGGATAAGAACAATGATGTCTTCAAAAAACAAGGAAGATTTTACACATTTCATTAATTATTTTTCTGGTAAAATGGATGCCTTGGCCACTGCAAATAACCCTTGGGTCTCCACAAGTGGGGATAATGTTCTCAAGAAGTTTCTTAGCCATAAAAGCCATAATGGCCTGAAGACTGGGGAAAGCTACTACACAGTGAAAAAAAAATCCACAAGTCATGACTAATACAAACTTGTAAAAAAAGATAGGCAATAAATCTCTCAAAAAGCCGTCTTCTGAATAAGCAGAGGCTTCGACCTGAGAGGCTGGGCTCTAGCCGGCCCCAAGAATTTGAGGAGCTGGTTCTGGGCACAAAGGGCCCTTGCTGATACCAGGGCAAACCAGCTTTGTGAATTCTTGGGAACACCGATTATAAATATTCCTTCAGAATCCTGCCAGCTACCCCTATTGAAATGTCACAGAGTAACCATCTGTACTGTGATTAATGTAAAACTGAAAGATTTATTGAAAGCAAAGAAACAGCTCAACCCAGAGATAGACTGAATTCCATGTGGTGGAGCCCAGTAATCCAATAAGTGACTCAGCAGTGACATTTTATAAGGGGGAACAAAGGACATTAAGTAAAGTACTTAACTGGTATTTAAAAACTTACGTCATTGAAAGACTACTTGTTTGATAATTATAGGCTTAGATCATCGAAAGACATTACTTAATTGGTAGCAGATCATTTTAAGGTGCCATTTCCTGTGACAGGAACTCATAAGGCAGGACTTCCTGTGGTGGAAGCTCGAAAGGTGATTGGCTTAAAAGAACGTATGTGTTTTTCTCCCATTGATTACAATGCGGAAATCATAAGGGTATGTGATGGGGGGATCACAGGGTAGTGACATCATCATTATTGGACATTACTCTCTCAAGGGAGTCACAGTGTAGTTACATCATCTTTGCCAGACATTTCTTAGTTTCATAATTATGTCTGCATGGAAAATGGCTGTTGCTAGTGTGGAAATGGAACAAGCCACAGAGGAGTTACACACAAACCTCAAGCAGTCCACTACAGATCTTCTCCAAAGAAAAAAAAAAAACAAGCCCATTGCCATTGAGTCAACTCCTACTCATAGCAACCCTATAGGACAGAGAGTAGAACTGCCTCATAGGGTTTCTGAGGAGCACCTGGTGGATTCAAACTGTCAACCTTTTGGTTAGCAGTGGTAGCTCTTAACCACTACGCCACCAGGGTTTCCTCAGATCTTCTCAGGTACCTCAAATTTTAAAATTTCCTTACACAGCTCATGTGAAATCTTAGTCAAAAGTGTCCTTTCTTGTTTTGCCCTGGGGCTTTCTGCTTTATCTATTCATTACCCTCAAGTTTTAGAGAGTTTGTGTTATGCCAAAGAAGAGAAAATTGATGTTTCTTTAATTGTGCACCAAAAAAAAAAAAAATTTTAATTGGGGGGAATGTATAGATTTCTACTACTCAATATAAAGTTTTTGGATATTTATTAATGTGTTTGTTATATTAAAAAAAAATTAAGAATTCTGGTATTGAATCAGTATTATTTCCATTTTATCATTTGATACAGTAAGAAATAAAAGGAGAATGTTTCATAAAGTTTTATTTTTATTTATTTTATCTAAGAGTTAAAAAAGTACAAGAAAGTAGAAATTACTTATTAGACTATTTTACTTTACAGTTTTATACTTACTAGATAATATAAAATATGTAGATTTTAAATTTATTTATTTGCAAAAGTAAAATAAGGAGAAAAAGTTATACTGAGCTGAAAATTAGAACCCAACCAATACTTAAAGAAGAGTACATGCAGCTGTTAGTTGATCATCCCCTGCACACCAGCCCTCACGTCTTCCCTGACTTCATGGAATTTAAGGTATCACAATTTTTGGTGACTCTTTCCAGGCAGAGGAACACGAAAATGGGCAGCAGAAGTACTGCTATGAATCTGGCTGTGAATTAAATTAGTTATACAATAAATACTTTCTTCTGCATTGTAATATCTTGGTTTTTTTCATAAAATTTTTATTTGCAGACTTTCTATTTAAATCTACATAGGACAATCTCAATTTTGAATTCTCTGAAATACCGTATATACGAGGGGAAGTCAAAAAGTATTGCTACAAAAGCATAGAAATCTTTATTTAAAAAATATCAAAATGTGAATCTATTGGTTCTCAAAATATCCTCCATCTAGGTCTGTACACTTCTGAGGGCACTGTTTCCACCTTTCTAACTCTTCCCTGAAGAATTCTGCACTCTTTGAATTACACTATATCAAAACGACAGTTTTGGCGTCCTCAAGGGACTCAAATCGTGTTCCTTTTAAATGTTCTCTGAGTTTTGGGAACAAAACGAAGTTGAAGGGGCAAGATTAGGGCTGTAGGGTGGATGAGGTAAGGTTTCCCAACGAAATTCTCATAGGACAGCCCTTGCTACCCTCAAAGAATGAGCAGGTGCATTGTCATGATGGAAAAAAAAAATTCCTCGGTGCAATTTTCCTGTTCCTTTTCTCATCGATGCAGTTTTCAATTTTCTCAAAACTTCTTCATAATAAGCCCCCATGATCATCCTGTCCTTCGAGAAAATCTATCAAGATTATCCCTTTGGAATCCCAAAAAACAGTCACTATAACCTTCTAAGGAGTCTTGTCTCTCTTGGCTCATCTATGAGGTCTCCCTAACCTTCCTTAAAATGCTTGATCCATCTAAAAACTGTTGTTTTATGTTGGGCAGCATTCCCATAAACTTGTTGCAAACCTTCAATGATTTGGGAAGATGTCCACTTGAGTTTGGTTAAAAATTTTATACTAGCCCTGACTTCAAAATAGTTATTTTCCATGGCACAAAAAGGATTCTCTTTTTTTAAGGCACTCTAATGAGACTAAGACAAGTATATTACTGAGAGAACTTGCCTGCAGCCATCCATTGATCACAGAAACATGTTGAAACACGTTTTGTTTGGAATAAACCCATGCATGTGTGAACTGGAACCCTAGTAGCAATATTTTTTGACCTATCCTTGCCTATCAGGAATATGTTGAAGACTACATATTTAACCTCAATGTAGAAACATGCAAACTAACTTAATGTGGCAAATATTTACCTCTGTATACCAAAAAAATAAAACCAAACCCATTACCGTTTAGTGGATTCCAACTTATAGCGATTCTATAGGACAGAGTAGAACTGCCCCATAGGGTTTCCAAGGAGTGGCTGGTAGATTTGAACTGCCAACTTTTTGGTTAGCAGGCGTAGCTCTTAACCACTATACCACCAGGGCACCGCCTCCGTATACAGTGGATATAAATTTGAAATGAGCTCACTGTTTGTTAGTGAAATGCAAAGGAATTCCAAGTCTTAATCTTGGATATTACATAACTATAAATAAAATTTAATGCACACACGGACACACATATACAGGAAGTTCTTGCTTTGTACGGTTCCAATATGCATGGATTTTAGTTACTGTAATTTAGTTAAATAATGCCGGTACTTTGCAACACAGTTCAAATGTCAATGCCCACAGTATGTTCTGTGAGTACATTTAATGAAGTTTATATAAAGTACAAACTTCACCCCTAGCTCTTCAGACCACAAATCACTATGTAAATAATTGATGTGCATCATACTCAATGATCAATCATGTCTCTTCTTTCAAAGTCGGTGATTGGTCATTGTGCTTTTGTCATTAAGTTCAGTCACAGAAAAAAAGCATGTACTTGTGTTGCCTCCATATCTTGCAGTGACAAAGCGACAGAACATTTTACAAAACTTGGTAATGAAAAGACAAAAGTGCAGTAAAGAAATAAAAAGTGATAATACTGGAAGTGAAATTTGAATTGAACATAAGCAGAGTTATGAAATAGGGGCTGAACATGAGGGGCTGATGTCATTTGAGAGACTGGAGATACACACACAGAGGAACTTAGTAGAGGCAAATTGTCAAAATAAATGAAGAAATTTGTTGTGATAAGAAGAATGCAGATGTCCCAGAGGAAGTGACTCCAGCAAAATACACTGCATTAAAGGAAATCTCAAAGATATTTCATGACATTAAGAATAAAAGAGTGGAAGCTGATCCAAACTCAGAAAGGAGTATGACAATCAACTAAGGCATAGAAAATATGTTTGCTTCATATTATAAGTTATATGAGAAGAACAAGGCACACACTGTTCACACTATCCTTGATAAGTTTTTTGCAAAGAAATAAAATAATTCTCAATAGTTCTAATACTATAAATTACAGTGTACTAAATAACTTTTACAATTTTTTCATTCCCCTATACATTTATAACTAACAGTAAGAAAACTGATTGTTTTTACAAATATTTTAAAGGTCAAGGAGCAATCATAACTTTTCTTATTGATTACTAATGTGACTTTGAACAGTTTCAGATTGCACAATCATTTATATGGTCCTGCATTACCATGAAGAGTGATGACTGCAAATATATAATGTGATTAGGGTTTTAACCTCTAATTTGAAATTGATATGTGCATCTTTATCTGAGAATAATACCACTGGAGTCCTTAACGTCCCAATAATAAAGAAAAAATATTTTTGATGAGAGGTTTTTTTTTTTTTTTCTTTTTGGTCAACTAAGGAAAAATGTTTACTATCTTGACTGTAGCATTAGTTCTGAGTAAGATAAAGACATCTACAGTAACAAGAACAAAGGGCATGGTAAGGACAGAATGGATTCAGGAAAAATCCCCCATGCCATCTGGTGACTTAGCAAGACTAAAACAGAAGGTCTCTGTGTACCTCTCTAGGAGTCCTGGTGGCATAGTGGTTAAGTGCTCAGCTGCCAACCAAAAGGTTGGCCATCTGAACCCACAAGTTGCTCCACAGGAGAAACATGTGGTAGTCAGCTTCCATAAATATTTGCAGTCTTGAAAACCCTATGGTATGAGTATGGGGCAGTTCTACTCTGTCCTACAGGGTCACTGTAGGTTTTTTGATTTGGGTGTACCTCTCTCTGTTAACAAAGCAGGTACTGGTCATTTTTTAACAGCCTGAGAACCATGTGTCTCCAGATCATCTGTCAGTGAATCATCTGTCAAAAGGAAGACAGCTTTAAACTCTAAAGTTATTAGATATCCAGCAGAGATCAAATCACAAAGGTTCAAACTATGATGCTGTCTTAGTCATCTAGTGCTGCTGTAACAGAAATACCTCAAGTGGATGGCCTCAACAAAGCGAAGTTTATTTTCTCACAGTCTGGTAGGCTACAAGTCCAAATTCAGGGTGTCAGCTCCAGGGGAAGGCTTTCTTTCTCTGTTGGCTCTGGAGGAAGGTCCTAGTCATCAGTCTTCCCTTGGTCTGGGAGCATCTCAGCACAGGAACCTCAGGTCCAAAGGACGCGCTCTGCTCCCGGCACTGCTTTCTTGGTGGTATGATGTTCCCATGTGTCTCTGCTTGCTTCTGTCTTTTATATCTCAAAAGAGATTAGCTTAAGACACTAATCTTGTAGACCTCATCAGTATAACTATGATCTTATAACATCATAGTGATAGAGTTTACAACACATGAAATCACATCAGATTACAAAGTGGTAGACAATCACGATCCAGCCAAGTTGACAGATATTTTTGGGGGACACAATTCAATCCATGACAGATGCCAAAAAAAAAAAAAGCAATATGATACACACAACATAGATGAATCTCAAAATTATTATTCTTAGTGAAACAAGTCAGACACAAAGAATGATTCCACTATATAAAACTCTAGAAAATGTAAATTAATCTATAGTGATATAACGCAGATGGTAATTGCCCAGGGCAGGGGTTGGAGGGAGCAATGGATTGCAAAGGAGCTTGTCCATTTGTTATATCAACTTTTGGAGTCAACAGAAACATTTGTATTTTGAGTGTGGTGGTGGCTTCTCAGGCATATGCTACTGTCAAGACTCATCGAAGTGTTAGCTTTACATGGGTACAATTTGTTTGATGTAAATTATACCTCACTCTAGGGAGCCAAGACGTACTCTTCAGATTTTACATGTTTTCTACAAATATTTTTCATTCCTGTGTTCTCAGTCACAATTAAACCCTAAAAAGACTAACTAAGCATTTTTCACAGATGACAACTTCCTTCCTGTCTACTGCCATGTGCTGTTAGAGTCCTTGTTTCATTTATGTGTATATCTTTTGGTACCACAGTAGTGCTACAGTATTTTAATCATTGTGGTAGGATGAGAAAAGAACATGGGTGGATTCTATATATAAATCATGTATTCCCATTAGGTGACGATTAATCTATGTCAACCAAAGAAAGATTTTCAGGCCCTCAGAAAAGGACAAAGTAAATCTCCACAAGGCAGGTATGTTGTTAACTTCTGAATTCAAAGCACTAGCCACACTCATATAATGAGGGAAAAAATCATTTTTTAAATTTTAATTTTACTTTTTGGTTTTTTTTTTCTTGTAGATGTATAAGAGCTATAAATATATGCCATATACACTTAGTTTATAGTTGTATAGGTTATATATTGTTATAATAAAAATAGTTGAAGGTTATTTTTCCTTTAAAAGAACTTTTTAGATTGCTCAAGTTTCAGAAACACCTAATAAGATCACTTTGAAAATGCTGATAGTTTTGTTAAACTCTACATCTGAGATGGATGTTTCTATCAAAACTAGCATGTCATTAAAATGCAATTTAGAGGTATTATACTTTTAAAGCTCTAATGTTCCCTCTGGATGTACATTGTAAATATCCAATATTTTAGTGATATTGTAAACCAAGCAAGGCTAATTGACTTGACTTGATGAATAATTATGACTCCAAACAGTAAGAAAACATATTTCTGTTTCTAAGTAACAACTTACCAAATGAATTATTAGAACATAATTCAAAAACCAGGATTACTGACATGCACGGCATGATTTTTTGAAGAGCTAATAGCATCAACATATTTTCCTTTTTTTAATAATTGATTTTTTAAAAGATAACTCTGATAATTTCCCAGTTGGTTATGCTTAAAGGAGCTATGTTTTCCTTAGCAACTGGGGACCATAATGAGAAAACTGAAGATCGACAAAAATGCCAAGCTAGCCCATTTGTTACAGCTACTGCTAAACCCGTACAAAGGCATTTCCTGAGGACTCTCTGTACCTCTCCATTTCAATAAACCTGAAAGATGTAGCGTCTGCTTTCATTAGAGGAAAGCAGACTGGCTGAGGCGTCTTCCAACTTTGAAAACCAGAGGAAAAACAACAAGAAAAAATGTCCATTAGAGATAATTGTTTCATAGAAAATATACATAACAACTAGAACCTCTGTCTGGTCTTGTTACCCTCTTGTCCCACCCAGCTACCAACAGGTCACAAGCCCTTGAAATCTTGAGATACTTTTGCTGTACAGTCAACACAAGGATGACATGCCTTTGTTTTTGGAAAGAAATCTTTTAAAAGTAAATCCTTAATGATGATGGGCTTAGGAAGAGCAGATTACTTTTTATGGGAAAGCTAAATCAAAGCTACTTAGGACTTAACCTGGGGATATAGTTAATAGTACCTTTATTATTTTTGTACATCAAAATCTGCCTAAGATTAATTTTTACAGATTTTTGCAGGAAAATAACAGAAAAAGGGCTCACACTGTAGAGTATAAATAAGCCACACTTGAGCTTCATTGTCTGATTAACTACTTGAAGAAAGTATATAAGCCGTCACCATCCAAGGCAAGATGGCTTAATCATTTAGGAAACCAGACTCAGAGCTTTATTTCCACTGACCAGTGTGTTGACTTCTGCAAGTTGTTTCTCCTTTCTGAATATATATATATATATAAATGAAATTGATAGACTAGATATGACATTTTTAAGTCAAAGCTTCCATGGATATGCTGTAGAGGCCCCCGGGGACAAGCATGGAGAGTTATTGAGCAGGTGTTTCTCTCCTCATCCCCTACCCCTATTCAATAGGAAAATACTGCTATTATGTATATGTGTACTGGGTTTAATGTTGGATTTTTTTTTTAAGAGAAAAATGCAGCTAGATATGTGTTTTTAAGTGCTTCTCTATGATGCCTTCTAACATCAGTAATTAAATCCACTATCAAAGGAAAGTCACTCTCAGAACTGGTTATTACTGTTAATAATGACACCAGCATGTCACTAAAAGACAGATGGTTTTAATATAATAAGTTCCCTGCTTACAACCAGGTTGCGAGGCACACATTTGTTCATAAGCTGGTTATTTGAGAGATGGAAAGCATTCTTCCAAAGAAACAGTTTTTAAGGTGAAGTGGTTACGCTAGCTGAAAAAAAGAAAAATGAATTTAACTACCGAAGTAAAAGCAGTCCGTTTTCAATAAAGAAGAAGGGGGAAAAATACTCTCACAAAAGCTTCAGGTAAAATTCAGGGAAAAAAACAGTGTTATAGATTGAGCTTTTTAATCGTTATTTTTGATTGATGTTTGAAAACAAATGAGTTTAGAGATATTTAATGTATTTCAATATCTTCCTTGGCTTTAGAAATTATCCAAAGAGACATGATCTGGAGATAGCCTTTTACTGATGATGGCATGGTGACAGTGCAATTTAAAAAATAAGCCAGTGGTCATTGAACTCTACTCAGAATGAGATATTTGTTCAACACTGTTTAAATCCCGATATCCCACTCCAAGCTAAAACAAGCCTAAAGATCTTGTGTTAAAGATGGGAAACAGAAACAAAATAAACAAACAAAATACACTGATAGCAGCTTTCATCATCTAACCATCCCTACCCAGGTTCAAATATGTAGATTTTTTTATTTTTAATTAACAGTTGCTGATAATTCAGGGAATAGTTATATTAAGACTCATGGAATGCTTATATGCTTTCAAACTCCTCCCTGAGGTGTGACGTTTCAATACATGAAGATTCATAACAACAATATTTAGGAAGAGAATCTAAACATCTAGATAATTTATTCAATAGAAATATGCTGTGCCATGGGTTTCTTCTTAGATACCCTTTCTGGCCCTAGGTTTGTAGTTCTGCCAAAATGATTGGTCAGGCCACAGTCTGCCAAGTGATTGGTCTACTTACTATCTTCATAAGTGGCTTGCAGGTACTGGTCATTTGCTAGCTGCCTAAAAGACTTGTAATCCACCCAATAGGATCAAATGATTTACAACTACCTAGAGGATTGATGGTTTTATGATCCTGCTAGGAAAGGAACCCCTTAAAATTGACAACGTGTTTTTCTATATTAGTGGCCAATCTCCCAGAGGCTTTTGGGGACCTCATGATTAACAAAAGCCTGGAGCAGAGTGCATCCTTTGGACCCAGGGTCCCTGTGCTGAGAACCACCTAGACACAAATAAAAGAGTTGTAATGCAGGTCGAGGGCTGTAACACTGGAGACCAAGAGAGAGGACTGCAGTGGAGTCTTCCCATGGAGAAAGGCAGCTGTGGTGGGCTAGTCGGCCTAAGAAGAGGAGCTGGGCACCCCTAGGCGGGAGGTTAACAATGGAGCTGGGCATCCTGAAAAGGGGAAGAAGCTGTAGTCTAGGCCCATGTAGTCCAATTGCTGAGTAAAGCAGATGGTATGCTTGCTGCTGAGAGTTGTAACACTTGCTGACCAGGGTAGAGGTCTGAGTGTCCCCACCTGAACCCCTGCGTACCTGCTGACATCTGAACTACAAAACTACAGAGTGCCTGCTCGGTGATATAAGAATGGACATCAGTTTTGGAGGAAGGGTAAGTGGGTCCCCTTTAAAATGTAAGCAAGTCCTTCTCCTACAAAGTGGGTCATGGGTAGACGGGAGAGACCTACTCACCATAAGCGATCTATTCCTGTTGTTTACCATTTCCTTTCTATAAATAATAATAATGGCTTTCACTTTGCCAACACTATGTACGTGTCTTGTGTGTCCAGCTTCATTATACTGGATGAATGTAGCTCCCACGGAGTGGTTGATATCACTGGGCAAAGTCCTTATTCATAGCAGTCTCACTGCTGTTTGAAATTCTGAGGAACAATCTATGTGTAACTCGGGCAAACTACAAACATATAGTTATTTTGAATGCTATTAGTTCTACTTAACTAAAGCTGTCATATAAGAACAAGTTTCCAAAACCCTATGGAAAAGTCTGTTTCACTTAATTTGGAATATTTTCAGACTAAATTCATGGCTCATTAATATATTTTTCAATTTGATAAATAAATGGAACACACTTCAAAAGTGATCATAGCAATTTCTATAAAATTCTATGTTCACCAACCTTAGTTCTTGGATGTTTATATATTTTGGAAGCATTGATACGCTTCTTGACCTTCCAACAATAGAATAATTGGTCATCCCACAAAGATTTTAGTTTCCATGAGCCTGATTGTTGAAAATGGAAACTCCATATTATTATACCCCAAGATTACACCTATCATGAGATAGAGTAATGGGGGCATTCTGACTTAAAAGTTCATAAAAATTGACTACTCTGCATATATCCTGAAACCTTGCAATTATGAAGGAACGTTGTTAGTTAATCTGTATTCATCTTCATCATTAAAATAAGGATTCTTCCACATATTTATAAGAGTTTGACAGCTAACCAAAAGGTCAGCAGTTCAAATCCACCAGCCACTCCTTGGAAACCCTATGGGGCAGTTCTACTCTGTCCTATAAGGTTGCTATAAGTCAGAATTGACTCGACAGCAATGGTTTTTTTTTTTTTTTTAGTACAGGACTGCTTTCTTCAACCAGTCACAAATACACAAAATTCCTCCCCCAGCCGGTTTGTGATAAGAATGTATTAGTGTGTTCTTACAATGACAAAACAAAATTATATTCCCAATCCCCTCTCCCCCTATTACGGCACAAATTTCTCTGAACAAGAAATTTAAAGATTGAGTACATTCCCAAAAGATTGTGAACATTTGAAGGAATGTATTTCCTAAGCAATTATTTTTAGGAAGGTGGTGTGTACTTTTCCAGGCAGAGATTTCATTTCGATGTGAGCATAATACATCACATAGAGTAATTCTGTATCATTTGAGCGAGACAGACATCACCAAGAAACATACACATGCATCATGTGGTATATGAAAATTATGGCCTGATTAGTTTTTGTTTTTAATTTCAGGCAACACTGCAGTTTCTTGGTAACATAAATTTCAGAAGGAGAATAAAAATGATTCCTCTTTCTGGGAAAGCAAAACCAAAGGGTCAAGTATGACTTTTCTTAACAAAAAGTCAGCATGATCTTCCAATAGGGTCAATGTACTGTTGGATCATGCTCTTCCTTCTCTATTTTGTTTCTTCCTGTGTAGAAGCCAAAAATTACTCTATAGGAGAAATACTGTAGATTACAGATTTCTTCATTAGAAATTTGAATCTCCTTGGTTCTTGGCACATTATATTTATCCCACTTGTGAAAAAGTACATATCTGAAAATATTTTTTTAATTTACTGTAAAATAAAATTTTAAACATCAATATCCTAAAAAAGTGTACTTATGTAACAAATGTGTTTTTATTAATTTATCTTGTTAATTTTTATAATATAAAATAGTCTATAGAATCTTCCTGATTCTTAGTCATAATTCCCCAGTCATTACAACAGGTAATGGCTTCTAGAAACTCAAAGGGCAGGTAACAGTCTTCTGTATTCTACTAAAATCAATCTAGTTTGTAAATAGAGGACTTTGCAAGAATTTCAAGATTCTATTTCTGAAGAAACTCAGACTCTTCATAAAATTTATTCCAACGGCACTCATGTAGAATTTTAGTTAAACCCCAATTAAGAATACTCTGCTTCAGAAAATATATTTATGTTGGATTACAAAATTTATGAAGCATAAAGAGATGACTTAAATCAAAAGTGGAATGAATAACAAGGACAAGCAATAGTTGAGCTATGAGAGAGGAAACAAAATTTAAAATGACTTTGTAGGTAAGCTAAGTAGCTAAGTCACTAAAGTAGCTGAAACAAGAGAAAACCAAAAACTTACACAGCTATGTACAGTCAGATACAAGAGCAATATATGCAGATTTATAGCTAATTGCCTGTTTTTAATAATAACTGCTTTTTTTAAAAAAGCTTTTCATTAAGGTATATAATAGTAAACGGCAGCTTGAGGAGCTTCTGCATACCTTTGCACCCTGGTAACCACGAGCCCATTGAAGATACAGGACATTTCCAATACCTCAAAGGTTTCCTTCATGCACTATCTCAGTGACTACTCTGCGCGCCTGAGGTAAGCACCTTTCTCTCTAACCTATCACAACATGTTAGTTTTGCCAGTTCTTAAACTTCATATAGATAAAATCTATAGTATGTATTTTGACCATATTCTTTTCCTCATCTTTATAATCTGTATCTTCACTCATTCTCTATTTCTAAGCAGTATGCTGCTTTATAAGCGCACCACATAATTTACATGAGCGTGCTACTGGTAATGGGCACTCCAAGTCTCTTGGTCCTATTACACAGGCTACTCAAACAAGCCTTCTATAGTGTCTTTTGCTATCTCTTATTTCCAAACGAGAAGGATTAGTGGGGAGACTAAAAGTGGAAGATCCCCATCTTCTACGCAGTATGATGATGTGTTATCTGTTTATTCTCTACGTTACAATTATCATGAGTAGTGAAACCACTGAGCTCAGAGAGCCACTCCCTTCCACCCTTGATGGAATGGCAAGGCTGAAAGGCTGATGTATATGAATCACCTCTGACACTTGGGAGACAAAAAGGGTATTCAGGCTTAACAGAGACTTTTTTAGCCGTTTATGTGCTTGGAAACATACAAGCAGGTACTCACATATCAGTGGAAGCTATTTGAGAATGACAGCACTGAGGGTGTTTATTAGAGTTGACATGGCCAAGAGACTCATGACAATTTCAGGTTCAAATGATCATTTACCCAACAGATATTTATACGTCATTTGTTTTAAAAACATGGCCATGGCTTTTCCAAATGGTTCAAGTAATTTCCCAAACTATCAACATAAGAATCATATTCTATGTAATTAACATATCATGATTCATTTCTTGTTGCCTTAATACCTCCAGCTCTCTCCTTTGCTAGGGACTTGGTCGACAGCCCCATTTCAGAAAATACAATTATATACTGTGCAAGATCAAGGTTAATTTTGAAGCAGTTCATGTTTTTCACGAATCTTAAAAACTTTGATTGAAAAATGTCATGTAAGACATGAGTTTGTTTTATTCCTTAGTGTGTTGTTCCTGTGTACCTTTATATTTCTAAAATGGGAAGAGATTTTTCTCAATGCAACATCTTGATTTTTAAACTAATAGCAGACATTTTCTAGTTAAAAATGTTCAATTTTGCCTCATATTTTCTCTGATTTATTGAATTATTTATTCTTCTACTTGCATCACCTCCAAAAATGCAGAGCACTCACTCTTAATATTTTTAATTCTAAAAGAAATTCATTTTTTTATAGATGAAACAGTTGTTCACACAGAGAATCAATGTAAATTATATTTGAAAAGTTAAAAAGGCATCTATAATTTAGAACACTACACAAATAAATAATCATTCTTGAAGTTCTATAAATATTACTGATTCAGTGGTTAAGCGCTATGGCTGCTAACCAAGAAAGGTTGGCAGTTCAAACCCACGAGGCGCTCCTTGGAAATCGTATGGAGCAGTTCTACTCTGTCCTATAGAGTCACTGTGAGTCAGAATTGACTCGACAGCAACAGATTTAGTTTTTTGTATCTGTATATTAAATTAAAAACTTAAATATTTGATTTGCTCAATTCATAACACTTCTTTGCTCCACATCATTTTATTTTAGTCATATACCATTCAAAAAAGAAATTTTTGAGAAAATGTCATAAAATCATAGCTTTTAATTTTTTTAACAGATAATCTAATATCCATATAGTTATATAATGAGTATATTTTGCAGTGTTTTGGTATAAAAAATCTTTACTCTGTCATTGGAAAAGTCACAGCAAGCTCTTATTGTACCAAGGTAAGTCAATTTTTCTCATTGTTTTTAAAATACATGTTTCTTTAATATTATAGAGCAAATTAAAAAAGGAAAAGTGAGTAAGTGAATGCTTAATATGCTAAGTATTGTTTTGACTATAGTAACCTTATTTTCTGTGGTGATAGGATTACCAAATTCCACGTTGTTGGTAGAGTAATTTCATTCAGGCATTATCAAAATCTTTCGTGGTATTGCCTCTAAAACATTGGGGAAATATGCATTGTATGACCCATCAATATACCCAACTGATAAACAATCCCTCAAACAGTGTGGATTAATGGATTAATAACAACATGAAGAGAGGTCTTTAATAGGCTGCTATAGGGCTGTCAATATTTTATCAAAAACTTGGAAGATGAGAGAGAAGGCATGGCTGTCAATTTTATAAATTATTGGAAACCAGAGAGGTTAATTAATATCAGAAATAATATGCAAGAAATGATGAACTCAGGTCAACATGATGAAATTTGACAGCTGTAAATATAAAGTATGGATTCTACACTAAAAGATTATAGCAGTGGAAACCAGCTTGATGTTGAGAGTGTTTGTGTGTGTTTGCTTGTATATGTACATCGATGATGGTTAGTCTCTGGGTGGTGCAAACAGTTGCACTTGACTACTAACATAAAAGTTAGTGGTTTGAAACCACCCAGGGGTACCAGGGAAGAAAGGCCTGGTGATATGCTTCCATTAAGATTAGAGCCAAGAAAACCCTACGGAGCAGTTCTACTCTGTAACAGATGGGGTTACCATAAGTCAATTGACTTGATGGCAATGGGTTTGATTTCAAGTTTTGGCATATGATGATTAAAAAAAGAAAAAAAAACTTAGTAGTATTAGTTATAGATTTTCTTAGGCTGCGTTCTTTAGAGAAGCAAAACCAGTAAAGTATATAAATACCTATATTCAGAGATTTATATAAAAGAAATGGCTCACATGGTTGTAGAGATTGGAACATCCCAAATCTGTGGGTTAGGCTGGAGGCTTCTCCTGATTCAAGTAGCCACAAGAGCTGGCGAACCCAAGATTTTCAGGTCAGACAGCAGGGCTCTTGCTTACAGGCTGTAAAGATCAAAGAATCCCAAGATCGGCAGGCGAGACCACAGGTAAGCTGCTAGCTCAAGTCCCAAGAAGTGGAGGTCAGAAGAACAGGGGCCAGCTGCAGGATCCAGAGCAAGAAAAAGCCCATGAGCCTTGCCAGAATGTCTAGTTGTATTTAATGTAGGTGTTAATTAAGAAAAACAGATGACAGGAGCACCTGGATGTTTGGGTTGCATTTGTTGTAGAGCAAAGCTTGAATGCTATTTCAAGTTAAAATAAAGAGGTTTATTGTGGGTTTAATATAATTGCAATTGGGGAACTACGTAGCCTATTGAAAATGGAACCAGGTAGTCCTGGGCAGTTTTGTTATACAAGTATTATTATGGGTAAAAAGAGGAACTAAACCATTGTTGTTGTTGTTAGCTGCCATCGAGTTGGCTCCAAATCACAGCAACCGTATGTACAGCAGAATGAAACACTACCCAATCCTGTGCCATCCTTACAATAGTTATTATGCTTGAGCCCACTGTTGTAGCCACTCTGTCAATCCACTTCATTAAGAGTCTTCCTCTGTTTCCCTGACCCTCTACTTTACCAAGCATGATGTCCTTCTCCAGGGACGGAGCCCTCCCCTGATAACCTCTCCAAAGTCTGTGAAACGAAGTCTAGCCATCCTTGCTTCTAAGGAATATTCTGGCTGTATTTCTTTCAAGATAGATTTTTTGTTCCTTTGACAGTCCATGGTATGTTCAATATTCTTCGCCAACACCATAATTCAAAGGCATCAGTTCTTCTTCGGTTTTCTTTATTCGTTACACAGCTTTCGCATGCATATGAGGTGACTGAAAACACCACAGCTTAAGTCAGGGGTAACTTAGACTTCAGGGTGACATCTTTGCTTTTTAACACTTTAAAGAGGTCTTTTGCAACAGATTTGCCCAATGCAATGCATCGTTTGATTTCTTAACTGCTGCTTCCATGGATGTTGATTGTGGATCCAAGTAAAATGAAATCCTTGACAATTTCAATCTTTTCTCCGTTTATCATGATGTTTCTTATTGGGCCAGTTGTGAGGATTTTTGTTTTCTTTATGTTGAGGTATAATCCATACTGAAGGCTGTAGTCTTTGCTCTTGATCAGTAAGTGCTTCAAGTCCTCTTTACTTTCAGTGAGTAATCTTCATAATGCAGGTTGCTGATGAGTCTTTCTCCAATCTTGATGCCGTGTTCTTCTTCATATAGTCCAGCTTCTCGGATTATTTGCTCAGCATACAGACTGAATAAGCATGGTGAAAGGATACAACCCTTATGCACACCTTTCCTGACTTTCAACCAAGCAATATCCCTTTGTTCTGTTTGAACTACTGCCTCTTGATCTATGTACATGTTCCTCATGAGCACAACCAAACCATAGGAGGGCAATTACAGGAAAATCAGTGAATATTGTGATAATCACACTCTGGCTGGTTACTGATTATTAATAGTATAGTTCAATCCATTGCTGTCGAGTCAATTACAAGTCATAGTGACCCTATAGGACAGAGTGGAATTGCCCGATAGGGTTTCCAAGGAGTGGCTGGTAGATTTGAACTGCCAACCTTTTGGTGAGCAGACTGAGCTCTTAACCACTGCGTCATCAGGGCTCCAATAGTATAGTTAGTGATAACAAATAGTTTCACAGGATGCTTGGATTATTGTCACAAGATGCTTACATGTATTTTCTTTGTCTATCTTGCAAAAAATACCTTGCTGGCAACAACACCTAGACCGCACTCTTCCTGAGTGTGTATATTTTGAAGGGTGCAGATGGTCATTTGGTCAAGACCCCTTGAAGCATACGGTTTCACATCCTGATTTTGATCACCAAGGAAAAACATGTTCTCAAAAACATAGTTGTTAATCTAGAAATTCAGATTAAAAGTAGACAGCACAGTCACTGAAAGTTTTCTTTTCCTGAGACACATTAATAGAAAAATAGTGTCTTGACCAAGGGAACTACCAGCTTCTCACTACGTTTTCTGGTTGTACCACAAACTATACACAAGTTTGAGGACTACATTTTAAGATAGACTTTGTGACAGATTGAATAACTTTCCAATAGTCATTCTTAATCTTTTGGAATAGCAGACTCCATCTCATTTGAGAATCTAAAGGAAACTATAGACATCTCACTAGAAAATTATGCATAGTTACATATGCGCAAAATTTTGTATACAATTTCAGAAGGTTTACAGCTTTCTTTGAAGCCCATCTATGAATTTCCTAGATCTCTGTGGACTTTAGTTTAAGGACCTCTAATCTAAGATCAAGTGGTGAGGTGGTGACTGTTAGTGATTCCCTAAGGTATGAAGACATTTAAAGTAATTGGAGATGTTTAGCCTGGAGTAAAGAACACTGAGAAGATGGGAACAAAATAGCTGCCATCACATATTTTAAAAAAATGTTCGTGTTTAGGAGTTACTACATTTATTCTGCATATCTCCAGTGGGAAGAACAGAAACATCAGGGAGACACATTTTGTGTAACTAGAAATAGGCTGAATGGGAGGAATTTAATTCAATTCAACATTCAATCAGTATTTTCCACATGGTCTTCTCTGTGCTAGACAGGGGAGGGTGAATGTGCATATCTAATGAATAAAACATAGTCTCTTTCCTCAGGATGTTTATAGAGAGGAAAGTTCCAACTCAAAAAGCAATTTTCCTTGAAGAAGGAATTTTTTTAAAAAACATGCTAGCCCTTTTATGACTATATGGTACAGATGGTTGGTCAATCTAGAGTAGATTTTTATTATTATGAAAACGATGATTTGAATGGTCCCTCATAATTATGTCAATCGATAGTATTTTAGTAGGACTCATTGCCCTGGGGAAGCTATTCATAGCTATTATTCTTAAATTTCTTTTGTATGCAGAGGTGATACCTGGAATGTGAGTGGAATAAAGTTTGCACAAGGACCAAGGAGCATCTTCAGAGAAAAGGAATTCAGGTTTTTTTCTTTCTTTTTCTTTTTTTTTGAGGATGCATCTTATTAAGAGCATCTGACATAGATTGGAATGTTCCAGATGGGTGGTTGTTTCAAGAAAACAACCTCAGAATAAAATTCATCCTAAAAAGTGACACCAGATCCTAGCTGTTCTTAGGTGAGAGCTGGTTCTAGTACAGTGTGCTATTTAGCTGCCTGACTTAGCTCTACCTGACCTAGCCACACTGACAAAGAAATCTCATTTTAAGTGAAATGTTTGAGCCCGTTGGTGTGATCCAGAAGAGCTGTAATCTTGAGAGCGTAGAGTGCCATGAGATCTTTCTGTAAATCTGTAGGAGACCTTGACAAGCAAAGACATCAGTGAGGCACTGAGTGCAGTTGCATTGGGCAGGTCTGTATCAGTTTTCAACAATGAATATCTTTCACTGCAACAGAAGTACTGACTTCTGGAAAATGGTCACCTTAGGCTCTCCAGCCTTTGCCTTACCTGGTGTGAGACTGAAGGACTACTCCTTTAAAGGGAATAGACTCTGAGGAATTTTGAAACATGTGGGCTGAGGGTGTAGACAGTCTAGAGGGTGATGCTTAACTTTGGTATGTGGTGGAACTATTAACCAAGATAGGTAGGTAGGTAGACAGATAGATAGATAGACAGATACATACATACATACATACCTGGCATTGACTTGCCTCCCACTCATGGTGACCTTATGTAAAACAGAAGAAAATGTTGCCCGATCCTGTGCCATCCTCACAGCATTTTTAAGTCTATCATTGTGGCTATTATGCCAATCCACCTCACTGAGGGTTCCTCACCCTTGTTGGCCCTCTACTTCATCAAGGATGATGTTCTCCACTAGCAACTGATCTCTCCTCATGATTTGTCCAAATCAAGTGAGTCAGACAATGTTCTGTTGTAATCCATAGGTTTTCACTGGCTAATTTTCAGAAGTAGATCACCAGGTCTTTCTTCCTACTCTGTCTTAGTATGGAAGTTCCGCTGAAATTTGTCCAGCAAGGGTGGCTTTGCTGGTATTTGAAATACCAGTGGTATCACTTCCAGCATCATAGCAATATGGTCAAGCTACCATAGTACTGACAAACGGGGTGGATGTGTGTGTGTGTGTGTGTGTGTGTGTGTGTGTGTGTGTATACACAGGATCATTGTATCCCAAAGGAAGTATACCTGAATTTGTAGGTATACATTTTCCTTTCCATTGTTGCCTATTACAAATTAGGATAGTGATGGGAACTGAAAAGAATATAATGCCCTGGTTTATTTCCTGAAATTAAAGTCTATGAATTATTCTAGAAAGAAACAAGATCAGTTGATGAGTATGATACATTGCTCACTGCAAAGGGCTTGCTCATCTTGAAAAGCCTTTCTATGTTCAGTTGTTTTAATATAAAGATTCTAATCTTGGGTAATCATACAGCAGTTGTTTTTCAATAGATGGACATTATAATTCTTTATAATCACCTGTGTCACTTGTACACATTGGCTACATATCACCCCACATTAAGTAAATAGAATTCTATCAGTTTTGTGCCTGATCATCATACATATTTTTAATTAAAAATATCCAGATGATTTGAATTTTAAGCCAAGAATGAGAAATATTACTATAGAACAGAGGTTCTCATAGTGTGGTGCAGTATTAGCCCCACCTGAGAACTAGTTGAGATGCCAATTCCCTGGTTCTGCCCTGACCTACTGAATCAGAAATTCTCAGGGTGGGGCCCGGAAATCAGTGTTTAACATGCCTCCAGGTGATTCTGATGCCTACTCACATTAGTGAACAATGTTATAAAGCCATATAATTTTTCTACTAGTTAATACAAATCAGACTTGTTCATTAACCAATTACCAATGTCCTGGAGGTAAGAACCATATCTTATATTTCTTCTATATCCACCAAGAATCTAACTAAACATGCAAAATATACATTAGGCTCCCAGTAAATATATGTTGATTAACCTGGCCTTCTGTATTTGAAGGTGATTTTTATGCCCAGAGTGACAGGATGCTGATTATGTTCATCCTGTAAAAGTCCCTTGTTTCTTTTGGGTTTTTTTCTTTTTTTCCTTCTCTAATAAAGATCAATAGAATTAGGTAAAACTCTGCTGTGCCTTTTTTCAGTGTCTTAGACTGTGTTCTCTAGAGAAGTAAAACCAGTGAAGCACATACACTTATGTATGTATGTATCTACATATATATAATATAT
>NW_004443941.1:21984246-22014721 GCF_000243295.1 Trichechus manatus latirostris
GACAAATCCCAAGATCAACAGGTAAGCTGCTAGTTCAAGTCCCAAGAACCAGAGGTCAGATGAACAAGAGCCAATGGCAGGATCCAGAGTGAGCAAAGGCCAGGGAGATTTGCCAGAAAGTCCACATATATTGGATGCAAGCCACACCTCCAAGGAAACGCCCTTTCAACTGATTGGCTACTCTAGCAGATCTCATCATGGAGGTCATTACATTATATCACATCTCATTACAGAGGTGATTACATCATTAGATAGCTGCCGGACTACATCATAACTGCCAAACAACTGAGAATCATGGCCTAGCCAAGTTGGCACGCAACCTTAACCCCCACATGCAGCACCTATTTATTGAGTGTGGACCATGTGCCAGACACTGTTCTAGATCCTAGGATACCTCAGTGAACAAAATAGATAAAGATTTCTCCCTTCAAAGAGAAACTTCTGGTGGGAGAGTCAGAAAATAAGCAATAAACACAGAAACAAATTATGAGGTGGGAGATTGAGCCAAGCAGGTGTCTGCATGATGAGCTGTTTAGGCAGAAGGAACACACAGATAGACTAAAGCCTGTAAAATAGGACCATCCCTGAGGTGTTTGAGGACCATCCTGGTGAGCAGTGTGGTTGGGTCAGTGTGAGCAAGGTGGGGAAGTTAGCTGAGGGCCAGAGCAGAGAGAGACTTGTAGGTCATGGTAAGGATGTTGGCATTTACTCAGAGTGAAAAGGGAGCCACTGGAGTGACATGGTATTGTTTACGTTTTAAGTGGATCACTCTAGTTGCTGGGTGACAATAGACTGCAGTACAGCAAAGGTAGTAGCAGGGGGATAAATTACAGGGCTCTGGCAATAGTCGGAATTGACTCAACGGCAGTGGGTTTGGCTTTTGTTTTGGCAATAATCTAGGCAAAAGAGGATGATAACTCAGATTAGGGTGTAAAAGATCCACTATTAAGATTCTGAGTATATTTGGAAATTAGAGCCAATAACATTTGCTGATGGGTCAGATGTAGGGTGGGAGAAAAATAAAGGAATCAGGATCATTCCAAGATTTTTGGCTCAGACAATTGGAATGATGCCAGACAGAAAAAAATTATTGGAAATGCAAAAAATATATTTATAACAGTAAGATGATACACACGCAGTTATGCTCTCTTCTCTTAAGCCTAAGAAAGGAATATTAAGTGTCCATTTCTGATGCCAAAAGAAAGGACACTAGCCCTTTACCCACCCTTTGCTTCTCTTTATTGCCAATTGGTTGCCAGCCCCTGAGTTTGAGAACGATGGTATCTATTTCTATTTTAAAGTACTCACATTACTTCCACTGAAGGATGTATACCTAAGAGATTTTTATTCACTTATTTATATATTCAGGAAACATTAATCCCGCCCCAGGCAATGAGAAGGCACTGATGATAAATTGCTAGCAAGATAGACATGACCTTGCTATTGTGGAGCTTCCAGTAAACAAGATAACTTGATCACACAGGGCCCTTAGCTTCCATTCGAAAGCTCGTTTTATTGCCTCTTCCTCTCTTGTACTGGCTGAAGCATACCTTAAAGACACAGTCTCTCGAATTTTACTGCCACAGTATGACTGACTTGGAGAAAGAATACCTACAGAATTAACCCAGGTATAGAATCCTGTTTCTTCATTCGAGATACAATAGAGAAAGGGAATTAAGGTTCTGTACAAGAATGAGTAACATGAACCTGCCTAATGTGACTCAGGCAATTTACTTCAGTCTTTTTGCAACAAGGTCTATGTGTGTGAGAAACATAAATACATCATACCTAGAAGCAATAACAGAATTTACAAAGAATGTTGACCTTGAAAAGATTTTTCCTTCTTTTTTTTTTACAAATATCTTAGCCCAAGAAAAGGAAAATGAAGACTGTCAGTTACATTTAATGGTCTCTAGGTGGTGCAAACAGTTTGTGCTCAACTACTAACCTAAAGTTTGGAGGTCTGAACCCACCCAGCAGTGCTTTGAAGAAAGGCCTGGTGAACTGCTTCCATGAAGATTCCAGCAAGATAACCCTATGGAGCAGTCATACTCTAAAATACTTGGGGTTGCCAGGAGTCATAATCAAGTCTACCACAACGGGTTTGGTATTTGTTTGTTTGCTTTCTTAATCAGTTACATTTAGGAAACTAGTAATCCCTAGACATTGATTTATTTTAAAAACCATCTGTGCTTAGAATGCAGTGAAGAAAGAAAGACACTTTTTTGTGGATCTGCACATATTAGGAAAAATGATTTCCATGAAAAGCCAAGGTCTTTGACAGCATATTTAAGTTTCCTAGATGGCTGAAAATGTTACCAGCACCAAAAAGCTATCATTAAAAACTTATTTTCCACAGCTTCAAATGCAAATTTTTTTTCTCAGCATTTAAGCTTTTAATTGTGATTTCCCCACCCAAAGTGGCTCAAGAAATAATTTCATGAATTAGATGCGATGTATGCAATGTTTAATGAGATGTTCTGTTCAATAGCTCAGAGGAACATTTTTATGCAGAAGATAAAATAAAAATATTACATTTTGAACTTTGAGTGGGGAAAATTATAAACTTAAGAATTGAATCCATACAGAAATGACAGCTTCCCAGAATATTATTAAAAAATGTAGTCCTTCCTCTGTATTCCCCTCCTACCCTCAGCAATAACAAAAACAACAAAAGATAAATCTTGATGTAAAGCCACTTTCAGCGCATGATGTAGCCAGTTCTAGTGCAGTGTGTACCATCCTTTCAGTATTACAGGCTGCCTTAAAAAAAATGATTTTATAAGCCATGCTTTTGCTCCATGCAGCCCCGCAAGCGTAGGAAGGATAGCTAGTGTGGAGTGCCAGCCTGTCCATCAAAAACCTTTATGATGTGCCAGACATGTGCAGAGTACTATGATTCTCACTATGGGATATTATTGTGTTTCTGTGCCTCCAGAGAATACAGAAATTTCAGAAGATTCTAAGATGTAGAATAGAAACGATATGCAGAAGAAGACAAATGCTTTCTAGGAGAGGTCGTTATATGAAGGCAGACCTAGGATAATCTTGGAATGGAACAATATAAAACTGGCTGTAAGTATCCTAGGAGATATCTATATGGACCATTATAATAACTTATGCATTATGGACAATGCATATAGTTTTCAATTGGTTTTTTGAAATGATCCAGGTCACTGTTTTGTTTCACAGTATTTATATAAAGTAAGGAGTCTGAGTGGCACAAGCAGGTTGCGGATGATTGCTAAGCAAATGTTTGTCAGTTCAAACGCAGCCAGTGGTTCTGAGGAAGAACTGTCTGGCAAACTGCTTCCATAAAAATTACAGCCAAGAAAACCCTATCGACCAGTTGTACTCTGTAACACATGGGGAAGCCAGGAGTTACGGGCCAACTCAATGGCAGCTAGCAACAACAATATGCAGGTAAAACAAAACAAAACAAAGTTCATACAAACCAGTACAAACATGCAAGTGTCAACTGACGTGAGCATCTTGAAGCTTCTCAAACCTAGAGACAAAGTTGGGCTTACTCTGGAAAGGAAAACACAAGTTTGCATGACCTATGGAGCACTGGTGGTGCAGTAGTTAAGAGCTACAGCAGCTAACCAAAAGGTTGAGAGTTTGAATCCACTAGTGCTCTTTGGAAACCTTATGGGGCAGTTCTAGTCTGTCCTATAGGGTTGTTATGAGTCAGAATGGACTCGACGGCAACAGGTTTGGTTTTTGTTTTTTATATCCTTTGAAAGCTGAAAATCTTTTCTGGATCCCTAAACTTGAGTTTACAAGACTATCTCTGCTTTGCTGTGTCACATTAAGCATATCACAGAAGTATGTTTTCAGAGTTATTACTTGGAAGAAGAACAGATGCCAAATAAAAATTTAACTTCTGAATACACCATTTTTCTTCACAGATCAAGTAAATTTTGTTAAATTTTGGATTGAAGTTTTGGATGGCATTCAATGTTCTTTTCCTCACATTTTAAGAGTCTTGTATCTCTTGCCAAGTACATAAACCAAATTGTATTGGAACTTTAACTCTCCTAATAAGAAGTCTCATGTATTGCCTCCCCCCATAGACTGGGCTCTCATTTATTGAAGCCATCTTTTCTCAAACTGCCAAGTTCTTCTTTTGCTAAATGCTCATAAGACTCTCTCTTCTCATTGACTCTCTTCTTGAGTTCACATTTTATTCCTCAAGGATCTCTGAATCTGGTGATTTTCCCTCCAGATAAAAATATTCTCTCCTCCTCATGTCTTTCTTACCCACATAATATCCCATGAGCACTGTCTTTACCTTCTGAAGATATTGATATCCCTATCATCAGGACAAGAGCATTAGATGAAAAGTCCCTTTTCTTAATTCAAATAGCAAAAATAGTGTTATTAAACTGAAGTTACAGCCAGATGTGATGAACCAAACAATTTTTTATATCCTATTTGCCCTCTCTCTTTGAAAAGAATGTTAGTGTTTGCAAGTGGTGGCGACAGGTCTGGAGAAAATGAGTTTCTTAATATTGTGAAAAAATGACAATAATGAAAGAAACATTTCAAACCAAGTTTTTACTGACTCTCAAAAGAATACGTAAAATTAAATGAGTTATTTAAATAAAGGACACTAGGTCAATGATTCTGGCTCATTCATTCATAAAAACCTTTGTAAAGAAGAAAAAGTCATTTTTTTTTCTTTTTAAGGCAGAACTTCTTTTCGAAATAAACCTTAAGTAGAAGCCCAGTGTAAAGCTTCTCAGCTTTTCTAACCAAAACAGATATAGGGGAAGACTAGGGACGTCCTCTCGCATTCACAATTCCCTCATTCTCCCCCACAGGCAGCTGTGAGGACTTTATTAAAATCACGAAGATTTTCAGAGCACAATATGAAAACAACAGCATTAAGGATTATCAATCTCTGGAAGTCAATGTCTATGATTTGGGAAACTCTCATCAAGCAATACTTATGGCATATTCTTATCTGGTAATTGTTTTAAATTGTCAGTTGAATATCTAATATTTAAAGAAAAATAACATTATAAATATGTTTGTCTATCAGATTTTATATTAGTATTTCAACAAAAGGTTTACAAACTGACTTTAAAATAACTATCTGTTGCCACATTGGACTATGTATTTTTATGCAAATAACGTGTGCCTTCTACATTTGTTTGCCAACCACTCCCTCCCCCCTTCAAGGTATTTTTGTAAGTGTGGCTATGCTAATTTTTTTTTTTTTAACAGTAACACATAAAAACAAATTGGCATAACTGCTATAGCTGCGCTTACAAAAATAACTTGCAGGAGAGGGAGCAGTTGGCAAAAAAGCATAGAAGGCGCATGTTATTTGCATAAAAATACGGTATATTCATTTTAAGTGGCAGTGGCAAAATGTGGTCATATTGCAAGCACATCACTTCAACTGTGGTTCTAAAAGGACAAATGTACAAGGGGACCAATTACCAAGAATGGACACTTCTGTGGAAAGAAGTTTGAAACTGGTTTTATTTTGGCACCACCCAGCAGTTATGGTAATTTTTGTTACTCTAACTAATGTCATATTCCTAGAGACCACCAAAGGGTATAAAGATGGAACTCCTATGATTCAAATAACATTTCTTAAGTTTTCTTTCTTCCAAAGAGACATAGTTCATAACATCTACCTACTGAAAAAGAAGAGGCATTATTTTTTTCAAATTTTCTCTGAATTTTTAAAAAAACATCAAAATGAATTAACTAAGAAGCAATTAAGAAAAAAAAATACAATTTGGTAATTTAGCCAATTACTGAATGAATATACAGAGCACTGTGCCTTTTTAATAGTATAAGTAATAACTAGTGAGAAGAAAAAATAAAATAATTGCTAGTTCTTCATTTGATAACATAAGAAGTAGAAATATCCAGTAATATTTTCCCAAGAAATGAGTAGCACTCATAAAAACTCTGTAAAACTTTACTGTGGTCATTTAAACTAATTTTAGGAAGGCTAAGATTGTAAAGACATTATCTCTAAATAAATCTATGCATTCAATGATATTCTCCATTAAGTATTAATTCATAAAATGTTATATATTTATTTTGTAAATTGGCAAAATAACTTTAAAGATTAGAGGTATAAATATGTTAGAATAATCAGGAAAATTCTGAAAAGAAGAGTAATGAAGAACAACCTGTCTTGTCACATTAAAAGATGTTGTTGTTGTTAGGTGCTGTCAAGTTTATTTCAACACATGGCAACCCCATGTGAGAGAGCAGAATTGCCCTGTAGGATTTTCTAGGCTGAAATCTGTAAGGGAGCAGATCGCCAGGTCTTCCTCCCAGTCATGGATTGAATTGTGGCCCCCAAAAATATCTGTCAACTTGGCTGGTATTATGTGATTGTCCACCATTTTGTCATCTCATGTGATTTTCTTATGTATTATAAATCCTTTTTCTATGATGGTGAGATGAGATTAGTAGCAGTTGTGATAATGAGGCAGGACTCAATCTACACGATTCTGTTGTGTCTTGAGCCTATCTCTTGTGAAATAATAAAAGAGAGAAGAAAACAGGGAGAAATAGGGACCTCATACCACCAGGAAACAAGAGCCAGGAGAATAGCAAGTCCATTGGACCTGGGGTCCCTGTGCTGAGAACTCCTCAACCAGGGGAAGACTGATGACAAGGACTTTCCCCAAGAGCCAACAGTATGCGAAAGCCTTCACCTGGAGCTGGCACCCTGAATTCAGACTTCTAGACTCCTAGACTGGGAGAATGAACTTTTGTTTGTTAAAGCCATCTACTTGTGGTATTTCTGTTACAGCAGCTCTAGATAACTGAGACACTCCCACTGAGACACCAGGTGCGTTGGAACCATCAAGCCTTCAATTAGCAGTTGAGCACTTAATCATTGTGCCATGAGGGCTCCTTAAAACATGATATAAATTTCTATAATTAAAATAGTTAAGTTCTGAAGAAGGAATACACTGACAGAGAACTGAAAGAAAATTATAATTCTAAAAATAGACTTCAGTGCATATAGCCATTTAACACTCAGCAAAATTGTCTTCTTAACTAATTGGAGAACATGATTTACTCCCTAAAAGGTAATAATAAAAACAATGCCTTGCCTTTTTGAGTAGGAAAGAAAAAAGATATATTCATAATTCATTGGTTATTCTGAAAAAAACACAGATAAGATACTTAAATACAAAACCAATAACATTATCAGAATTAAAAAAAAATTGGCTCAAATATCGTAATAATTATTGGACAAAAGGGGGCTTTTCTGAGTAGAATGCCAAACACAAAAGTCATATGTGGAAAGGTTGATCAAATTAGACATTATAACTTCCTTTACTAATTAAACACTAAAAAGAAATTTAAACAAATTTAAAAGATAAACAAGACACTGGTGAAATTTTTTACAAGACATAGCAGATAAAACTAATTTTCTTAAAGTACAAAAGGCTGTTAATGGACTTTATAAAAATAAAATGGATAGCTTAATTCAAATTAAAAAAAGAGGAAGGAAAGCAGGCAGATCACAGGAGAATACTTACGAATAACCAAAAAACTTGTGAGTATATCCCACCTGAATTTAGAGACCATCTCAAGAACAGACTTGACACATTAAACACTAATGACCAAAGACCGGACGAGTTGTGGGATGACATCAAGGACATCATACATGAAGAAAGCAAGAGGTCATTAAAAAGACAAGAAAGAAAGAAAAGCCCAAAATGGATATCAGAAGAGACTCTGAAACTTTCTCTTGAACATTGAGTAGCTAAAGAGAGAGGAAGAAATGATGAAATAAGATAGTTGAATAGAAGATTTCAAAGGGCGCCTCCAGAAGACAAAGTAAAGTATTATAATGAAGTGTGCAAAGAGCTGAAGATAGAAAACCAAAAGGGAAGAACACACTCGGCATTTCTCAAGCTGAAAGGACTGAAGAAAATATTCATGCCTCAAGTTGTAATATTGAAGGATTCTATGGGGAAAATATCAAATGACACAGGAAGCATCAAAAGAAGACGAAAAGAATACACAGAATCACTACACCAAAAAGAATTGGCCAAAGTTCAACCATTTCAGCAGAGAGCATATGATCAAGAACCGATGGGACTGAAGGAAGAGGTCCAAGTTGCACTGAAGGCACTGGTGAAAAACAAGTCTCCAGGAATTGACAGAATACCAACTGAGATGTTTCAACAAATGGATGCAGCACTGGAAGAGCTCACTCATCTATGCCAAGAAATTTGGAAGACAGCTATCTGGCCAATCAACTGGAAGAGATCTATATTTATACCCACTCCAAAGAAAGGAGATCCAACAGAATGTAAAAATTATCAAACAATTATCATTAATATCACACACAAGTAAAATTTTGCTGAAGATCATTCAAAAGCGATTACAATAGTACTTTGGCATGGAACTGCCAGAAATTCAAGCTGGAGTCAGAAGAGGTTGTGAAATGAGGGATATCAGTGTTGATGTCAGATGGATCCTGGCTGAAAGCAGAGAGTACCAGAAAGATGTTTACTTGTTTTATTTACTATGCAAAGGCATTTGACTGTGTGGATCATAACTGATTATGGGTAACATTGCTAAGAATGGAAATTCAGAACACTTAATTGTGCTCATGAGAAACCTGTACTTAAAGCAAGAGGCAGTCGTTTGAACAGAGCAAGGGGATACTGTGTGGTTTAAAGTCATCTGTGCATCAAGGTTGTATCCTTTCACCCTACTTATTTAGTCTGTATGCTGAGCAGATAATCACAGAAGGTGGACTATATGAGGAATAAAGGGACATCAGGAAAGGAGGAAGACTCATTAACAACCTGCGATATACAGATGACACAACCTTGCTTGCCGAAAGTGAAGAGGACCCGAAGCACTTACTGATGAAGATCAAAGACGACAGCCTTCAGTATGGATTACACTTCAACATAAAGAAAACAAAAATCCTCACAACTGGACCAATAAGCCGCATCATGATAAACGGAGAAAAGATTGAAGTTATTAAGGATTTCATTTTCCTTGGATCCACAATTGATCCCCTTGGAAGCAGCATTCAAGAAATCAGAGGATGCATTACCTTGGGCAAATCTGCTGCAAGAGATCTCTTTAAAGTGTTAAAAAGCAAAGATGTCACTTTAAGGACTAAAGTGTGCCTGACCCAAGCCATGGTGTTTTCAACTGCCTCATATGAAAGTGAAAGCTAGACAATGAATGAGGAAGACCGAAAAAGAATTGATGCATTTGAAATATGGTGTTGGGGAAGAATATTGAATATACCATGAACTGCCAGAGCAAACAAATCTGTCTTGAAAGAAGTCCAGCCAAAATGCTCATTAGAAGCTAGGGCGGCAAGACTTCGTCTCACATACTTTGTACATGTTATCAGGAGGGACCAGTCCTTGGAGAAGGACATCATGCTTGGTAAAATAGAGGGTCAGTGAAAAAGAGGAAGACCTCAACGAGATGAACTGACACAGGGGCTGCAATAATGGGCTCAAACATAGCTACAATTGTGAAGATGGCGCAGGACGGGGCAGTGTTTTGTTCTTTTGTACAGAGGGTCTCTGGGAGTCGGAATCAACCCAAAGGCACCTAACAACAATAACAACAACACTCAGCAATGACAGAATACTCATTTTCTCAAGGGCATATGGAATAGTCATCAGGTTTATTCCCAGATGATTTCACTGACAAATTATATCAAACCCTACGGATAAAATAATGCCAAACTTTCAAAAAGACTTCAGACTGTAAAGGAGAAGTGAACATTTAACTAATTTTATATGACAACAAAGCTCTGATACCAAAATTTGACGAAGAAATGGAAAAAAGAGAAAATTACAGACTTATATCCCTCATGAATGTAGAGGAAAATCCACCACCAAAGAGTATAAATTTAAAATTGAGCAATCTGTGAAAAGATATAAAAAACTATGACCAAGTAAGATTTATCCTTGGAACGGTTTTGTTTGACATTCATAAATCACAATATAGGTTACCATAAGTAACAGAAGAAAAGGAGAAACACAATATCATCCTCTCAATAGACGCGGAAACAAGCACTTGTTAAAATCAACACCTATTCAGGATTTAAAAAAGAAAAACTTCAGCAACTGCAACTGCATCTAGGTAAAATCTACAACTAATATAATATCATGTGGTGATATATTGAGTAGTTTTTCATTATTATTGGAAGAAAACAAGAATGTTTGATCTCGTCACTTCTTCTCAAGATTTTATTTGATGTATTAGACAGTAAAAGATGGTGATGTATAAGACAGATGTGTAAGAGGGAAAAGCATAGATTGGAAAGGAACAAATAAACTCGTCTTTATTCATACAAGATTTTGGTTTTGAGAGATCTGCAAATACAATGCCTACAACTAGTGATTAAATTTAACAATGCCACAGATTATAAGGTAAATAAAAAAATATTTTTTATATCCTAGCAACAATCAACTGAATAATGACCAAATTTGATTTACAGTAACATTTATTTAGTAATGTTTAGTAATAGTACTTAGTAATAAGTTTAAGAAAAAATTATTCAAGTTTGGATACCATCAAAAAAAAATAAGAACTTCTGCTCTTCAAAAGATGTTATTGATAAAATGGGAAAGCAAGACACAGGCTGTTAGATGATATTAGGAATACATACGTTTGATAAAGGATTTGTATTTAGAATATACAAAGAACACTTACAGCTCATTAATACGAAGCCGCCTGACCCATAATTTTGTTTTTACAGAGGGGCCAAAGAACTTGAATAAATATTTTACAGAAGTTGATATACATATGAACTATAATAACCTGTAAATGTGCTCAACATAATTGATCATCATGTAATTGTAAATAAAACCATAATAAAGTATTACTTTATACTCCGAGAATCACTAAAATTCAACGGACTGAAAAGGTCAAATGTTGCTCAGGATGTAGAGCACCTGAGACTCCAGACACTACTCCTGAGAGTGTAAAATGATACAAGCATCTGAGAAAACAGGATTCTATTTCTTATAGAGCTAAATTGGCACATTCCCTATAACCCCCGAGTTCTACTTCTAGGTATTTACCTGACAAAAATGAAAACATATCTTTACAAAAAACTTTTACATAAAAATTCACAGGGGCTTTATTTACAGTAGGCCAAAACTAGAAAAAAGCCATGTCTATCACTACTTGAATGAATAAAGAATTGTAGAATACAATTCATACAATAAAAATGAACAAACTTTTGAAAGAAGCATAAATGTGGATGACTGTCATAGATATTATGTTGACTGAAAAAAAAAGGCATAAAAGAGCATATTCTGTATGTTTCCACTTAAATGATATTCTAAAACAGGAAAAACAAATAAATAAATGGTGATAGGAATCAAATCAGTCTGAGTGGTAGGTGGGGATATTGACTGTAAAGGGCCATGAAGGAATATTCTATATCTTGACTGGAGTGGTAGTTACTGGGCTGTATATTTTATTTAATATAAATTATACCCCAACAAAGTGATTAACAAATCAAAAGTATTCTCATACCATTTGGTCAATAAGTCTATCTACACTCATACAAGTGTGCAAAGAAATATATTAAAAAATATTCATGGAAGCATGGTTTAAAATAGCAATAAGAATTGATAAACAGCCCCTACATACTACTGTAGTATAATGGTGGATACAGTTCTAATTCGTCTGGAACTGAATCTGATTAGTCAGTGTCCAGTGCGATTAAAGATTTTGATATCACTCCTGGAGACAACCTCAATGACAGATAGTAAGGGGCAGGTTATATGAATTAAGAAATATTCATACAGTGACATCAAACTAATAGGAGTGAGGTAGATATGTAAGTTTGATTATAGTATGCGCCAATTTTTTAATTTCTTTCAGAATAACAGTTTACATATTCCTACACATGCTTGTATTTTACATAGATAAGTTCTGGGATTTCATATATAAGGAATGATTAACAGTGATACTTCTGGGAGTAAACCTCTGGTATGTGTAAGTAAATAAATACTTTCTGGTATTTTGTATTATGTAAACGTGTTTGTGTTTTTTCTATTAATGGAAAATATGTCTGTACATTATTACCACAATATGCAAACCATTACCCCTTCTGGTTGACTTTTTCTGGTGAATTCATATCCAGGCCCAGTTGACTTTTTTAAACTTGAAAACTTTGTTGGTGCCTTTAATTCTTAGTGATTGATCAACATTATAATGGCCCTGAATCATTGTCATATTTTGACCTTTCTTGAATCAAAGAATAACATTATCTTTCTTTAATAATGGGGTATATTCTCCTTGATTCATAGCTGACAAGCCTAGAGATGTTAAATAATTTTCAGGAGGCCATACAGCTGGTTAACAGCTGATTATAGCACATTTGGGGCCTGGACAAAGATCTCCAGGCTTCCATTATAGTGTTATTTTCTACTAAGATGAAACAGTTCTTACTCCTGTAATTGCAGAACACAGCCAGTTCATGTCGTTTGTTTTTTGTAGTGTGGCCACTCTGCTCTCTGGAACCATTCTCCTGTCAAGCAGCAACTTTGTTGCAGTGTGTTTGTTTGGAGTGATTGCTTTTTATCTATGCTATGTAGATTTGTAGGGACTCTGGGAATTATCGCTGGCTTTGACAAGATTGAGGTGTGGAGCCTGCAAATGCTGCCCATGGATTAGTTCAGAAGCCCCACGAGCTATCTCCACATGTTTAATTATACTCCGGGTGCTTACTGCCAATTAGAAAATTCTGAAAATATGAGGAGGAAGATTTGTTGGTCAACAAGGGTGGAAGAATCTTGTTGCTGGGAAGGTACGATCATGAAAATGTGTCACTAAAGTCTGCAGGAAGTCTAAGACTGGGAGAAGGATTGGGAGGAGGTGGTGGCAGCAGGAACACAGAACTTAAGATTCTGACTGAAAAGTCAATTCTCAGGTGACTGAACTTACATTTTAGGACCACAGGAGTTAGATTTATTCTAATTCCCGGAGATTTACTAGGTCAAAATTCAGTTATTGTCATGGTGTTTTTATAAATGTCAATAATGGAGGAGATTGCATTTCCATTTTGACAAAAATAAAACAAAAAATGATCTGTTCACTCTTCTTATTCCCACAACTATTTCTCATTCATCTTTTCCTCAGAAGTTGACTTTACCTCCTCTTTTTTTATGCCATTGAGCATGAATACTTATATTTTCCCTTGTCTCTGGTCCCTGCCTCAACACATTTTTTCTCTCTGCTCTTTGCCTTTAATCCTTTCTTTTAATCTTAGAAAAGTGGTTTCACACTTAAGTGATCTCTACCAGCTGTTGCCATTTTCTCTCCACTGGCTTCATCCTTAAACCCCTACAATCTGGCTTTCCTCCCCAGCAATTTTCTACTCACAAGACCTAATTATTAAAGCCAAAAATATGTTGAAAAACAATGCCTCAACCCGTCTAGTATGCCTTATGGCCACATTCTTCACAGCTATTTACAGTACATGAATCATCTTTTTTATCCTCCTTAATCAACCCCACTCTCCCTGAGACTTACCTATGAGTGATAATAACCCCTAGCCAATTAAACCATTCTTTAAAATGTCAGCTCTTATGTCTGAAATATTCTGCCGAATTTCAGTTTTAAAATAGGGAAGTCAGATTTTTCAAGAAAAAAAAAAAAAATGGCCAAGAGGGAACTAAATGTGAGGAGGAAAGAAGACAAATTGAAAATATTGGCAAATTGAATTCTGACCCCTTATGTCAACTTTCACTGCACCACATGGGCAGGTGTCTTTAAACCAATCTTGCCGGTGTTTTTATGCACCACTACTCAAGATGACTTTTGTAGAGCTTTGCTTTCTTGTAGCCAGTGTCATGAAAAAGTTTCTTTTTCATTTTGAAAATATCAGAGTAAGTGGTAATAAATATTGATAAAAATTTTTGAGTTAAACGTATCTGGCATCATAAACTTGCGGAGAATCTAATAATTCTTCCCCATCCGCATGGCAAAATGAGCATTAGTCTCAGCAGGGGCAGAAATGATTTACAAGTCACAAAGCCAAAGTTGAAATCCATGAAGTTCATCAAAGTGCAAACTGGGCCAAAGCTCAATGAAGACATGAGACAGCTCAACATTGACAATTTCAGCAATGAAAATAGGAATGAGCTAGGGAAAATCAAGTTCCCTTTGGCTAGAGTTGCCAGGGTTATGAATCATCCTGTCATCTCAGATGATAATAGCAGTGCAAGGCAGAGAAAATATAATGGCAGGTAGGGAGACTAATGTTTCATGCAAGCAAAGAGGATGCAAACAAGGCCAACTGCAGTACAAAAGAGTTCCAAGTGAGTTGATAATCTTGGAGATTACATAACAAATGAACTCTTTCCTCTGGCCAATTTTGTGAAACTAAATCAACCCTTGATCAAGGATTTATATAATGTGTTAATATATTTGCAGTTGGGAAACCCAAAGCTTGTGACCCCTGTGTGCAGAGATCCCAAGAATTTTGTTCCAAAAAAGACATGATTAAGGATCCCTGGTAGCACAGTGGTTAAGCACTTGGCTGCTAAACAAAAGAAACAGTGGTGATTCCAACCCACCAACCAGTCCATGGGAGAAAGATGTGGCACTTTGCTTACGTAAAGATTTACAGCCTTGGAAACCCTGTGGGAAAATTCTACTCATCCTATGTACTCTCTCTGAGTTGGAATCGACTCAGCAGCACACAACAACCGCAGGACATGAATCAATTAGGGAGATGTAGGATTCAAGCAGACTATGGACCTAGGTAGAGACAGACAAAATCTGCACAGGAACCCAGGATTACCACATCAAGGGAGAAAGAAAGATCAGGTGCAGTGAATGGTGGGCCATCCAGATACCCAATTTTAAGGCAAGGGCACACACTCCCCCAGCCACCAGAGGTAATGCCTGTTGATGGCTTACAGCTGAGTTCCTCCCAGGACTTGCCTCAGGATGAAGGAGTATGCTTTGACCAAGTTTATGCCTCCTTCAGGGTAGCCTACATCCAAAGACTGTTGATGTGGGAATACAAAGACTCAGCTCCTTGCATCAAGTTTGGACAACTTAGAAGGGTCATCCAAGTTCCGGAGTTCATTGTGTGCTGACTGTACTGAGGCGTTTGTTGCAACTGCATCACGGTTCAGCTTCTCCTTCTGCCTAATCTTGCTTTCTTCACTCCCTCCCTCAATGAGGTGTTGTCACTGAGACCACTCCCCCAGTAATCTTCCTGCACATTAATCTCTGTTTCAGAGTCTGTTTCCTGAGGAACCCAAGCTAAGATATCAAGGTCAAGTTCCAGTACTGGGGTGGGTCAGATGACAGAGCACCCAGTCTACACTGCAAAGGGAGAATCCAGAAAGAAATCCAATCCATGGAAAAGGGTTGCTAGCTAAGAACAAATGCCTCATCCCTAGAGGCTGGAAAGTGGCTGTGTGTGGAGAACCAGTATTTTGCCTGTGGAGCCAGTCAATTTTTGCTCACCCCTTGGAGGCATGTATGTCTTGGAGTTCCAACAAACTTGAGTTCTGAACGTGACTTTGCCTCTTCCTAACTAGGTGATCTAAAGTGATTTGACTTCTGTAATTGCTGGTTTTTTGTTCTGAAATATGGGGATACAGCAGGCTGCTTTTGAGTACCATGAGAATATTTATAAAGAACTTAGCACAGTACCCAGCAAAGAAAATAAAAAAGAGCACTTCCTTATATTTTTACAACTGTTACCTAATTTAATTCTTAACATAATCATGCAAGGTAGCATCTTTTCTCTGCAACAACAAGTAATAAGCTGCAACAGAATGATGGAGCAAAAGAAAGCAAAAGATATTCAATGGTCAAGAGGTTACAGTTTGAAAGGATAAGGAGCCATCAAATGACCCAAATGGACAAATAGCTTTAAGGGATGGGCAGGAACCAGAACAGAGTTATCCTGGGGCACTTACCTTTCTCTGTGCTCAGTATTCAATAAATATTGCTTCACTGAAAAATTACTCATATGAGGCAAAAAGAAACTTCTCTCAGGAGCAATAGTTTAAATGGAAATGAAATTAAAAAAAAAAAAAGAAGAAAATTGTTTGAATAATTGAGGACTATGTTCTAGAACTATGTACTTGTAAGTTTTCCACCTCCTTAATTTCCATGCTTAAAAGAAACCTATTAGTCAATATAGCCATACTTTGAAAAATGTGGTACTGTGGGAGGTGTTGGCTTCTCTTTGTGTAAAGTGCTCATTAACAGAAAGAGACATGGAGGTTCTTATCAATTTTTATTTGCACAGCAATTGAGAAAGGGGGGGGGGATTTAGTTTTTATAAGTGAAGGGTACCCTGCTTGGTAGTTCATTAACAATATTTTTCAGGATTGTGCAATATTTATGGAATAGGAGTTGATCTTTTTTTTTTTTTTAATACCTTGATGACTAGTTATCAAAGAAATTTTTTTTTCACATTTTCATCTGAAAAGCATTTAAAAAGCTGGACTATGCTGGGATTTAACTCAGTCACCTCCTTCTTCTCATACTGTTTGCTCCAGCCAGTTACCTTTGTTGACGGTTGTAGTACGAGAAGGAGTCCTTGGCCTGTGAAAATGGTTAACTCGCTCAGCAGCTAACCAAAAAGTTGGTGATTCAAGTCCACACAGAGGCGCCTCAAAAGAAAGGCCAGCAATCTACTTCTGAAAACTCAGCCATTGAAGCACAGTTCTAATCTGACATATATAGGGCCTTCATAAGTTGGAATCAACTTGACTGCAACTTTTATGTTTTCTTTTTGTAGTATGATGAGTATAATAATAAAAAATGATATCAGGGACAACAGTGGCTGGTCACACAGATAATGCCTTCTGTAAATACCTCGGTGACATGATATTAATTCTGAACCCAGTCTCCAATTTTATTGGCTTGTAGCATTTGTCAGTATCCCTAAGGTAATCAGAGTCAGGGAGACTGACTCACATTAACAAAAATCTCAATAAAAAATGTACATTTACTAATTTCCTTTGAAAAATACAATTATAAAATAGATTGGAATGTGCAAATGGGACTTATCATTTTATTAAGTCTCTTAAAACTGCATCTGATTATAATTAGAAAATTGTTTATAATTAAAGTAAGACAGCAGAGTTAGATATATTCAATGGGTTTTTATATCAGACATCAACCCTTTCATGACCCCTGGGACAAAATGTATCGCACCCACTTTCTGTGGCTCCCAGGTTTCTTGGGACTCTACTTTTCCTGCTAAAAGTATTTGATGCCTTCCAATGGGGACTTGTGTAATGGTGAAAAGTGAAAGAAATGTTCATTGATGCAAAATAGCTGGGGTATCAGCTGTAAATGTGAGATAGTGCATCTGGGAAGTATGATTCAGTAAAAATTTTGTCTCTTGGCTTTTGTACACCTACATAAGCCTTGTAAGCATATTTATGGTTTCCTTGTGATAGCTAGGGAGCCCTGGTGGGTTTGGATTTGTGTGTGTGTGTGTGTCACAATACATCCTGCCACCCATGACCAGTGGGACAGAGGACACCCACTAATCCTGGCACCTGAGAAATCCCCAAGGTTTATGGGATAACCATGTATTCCCAAATAATATTTCTCAAAATCCATATTACTAACCAAAAATTTAAATGCACTCCATGACTCAGCATGCTTCCATTAATGAAAACCATGGTCTCAAAAAAAAAAAAAAAAATTCAGAGCAGAAAATAATAGGGTTTTGAAGGGGCTTTTTAATAGCCTATTGTATCCATCCAAGTGGTACATACACTAAGTAGACCATTATGTTAATGACCATTGTCTAGCAGACCCTGACCATGGGGCATTGAAGAATAAGCTATTAGCTTCTGTTTCTGACTCAGGCATTTCTGCATGTCTAATTGACCATTTATACTTCAGTGGATTCCTTTTCATTTTAATTTATTAATAGCACTGTCTTAGTCACAATTTATACATGCTAATGTAGTCATATTTTGATAGAACAACACCCTCATCTCTTGCTTAGGACCACCCATTTTCAAGAGCTAATTACTTAGGCAAGTGTTTTTCTATATGGATGATTTCATTCATTTACATACGGATTTTCTGGAATCTATTCACAAAAACTTAACACATTTCTAAGTTCTAAAGAAAATATGTGCCCTATTATAATCCATAAGAATGCTATTGAGAAGTCTATCTTTTTAAACTTATATTATCTGTACCTCTCTTATAGTTTATGTAGTTTATATTCAGTTTGTTTAGTTAATATTTTAAATATGTAATGTTTAAAATGTTTCAAAAACCTGCAAAATAGCACAATATTAAGAGAAATATCTCCCTTTCACCTTTGTCCCCCCATCCTTCTCATTCACACTTTCTCTACCCTATAAACACCAATTAATTTCTGTTATCTCTCCAGAGTTTCTTTAAGATACTATGGAAAACTTTCCAAATCAGCAATAGAGAGCTAATCAATATTTTGTTCAGCTGTGTAATATTCCATTATGTTAATATACCATAATTTAGCCAACCAATTCCTTACTAGTAGATGCTTGGTTTTTATTTTTTCTAGTCTTTTTTCTTTAGCAACAACATGGCAATACATAAACTGCACATATGTCATTTCACCCATGTGCAAACACTAGTGGACTTGCTACATCAACGAACATATTCAAATAATTTATTTTAGGAGATATTTCCAATTCCTCTCCATTTGGTTTGTAACAATTTACACTATGGCAATATTTTATGAAGTCTGTTTCCCTAGAGTGTTACCAACTTCCCTTTTTCTTGCTGATTTGTTACATGAAGAATGGTATCTCATTAAATTTTAATTTACCTTATTCTGATTAGGAATAAAGTTAAATTTATTTATTGGAAGATATTTATTGAGAGCCTACTGCTGTTGTTATTAGGTGTTGTCCAGTTGGTTCTGACTCATAATGATCCTATTCACAACAGAACGAAGCACTGCACTGTCCTGTGCCACCCCTACAATCTTTGCTATGTTTCAGCCCGTTGTTGCAACCCTGACTCAATCCATCTCCTCGAGGGTCTTCCTCTTTTTCGCTGACCCTCTACTTTACCAAGAATGATGTTCTTCTCCAGGTACTGGTGCCTCATGATAAAAGGTCCAAAGTACAAGAAACAAAATCTCGCATACTCGTTTTTGAAAGAGCACTCTGGCTGTACATCTTCCAAACAAATTTATTTGTTCTTCTGGCAAGCCTTGGTATATTCAATATTCTTCGTTAACATCATAATTCAAAGGCATCAATTCTTCTTTGGTCTTCCTTATTCATTATCCAACTTTCCCATGCATATGAGGTGATTGAGAATATCATGTCTTGGGTCAGGCGCACCTTAGTCCTCAAAGTGACATCTTTGCTTTTCAACACTTTAAAGAGGTCTTTTGCAGCAGATTTGCTCAATGCAATATGTAGTTTGATTTCTTCATTACTGCTTCCATGGGTGTTGATTGTGGATCCAAGTAAAATGAAATCCTTGACAACTTCAATCTTTTCTCCATTGATGTTGCTTATTGGTCCAGTTGTTAGAATTTCTCTTTTCTTTATATTGTGATGTAATCCACTCTGTAAACTGTAGTCTTTGATCTTCATTATTAAGTACCTCAAGTTTTCTTTGCTTTCAGCAAGCAAGTCTGTGTTATCTACATAGCACAGGTTGTTAATGAGTCTTCCACCAATCCTGATGTCATGTTCTTATTCATATAGTCCAGTTTCTCAGATTATTTGCTAAGCATACATATTGAAAAAGTATGGGGAAAGGATACAACCCTGATCACACCTTTCTTGATTTTAATCCATGCAGTATCCATTAGTTCTGTTCAAACAGCTGCCCCCTGGTCCATGTACAGATTCTGAATAAGCACAATTAATTTGTCAGGAATTCCATTCTCCACAATGTTATTCATAATTTGTTATGATCCACACAATTGAATGCCTTTTCATAGTCAATAGAACACAGGTAAACATCTTTCCGATATCCCCTGCTTTCAGCCAAGATCCATCTGATATCAGCAATGATATCCCTCTTTCCATGTCCTCTTCTGAATCCAGTTTGAATTTCTGGCAGTTCCCTGTCAATGTACTGCTGCAACCGCTTTTGAATGATCTTCAGCAAAATTTTACTTGCATGTGATACTAATGATATTGTTCAATAATGTTCACATTCTGCTGGATCACTTTTCTTTGGAATGGGCATACTTACGGAACTCTTCCAGGTGGTTGGCCAGTAGCCGTCTTCCAAATTTGTTGGTGTAGACAAGTGAGCACCTCCAGTGTTGCATCCGTCTGTTGAAATATCTCAATTAGTATTCTGTCAGTTCCTGAAGGCTTGTTTTTTGTCAATGTTTTCAGTGCAGCTTGGACTTCTTCCTTCAATACTATTGGTTCTTGATTGTAGACTACCTCCTGAAATGGTTAAATGTAGACCAATTCTTTTCAGTACAGTGACTCTGTGTAATCCTTCCATCTTTTTTTGATGCTTCCTGGATTGTTCAATGTTTTGCCTGTAAAATTCTTCAAAATTGCAACTCAAGGCTTGAATTTTTTTTCCTGAGTTCTTCCAGCTTGAGAAATGCCGAGTGTGTTCTTCTCTTTTGGTGTTCTAACAACAGGTCTTAGCACGTTTCATTTTAATACTTTACTTTGTCTTCTTGTGAGTGTATGGCACAGTGGTTAAGAGCTTGGCTCCTAACCAAAAGGTCAGCAGTTCGAATCCACCAGCCACTCCTTAGAAACCCTATGGGGCAGTTCTACTCTGTCCTATAGGGTAACTATGAGTTGGAATTGACTCAATGGCAATAGGTTTTTGTCTTTTTGAGCCGTCCTTTGAAATCTTCTATTCAGCTCTTTTACTTCATCATTTCTTTCATTCCTTTTAGCTACTCTACGTTCAAGAACAAATTTCAGTCTCTTCTGACATCCATTTTTGTCTTTTCTTTCTTTCCTGTCTTTTTAATGACTTTTTGCTTTCTTTATATAGAAGGTACTTGGTGTCATCCCACAACTCTTCTGGTCTGTGGTCATCAGTGTTCAATGCATTAAATCTATTCTTGAAATAGTCTTCAAATTCAGGTGGAATATACTCAAGGTCATACTTTGACTATTGTGCATTTGTTTTAATTTCTTCATCTTCAACTTAAACTCACATCTGAGCAATTGATTGTCTGTTCTGCAGTTGGCCCCTGCCCCTGTTCTGACTGATGAAATTGAGCTTTTCCATTGTCTCTTTCCACAGATATAGTAGATTTAATTTGTGTGTTTTCCATTCATTGAGGTTCACGTGTATGGTCTCCATTTATGTTGTTGAAAAAAGGTATTTGCAATGAATAAGTGATTGGTCTTGAAAATTCTGTCATGAGATCTCTGGTATCATTTCTATTACTGAGACTATATTTTCCAGTTACAGGTTCTACTAGTTGGTTTCCAACTTATGCATTCCAATCACCAGTAACTATCAATGCATCTTGATTGCATGTTTCATCAGTTTCAGAGTGTAGAAGTTGGTTAAAATCTTCAATTTCCTTATCTTTGGCATTAGGAGTTGGTGGGTAAATTTGAATAATATTCATATTAACTGGTCGTCCTTGTAGGCTTATGGATATTATCCTATCACTGACAGCAGTGTACTTTGGGATAGATATTGAAATGTTCTTTTTGACAATGAATGTGAGGCCATTCCTCTACAATTTGTCATTCCTGGCAAGTAGGTCATAGAATTGTCTGATTCAAAACGGCCAATACCAGTCCATTTCAATTCACTAATGCCTAGGATATCAATCTTTATGTGTTCCACTTCATTTCTGAGACTTCACGTTTTCCTAAATTCATACTTCATACATTCCATGTTCCAATTATTGATAGATGTTTTTAGCTGTTTCTTCTCATTTTGAGTCATGCCACATCAGCAAATGAAGTTCCTAAAAGCTTGACTCCATCCATGTCATTAAGGTTAACTCTACTTTGAGGAGGCAGCTCTTCCCTGGACGTATTTTGAGTGCTTCCATCCTGAGGGGCCCATCTTCCGATGCTATATCAGACAATGATCCGCTCCTATTCATAAGGTTTTCACTGGCCAATTTTTCAGAAGTAGACCACCAGGTCCTTCCTCCTAGCCTGTCATCTGGAAGTTCTGCTGAAACCTGTCTATGATGGATGACCCTGCTGGTATTTGAAATATCAGTGGCATAGCTTACAACATCACAGAACACGCACACCACAGTACGACACACTGACAGATGCTTGGTGGAGGACGTACTATGTGCTATTTTTTTCTTCTGCAATTAATTTCCATGTTCCCATCATTAAAATAATGCTAACACCTAGAGGGCCTTCTATGTGCTGATATTATTATAAATGATGGGAATATAAAAGTGAATTGAACAAGAAAAAAGCAATCACTACAAAATAAATAATGTAGTATGTTAGATAGTGATAATTGCTATCGATTAAAATAAAATAAAGGAAAATGGAGGGAGAATGATAGCCAGGATACACTTCATTGACAGGGGAACATTTGGGCAAAAATTTGAAGAAGATGGAGTGAGCCAAGAAAGTATCTAGGGAAAGTGATTTCCAGGTAGAAGGAACAACCAGTGCAAAATTCTCAAGGTAGAAGAATAGTTGACATTTTGGAGAAATACCAAGGAGCCACTGTGGCTGGAGCAGAACTGGAGAGGGTAAGAGTGGTAGAAGTTAACGTCATAGAGGCAATGTGTTATGGTTTGAATTGTGTACCCCAAAAAATGTGTGTCAAATTTACTAGGCCAGGATTCTCAGTATTATGTGATTGTCCACTATTTTGTGATCTGATGTAATTACCTAGGTGTTATAAATCCTACCTCTATGATGTTAATGAGGCAAGATTAGAGGCAGTTATGTTAATGAGGCAGGACTCAATGTACAAGATTAGATTGTATTTTGAGTCAATCTCTTTTGAGATATAAAAGAGAGAAGCGAGCAGAGAGACAGGGGGACCTCCTACCACCAAGAAACAAGTGCCAGGAGAATAGCATGTCCTTTGGACCTGGGGTCCGTGCACTGAGAATCTCCTTTACCAGGGAAGACTGATGACAAGGACATTCCCCCAGAGCCAACAGAGAGGAAAAGCCTTCCTTTGGAGCTGGCACCCTGAATTCAGAGTTCTAGCCTCTAGACTGTGAAAGAATAAATTTATTTTTGTTAAAGCCATCACCTGTGGTATTTCTGTTATAGAAACACGAGATAACGAAGACAAAATTTCATACTAACAGTGAAATGCTGCTCTAACAGGTACCTATAAAATGTGGAAGTAGTTTTGAAACTGAATGGATATAGGCTGGGAGAGTTTTAACTTGTCTAATAGTAAAAGCCTAGATTGACTTGAAGATACTGTTAGTAGAATTATGGACATCAAAGACAATTCTGGTGAGGACTCACAAAGAAGTGAGGAGAGATGTTACGCTGGAGACGGTGCAGAGGTGAGAAGCAGAAAGAGAATCAGGAGACCAGCATGATACGGTGCTGGAGCCGACCCACGGAGTGAGGGAGCTTCGTGCCTTTGTGCTGCTTCCTGGCAGAGTGGGGTGCCTTCAGGCACTTATTGGTGGAGCTAGACTTACCAATTTACAGAGCAAGAGAGCTGAGTGACTTCCAGCCAAATTTTACTGGCAAAGTGGAGTGTCTTCAGGCACTTATCGGTGGAGCTACAGAGCTTTGGAATACTTGCCCCAGCAGGGCAGACACGGGTGATGAAGCCTGAGGGGCCAAGAGCCAAAGAACCAGGAAGGAGAAGCTGAAGAGACAAGGAACACAGGAAATAGAGCTGCCTCAGTCTCAAAGGGTAGAGCCATGACCGCTGGGCCTTCAAAGGGTGCAGCCACAGCCTCCTTGATGTCAAAGAGTCAGATGTTTACCAACTCAATTCTAGAGTGTGAGTCTGCCATTCACTAGTGCCAGGGAGATGGGTCCAGATCTGCTGCCCAAAGCTGAAGGAATGGGGCTGCCACGCCAAAAGGCAGAAGAACTGGGCCTGTCTGGGCCAAGGGGGTAGGGTCGCCACTCAGATGGACTAGAAGAATGGGGCCATCCAAAGCTGAGGGAGCAGAGTCTCCCTTCCAGTGGGCCTGGAATATGGAGCTGAAGCGCAGGGCCAAGGGACCTCTACTCAGAATCTGGAGTGTGTGGCTGACACCAAGAGTCTGGAGGGCAGGACCGTTGCCTAAATGGTCTCAGAGAACATAGGATTATTTTCAAGCCTTGAGAGCTAATATAATGTGTTCTTCTGACTTACTTGGTGCCTGTTATCCCTTCTTTCCCTTCAATTTCTCCCATTTGTAATGGAAATGTCTAGCTTGTGCCTTTTCCACCATTGCACTTTGGAATCAGACAACTTCTATTCTAAATTTCACAGATGAAGAGGAATTTTTGTATTTTGGACTTGGAGTTGATTTAAGACTTTTGCTATGATATGATGGGATGAATGTGTTTTACATGTGGCAAGGACATGCATTTTTGGGGGCCGAAGAGTGGAATGTTATGGATTGAATCATGTCCACCAAAAAAGTTTGTCAACTTGGCTAGGCCATGATTCCCAGTACTGTGTGATTGTCCACCATTTTGTCATCTGATGTGATTTTCCTATGTGTTATAAATCCTACTTCTATGCTGTTCATGAGATGGAATTAGAGGCAGTTACGTTAATGAGGCAGGACAAAATTTACAAGATTAGGTTGTATCTTGAATCAATCTCTTTTGAGATATAAAAAAGAGAAGTGAGCAGAGAGACAGGGGACCTCATATCACCAAGAGAGAAACACCAGGAGCATAGCATGTCCTTTGGAGCTGGGGTCCCTGCACTGAGAAGTCCCTCTACCAGGGGAAGGTTGATGACAAAGACCTTCATCCAGAGCCGACAGAAAGGGAAATCTGGAACCTGGAGCTGACACCCTGAATTCAGACTTTTAGCCTACTAGACTGTGAGAGAATAAATTTCTCTGTATTAAAGCCATCCACTTGTGGTATTTCTGTTATAGCAGCACTAGATAACTAAGACACAATGGGAAACCAAAAATGTGTAGAACCTTGTAGATCCTTTAAAGGACTTTGGCTTTCATTCTGGGTGAAATGGAAATCTACTGAGGAATTTGAGCAAAATAGTGACATGATTTAAAGTATGTTTTTAAAGTATTTATCTAGTTGCTGTTGTGACTAGACCATACAGCACAAGGGTGGAAGCAGAGAAACAAGTTAGATGACTAATACAGCATTCATATCAAGACAGGGTGGCAGCTTGAACCAGGGTGGTAGTGGTGGATGTGAGTTATTAGATTCTGGGTGTATTTTGAAGGTATACATTTATTGAATTATCCACATCTTCTTCACGAGTAAATATTTTGCATTTCATAACCTAGATTCTTAAATGCACTTAAGTTCAATTTTGGAGTTGCTATTCTATTCTCTCAGTCTTTATTTCTGCTCATGATATAATGCTATAATATTATTGAGGCTTAATAATTATTTCAATACATGATAGGGCAAAGGCTGCCTCTCTGCTATTTCTGTTATTTTTCTACTTGAAATTTAGGAGCATATTGATTAGTTGCAAAAAAGAAAAACAGAACAACAAGAAAAGTGTTTTATTGCTATCTTCTTAAAACTATGAAATAACTCAAGGAGAATTAACATTTTTATTTTTTAAGACTTCCTATAAGAACATGATTTGTGTTTCCATTTGTTTCAGCTCTTCTTTTGGTTCTTCAGAGGTGTTTTAAAGGCTCTTTTACTTTTCTTGTTAAGTATATTCTTATTACAAGTAGTCCCCAACTTAAGAAGTATTCGAGTTGTGATGAACTGCACTTATGACTGCCCTTTTTTTTTTGGTACGTCTTATCGTTAGTAATTGGGAAACCCTGGTGGCGTAGTGATTAAGAGCTACCTCTGCTAGCCAAAAGGTCAGCAGTTCGAATCCACCAGGAGCTCCTTGGAAACTCTGTGGGGCACTTCTACTCTGTCCTATAGGTCTCTGTGAGTCGGAATCGACTTAACGGCAATGAGTTTGGTTTGGTTTTGGTTTTATCGTTAGTAATATGTATTACATACAATGCTGCAGTGCATAATTTGTTGATGTTATCATTCTCATGCCAGCTCCCAAAGGCAAATAAAGATCGGATTTGTAAAGATGCTGATAATAAAAGGCAATAATAATGAAAAGTAAAAAAAAAAAAAAAAAAAGGGAGGTATTCGACGTATGTCAGAACCGACTTGCAATGGAGTTGTTGGAAGAGCCCCGTCGTATTTTGCCATTCTATTGCTTTTATAAAGAAGTACTTTTTTCTTTGTCCTATACCTTCTAAGGGGCTTCTGTTTTATATATGAATGGTATTGATTTCTTTACATTTATTTTGTACTATATTACTTTATTGAATTTTCTTGTCGTTTGTAGTGGTTTTTAGGGGGTTCTATTACAACCTTCAATTTTATAAAAATTTCAAGTGCTAAGAGTAACAGTTTAATCTTACCCTTTCCTAACTTATTTCTAATTTATTGGCTATTATTTCCAGTATAATTAAAAACAAAAAATAATTTTAAGGGTGAGAAGCCTTGTCTCATTCCTGATTTTAATGTGATTTCCTCCTATGAGCCCTAATGAAGCCTAATGCTGACATTGGGGCTGATATAGATACAGTCATCTTGGTAAGGACATATCTAGCTACAATTTTTTTTATTAAGAAAGCTAATATGATGACATAAAGTTAACATATCTTATAGAAAGCAAAGATTATTGCTTAATATAAATAAACATGCACACACACATACATAAACATATTCAAACAAAATAAAGAAGAAATACTCATAACAATTACAGTCCTCATTTCTGCAACCAGTCACATTGTCATAGCTGGTATTTATAACTATCTTCTTCCACTACTCACTGCATATTCCCTTTACCCTCAGTAATCACCTCAGATGGTCATGGCTATTTGCCTGATTGTGTGACCCAAACCTTCATTCCTGAAGGGTCTGGGCCATTAGTAGTCCTGCCTGAATTAAGTTGTCGTAGTTTTCCCTTTAATCACAGGGCATGGTACTAAGAAATGCCCTGAGGGGTCTCTGATATTCCAGATATAGTTTTCCTTAACTCCATTGTGAAATCAGGGTCCCTTTGGTAGTCAGGACCAATCACACCAGTAAGTGTCTTCTTCGCCTGTTGATTCAGAGGCATGAGGAGCCCAAAGTGGCTGAGTGGCAGTCTTAACTTCCAGATCAATGGAATCACTGCTGTGTCTACTGGTGGAAGCACTCTTCCTTTTGGAATCAAGACTTCTAGACCAGCAGAGCATCAGGTCACAGGGACAGAAAGCAAAATTATTGCTAGTGGATCACTAGAAGCACTAGTGAGTCATGCCACTCCCATTTCCAGCCTTTGATTCCTGGACCCGTGAATCCGGGCTATGGGAGAAATAGCACCATATACTGGATGCTGGTTTTGAGCATATATAGCCCCCTTGGAGAACATTTCCTCAGCCCTTCAAGGTATTGCCACCTAGCTAATACCATAACTAAATCTTCAAAAGGCCATTCCATGATTCCATCAAGCCATCTGCTTCAGTATGTTGGGAAATGTGATGAGACAAGTGAATTCTATGAGCAGGGGCTCACTGATGCATTTCATTTTCTGTGAAGTGAGTTCCTTGATTAGAGGCCATGCTGTGTGGAATACAATAACAGTGGATAAAGTATTCTATAAGTCCCTAATGGTAGTTTTGGAAGAAGCACTGACTGCAAGGAAGGAAAATCTATAGCCAGAGTTAATATCTATTCCATTAAGAACAAAATGCTGCCCCTTCAATGATAGAAACAGTCCAAATATAATCAACGTGCTGCCTGATCACTCCAGGGATGATACCATATTGGGAACTCAGTGTTGGTCTCTGCTGCTAGCAGATTGGGCACTCAGCAGTGGCTATAGCCAGGTCAGCTTTGGTGAGTGGTAGTCCATGTTGCTAAGCCCATACATAATCTCTCTGCCACAGTAGCCCTTTTTTTTTTTTTTTTTCATGTACCCATTGGGCAATGGCAGGAGTCACTGGGAAAAGAAACTGACAGCCATAGAATGGGCCATCCTAAAAAACTGGTTATTAAAATCCTCCTCTTCTCAGGTCACTTTTCAGTGAGCATCCACATGGGACACAAATATCTTCACTTTTTTTTTGCCCTTTAGGAAAGGTCTATCCATATACTTCTTTCTCAAGCTTCTTTGTCATCAATTTTCTAATCGTGTTTCATTCCATGTCCATGACTATGCAGCCAAAACATTGGCCAGAGACCATGAATTGGTTTACCATTGAACACCTGGCTATTTCTCCTGCCAAGCAAAATGAACAGCCAGGTGCACTGCTCAAAATTCTGCCCACTAGGAAGATTTCCCTTTACACTGTGTTTCAGTGATGTCCCAGAAAGTGATTGTAGTGCTATAGCTATCCACATTCAGGTGGTACCTGCATATCATGCAGATCATCTGTAAAACAAGTCTGAGTTTCCTCTACCTCAGTCAACTGATTTTAGGAAATACTCTATAAGGCCATCAGTGCAGGCTGAAAAGAAAAGGTGATGTAGCAGGAGTGGGGACTATGGGCATTTGGGCTACTTCATGTATCTTGTTCCTTCAGGACCTGCTTGAACCTGATCTTGTATATACTACTTCCATTTGTGAAGGAATGCTACTGTGCATAACCAAATTTATTGCTTGGTGGGTCAGACAACACGCAGCTCATGATGGATAGCTCAAGTTATGTGGTAATTTGGTGACCCGTGGTTATGCAGTCAGTCTCTACAATCAAGTCAAAAGTTGTTTTGGTAAAGAAAAGTATTTACCTGCAGAGGATGGCAGGCCTTTGCTTCAAAATCCCAAGAGTCTACACCATAATTCACTTATAGAGTCCTACCAAAGCCTCTGTATTTGCCACTAAACATTTGATGCAGCATTAGATGCGCTGGATCTTATGGACCAAGTGGCAGAATAGCTTTCACAGCAGCCTGGACCTGTTGCAGGTCCTTCTCTTGTTCTACGCCATGTGGCAGGCTGAAGAGTCGAGCAGTTTTGAGTCCAGAATCCATAGGTCAGGCATCAACAGGTTAGGTAGAATTTCTATGTTAATCCTGAGGAAAAATCTTTCTCTTTCAGGAAATCTCAGTTTTTGTTCTTAAGGCTTTAAATTACTGTGGCCCATTCTCATTATGGAGGATAATCTGCTTTACTTAAAGCCAACTGATTGTAAATGTTAATCATATCTATTTACCTTCATAGCAACAACTAGTCTACTGTTTGACCAAACAAGTGGGCCTCATAGTCTAGCCAAGTTTACATAAAATTAACCATCACAGATATTGTTGAGCAAAATGGCTTATTTCTTAAATTTCTGTGGTTATTTCCTATACAGCAATGGATACCAAAAAACAAAACCAGTCATCATGGAATAGATTCAGACCCATGGGAACCTCATGAGTTTCAGAGTAGGACTGTTCTCTGTAGGGTTTTCAATGACTGTGAACTTTCAGAAGTAGATTACCAGGTCCTTCTTCCAAGATGCCTCCGGGTAGATTCAAACTGCCAACTTTTCTGTTAGTAGCTGAGTGCATAACCATATGTTCCACTCAGGGAATCCTATATACAAAGCTAAAGTGTAGTTTGTGTAATAATATAATTTGTATCCCTTCATTATTTTGTGTTTGCCAGATATAATATTTTCCATTCTTTTCATTTTCAACTTTCTGAATCACTGTAATCTAGATTTGTTTCTAGTAAAAGAATAAAGCTGAGTTTCACTTTGTTACACACTCTGAATAATTTTCTTTTAATTGGTAAGTAAAACTCACTTGCATCACTGCTGTATTTTAGTTAATAGGTTTTCTTTTGTTTTATTTTTACTTTTGTATCCTTACATATACTTTTATAAACTTATTATTTGATTATTCAATTATGAAGTTGATTTAAATAACATATTGTCATCCCATATATTTTTTTATTTTATTTTATTGTACTTCAGGTGAAGGCTTACAGAACAAATAGTTTCTCATGAAACAGAAGTACACATGTTGTTTTATAACATTGGTTAACAACCCCACAACATATCAACCCTCTAACTTCTCAACCTCTTTTTTTTTTTGGTGAAAATACACATAGCCAAAGATAAACCATTTCAAAAATTTCTACATGAACAGTTCAGTGACATTGACTACGCTCTTCAAATTGTGCTGTTATTCTCGCTTAAGATGAAGGCTTACAGAACAAAATAGTTTCTCATTTAATGGTTACTACAAATGTTGCCCTATGACAATGGTTAACAACCTCATACACATCAACACTATCCTTAGTCACCCTTGTGTTCCCTATCACCAGCTTGCTTGTCCCCTTCTGCCTTCTGGCCCTTGTCACTGGACTCCTGTACCTCGTTAGTCTCATTTGGTTTTACGGGGCTGTCCACTCCCAGGCTGAACAGTGA
>NW_004443941.1:22020113-22035424 GCF_000243295.1 Trichechus manatus latirostris
GTCCTGTCCTGTTTTTGTAAATGTTTTGTTATTGTCTGCTGTCTTCGGGGCATTCAGTAGTTATTTTTCTCATTTATTGATTGTAGGTTTGTTTGTTTCATCCCATTTAAAAAAAAAAAAATTTGACTATGTCTGCGCAGGCAGACTGTGTGTTCTTTGTTGTTCGCTCATCTGTGGGGACAATACTTTTTGCCTCCTTCTCCAATTGGCAGGGTCAGTCACTCAGATATGGTATGACAGGGCAGGTCTAGCTGAAGAGGAGTTACTTGGACGGGTTGTTTGTGGCACTTACTACAGCCACCTGAGCTGGTCAGTAATCAGTGCAGGGCAGGTTCCAGTAGGCCATGCCTGTGCTGCTTTGTGGTGTGATGTCAAGCGCATGGTGCAGGTAGGCAGGATGCAGCGGGGAGATTGTTATGTGTGGAGCTAAGATGGATATGGGAGAGAGGAGAGAGGAACAGGAGCCAAAACATACAAACATACAAAAGAGAATGCTAGGGGAGCTTGCCGTTGGAGTGGAGAGATGAGAGACTATGAAAAGGAGAAAAACAGAAAGGGGAGGAAGAAGAAAAGAAAAGAATGAATAAATAAGAATCAGAAAGGTTAAAGAACCTCAAAGTTCCCAGGGACCCCACCGGTGCAGCTATGAGGTCTGGGGAAGTCGCTCTCAGGTCTTGCAGTACACCCTGGCTAGAAGGCATAGAGGTATACAACGCCAGGTATTCAAGGAACAGAAAGAGAAGGGAGATATACAGAGATGAGAAATGGTTGTTTTGTCTCCCACTGGAAGCTCCATGAGGCTGCTTTCTCGTACCCCCTGTTTGCTGGTCTCCGATAGGAGTCCAAGATGGCAGATCCACGCTGCGTTAGCTTGTAGGGGACCTCTGCATGAATCTCTCCTCGCTCTCTGTTCTCTGTCAGTTTTCTTACTCCGTTTGGTGCTTGGCTGAGTTCTTTATTTCTTCATCTGATGTTTTAGGGTTTCAGGATTGTTGTATTCTCTGTTCGGCTTAGTTTTTCAGATCTTTGCTGTGGAGGGACGGCGTGGTGCTTCTGCCTAGAGTGCCATTTTGCCTGGAAACATTTTTCCATCCCATTTATTTAGGAAGAGAAAATGAGCAAATATAACCACACACAAGTTTTTGAAATTCTTTTTGTAAGTTATGTAATTTCTAGAATGAACATGTGTTCATTTTGTTATATAATTTTAATTCACATTTTCCACTGTTAAATATGTTCTATGATTCCTCTATTCTTTAAATTACCTAGTCAGCTCTTGTTTGACTAAAGTAAGTTCACTAGTAGTTTCCTTAAGAAGGAATCATCGGAATAATTTTCTCTGAGTTCTTGACTGCTTTTGTACATTAAAAAAAGTTTGACACAGTATATTCTTTGGTTATACATTTTTTGAGAATATTTTAGTTGTTAATATTTTGGCACAGAGTGTTACTAAGCATAAATAAGACTGGTAAGGACATACATATCTTTGGGATATTTTAGGCTTAAGCAAAATGCCTTATTTATAAGTTGTTCTATAAATATTATTTAATTAATAATCAGTTTAAAATATTAATCTGAATATTTACTAATTCTGTTTTGGAGATTTTTTGCTTGTTTTTGTTTTTTGCCACCAGCATCCATTAACTCTCTAGTGATAGGTGTAGACCAATTGGTCTCTGGATTAATGTCACTCCTATTTTTAGCTGATAGACTGAGTCAATCAATAATTTCTATCTCCAAATGCAGAGATTGATTATGTATGGTCTAATTACTCAAGACAGGATAATCATAGCCAGTGAGAATCAGCTGTGGTACTTTTGTTTCAGCTTTCCTCTGGTGAGCTGTTACTATGCAATTTTGGGGGAGGGCCTTGATCCTCTTTCATACTCAGTTTGTCAGATGATACTGTGAGCCACAAGCTGCCTGGAGTAGGAATAGCGCCAACACAGAGAAAAGCAGACCTCAGAGATCCTTGTGACATCTTTTGGGTCCTGAATCAATTCATGTCTGGAATAAGAATAACCTTGAAATATTCACCATAATTAGTCAATTAATCCCCTTTTTGTCTTAAGTCAGTTTGAGTTGAGTTTTCTCTTACTTTATAACTAAAACCTCTCATCAAACAGATTTGTTCACATCTTCTGAGATTTTCACATAAGTAATTTAATCTCAGCCTCTTTTTCCCGTGTTACAGAAGCCTAGTTAATTTAATGCTGTTCTACTAAGATAGATGTGGCATTATGCACTTGTATATCATCCAAGAATACTCTCTCAGAACATTCAGCACGTTAATAATTGCTTGTTCACTGTCTATCTTTCCTTCTATTTCTGTGGGTTTCCTCAAAGCTACATTTTGTCTACTTTTTATTATTATATCCAAGGTAGATAGTACCCCTGATAAATCTATGTTCAATTAATGATTTAAAAAAAATTGCCACGGAATCAATTCCAACACATGATAACTCCATATATTACAAAGTAGAACTACTCTATAGAGTTTTTTTTTTTTTGCTATAATCTTTTCAGAATCAGATTGCCAGGCCTTTCTTCAGTGTTACCACTGGGTGGGCTCGAACTGTCAACTTTTAGGTTAGTGTTGTGGTTGTTTTTAGGTGTAGTCGAGTTGAGTTTGACTCATAGCGACCTCATGTGACAGAGTAGAACCGCCCCATAGGGTTTTCTAGCTGTAATCTTTATAGGAGCAGATCACCAGGTCCTTCTCCTATAGAACCACTGGGTGGGTTCAAACCACCAACCATTCAGTTAGCAATCGAACACTTAACCACTACAGCACCAGAGTTCCTTTTAGGTTAGTGGCTGAACACGAACAATTTGAGCCACCTAGGCACCTCAAATTATTGATTATACAACTTAAGTAAAGGTTATAACTCTCTGCTTAAGGAACTTTTATAGCAACATTTAAATATGGTTTTGTTCCCACATCTAACCACTTCTTAGTTTAAGGCAGTTTGCAAACAGAGCAAAGGATTCAGAGCCCGATAATCTCAGACCTCCGCCTTTTGGCCATGTAATTTTGGAGAAATGTCTTCTGATACTCAGCTTATAAAACCCAAATAATTTTTCTTCCAAAAGTAAATGAGATGTTGTATGTTAAACTGCTTAAAGACACTAGATGATCACTAAACCTAATCCCTCACCTTCTCTTCAACATTCTTTAGAGGAATATTGATTTAGATGATGGTCCATTTCCCTGCAGATATTAATTGCTGGCCTTTTATCTCCGCTTTCCTTGTTGAAATAGCTAGTCTTTCCTCCTCTTCTAAGTATGCAATCCAGACTTCTCTGATACATCACTTTGTTCCTGTCAGACTCAAATTGATTTTATTGTGATTCATTGAGCCTGAATAGTGCCTATTTAGATTCAAGAAGAAATATCAATACAAAGAGGCCCCTTGTTACTATTCATTGAGGAAAAATTTATGGTTAATATGAAGAATTGCAGTGTCTTGACTGCTATCAGTGGCCAGCTACTTCAATTTCCTGAGGCATTTCTTTTCCATTTCAATAAATATAAAATCAGAAATAAGAAAATGAGGGAAATCAACGTTCGTGAAATAGTATTTCAATGGGCTAACTTGGGGAGATGACATCTCAGCCTGCATGCCACTTTCTCACCCAGCTTCTTACCCAGCTCGGGTTCACAGGTTAACAGACATGATATTAGTTCTTCATTGGAGGCATCTTTACCATTTGCTACTGAGGATTGTTGTCTGAGAATTGGAAATGGTAGCCTCACTTGCATCTTTGAAAGACTGTACAGAAAGTGGAACTGATTTAAGAGAAGTCTGGCGACATGAAAGTCTGGGAAACATAATACGGTCATCATTCCTCTCAACAAATTGCCAATCGCTCAGTAAAACTTGCAGGAAGTAGAAGGTGATATTTCTGGGCTACAGTAATTAAGGTAGAAGGATTTGGAGAATCTACTGGAAAGCTATGATTAAAAATCCAGGAGCATTGTGGCTTTATTAGGAAAATGCCAAACAGTTCTAACAATGTCTGGAAGATAAGATCACCATCTTTATTCCGGACTCCAGAAGTAAAAATAGCCAATTAAAACATTCAGTACTAGGAGTACCATGCTTGGCATTTAGTTAAAGGATATGCTCAAAGATTATTTTATAATTTAGAAAATTGCCCTTGAACTAACCTAATGTTCTAATAATCATAGTGGGGGAAAAATTAGAAGCTTTTTTTTTTATTTATTTCTTAGAATAGGAACCCACTCATAGTTTGAACCAGAGTCCAGCATTTATATTTTAATATTTTTATAGTTACATTTTAGATAAGGTACATTTTATATTTTAAGTAAATCAGCAGGGAAGAACTTATGAAAATAAATTAAAGAGGGTGGATATGATAAACGAAAGAAGGAAGGAAACAGAAAAGGAAGGAAGAAAGAAAGAGAGAGGAATGGAAGGAGGGACAGAGAGAAAAAGGAATATTTCAAGGAAATGACATTCAAGAAACACAGGTGACAAAGTTTCAGGCGCAGCCTCTGTTCTACACATTTTCTTTTTTAGCTGAGCCTAAGTGGCTTTTCTTTGAGTGCCTTCTGTATAATCATTTGGAAAAATATTAAAACTGTCCTGTCATTTTCTGACCTTTACAGACTCTTAATGAAGAACTGAACACAGTTTTCTTCCTGCCTAGTTGTTTCTGTTATTCTGTATCCTATGTTAGACAGACTGAGTTATGTGAGAAGAGATAATACAAGAAATTGAGAGAGTTGGTCTCTATTCCTGGCAAATTAATAACCTTTCTCAACTTCTGTTTCTTAATATGAAAATGTCAGTGATAACAGTAGCTATGAGGACTCCTCGCAGAAGCTTTGTTGCCTTTTTCACCCCCTTTGCCCTTGTCAATGTGCACTCATTATGCCCAAACTCTGTGGCTCAGTTGTGGTTTTATTTTTCTTTGCTTCATCCCCTGCCATACCTGTTACCTAATTCTACTCCTATCTTCCCATGTTATAAATGCAAATAGTTAATGTGTTCCATAGTGACTCCCACATAAACTTTATTAATGCCTATAAAAATGAGTAATGATATAATATCCTGCAAATGCATATAGCAGGTTCATGAAATGAATTAGTATGAGGTGCACTATTTCAGGTGAATTAATACATTTTTTCGGAGTTTCCATTTCTACTGTCAGATTGAATTTCCAGTCCCTGAATTTGTCCAAACCCTTTGGAAAAATATACACAGCTCTGTTCAATTTGCTTACCTTAGAAAGACAATTGATAAAATGCGACTGAAAACATTGTTTCCTAATGCTTTGTTTAGAGTATCTACTTTTGTGTTGAGAGAAGTTTAAGAACACCTGCGAGCAAGAATCAAAGGAACCAAAGCAACATATAGGTATGAACTACTTGGATGTTTTTAATGTACTGAGAACCAAGTATACAGATTGACAGCAAACAGAGGTCAAGGTGATTCTAAGTACCCAGGAGGCTTTAGGCTCTAGAAATGTCAACCATCCTTCTCCCCCATCTCACTGCCATTAGCCTCCGGAGGTTTGCACCTCTACCTGCTTTCCTTCATTTGTCTACCTTTGGAAGCATGCCTATGGCACCTACAGAAGTCACAAAACACCACCATTATTATTTCCAAATCCTTCACTATACACACGTTTCATTAGAAAATTCCTCAGTTCATATTTCCATAATTTATTTTCTGTCAGGATATGGAAGTTCCAAGTGACTTAGTACAAAATTAAATAATGGCATCTTAGAAATGATAGATAAGTTTGTTCAACCTTCCACCTACGGTCCTATCCCAGTTGCTTTTGTATGCTTTGAAAGATGGTCACCCAGCCTGTGTTAAAATTCCTTCAGTGATCAGAAACTAGTCAGTTTTCGTTAGTAAATAGCTCTCTATTTCATTACAACAAATGTTACTTCTTTCTAACTTGTATTCACTGGCCTATTCTCTTTACATATGACATTATTTAAAATATTTAAAGATAGTTTTGATGACTCTTCTGAGATTGCTCTTCTTTAGGCTAAAAGCCCCAGGTATTCCCTTTTCATATGTAACTCATCAGTATGTCCATTATTGTCCAGTGTACAATGTTAATCCTAATAATATGTTCATACAAAGCAACACAAACCCCTAGTGTGTCACTATTGAGCGTGTCTGGATTTTATTTCTCATAATCTGAGTACTAAAGTTCTCTAAATTACACCTAAGACTCTGTAAAAAATATTAACAGGTATACTTGCATATGATACAGATTTATGTTGAAGTTGATCAATTAAAATTCAGCATTTTATATAAAATTATATTATATAAAATACTTTTTCAGATAAAAGATTGATTTTCCTTTTCATATTATATGTATCTGTTAGTATTGAAGAAGTCTTTCTTGGATTGGAAGAATGTTCTCCCCATAATAATTTTATTTACTTTTACCAATACACTTGGGGGAAAATAAAAGTTTAGTTTCCTACTTCTCACAAATTCACAAGCATAAAATTGTGATATGACAAATATCTCAATGTAAAAAAAGTGTATAAAATATTAAAAGAAGGTATAGAGAAATGGATTACGACTTGGGGTTAGAAAAGGGAAGGGTTTCTTTAATTATACTACAAACACCATTAAGGATGGAATGAATAAATATAGCTATATCATATTTTTAAAACTTATGTAACACAAAAGACAATCAAACACACACATAATGAATTATATTCAATATGTAAAACAGAGGATTAATGTCAACAATACACAAAGTGCTCCCATAAATAAACAAGGAAAAAAAAAGCACAATAGAAAAATGAACATATAAACAGGAAATTTAAAGAGGAAAAACATAGCCAATAAACATATGATGAACCAGTTAATGTCACTAGTAAGTAAGATGATAAAAATTAATATAAAATTGTATATAATTTTTATACTCCTCAGTACAGGAGAAAACAGTTTGATAAAACTTTCAGAATGAGATGAAGTAATAACCTTGCTTGTTGTTTTTGTGGTGTTAATTGTGGTCATCATTTTTGATGGTAAAATATCAATATGTATTAAAATGTAAGTCATAGTTCATGGGCTCAGAAACAATGCTTCCTAGCAGCTGTTACAGAAAAAACTCACACACATATACTAAGAGATTGTACATTATGGTACTTTTGTGTTAGCGAACTAAAAAAGGAAAATATTGAAAAATTAAATATCCTTAGTAAAAGATTTAAGTATAATGCATTCTGTATCAATTAGGATCTTTCAACTGAAAGTATCAGACTATTCAGTTTACAATAGTATTAGAAAATAGAGTTTAATTCTCCCACATGAGAAGGCTGGTTCCATGGTTAACTAACCACTCAACAAGATCAAGCAACTAGGTCAGCATTTCTTATGGCCTTCTCCTCATTGTTGCAAAATGGTTACAGTATTCCAATAATTGTATCCTCTATTAATAGCACCCAAAGCATGAGGGAAGTGTGTGGGGTGAATAAAAAACACTCTTTAAGGATATCAGTCAGTCAGATGTCCCTTCCTGCAAATATTTCCTCTTATAACTCATGAAGCCTCATTGGAATATATGCTACCTTTAGATAGAAGAGTGATTGAGAAAGCAAATGTCTGACAAAGGGAAACAACAGAATTGCCATTATTTATTTGGACAAGTTATGGTCAATCACCTAGCACTGCGTACCTGTTGTAGACCTAAACTATTGTCTGCCAGATATTTCATGGAACACTAAGCTTTATGTAAAAATTCTAACTGAATGCAAGTATGCTCAACATATATTATTAAGAAAATATGTGCACGTGATATTATTTATGTAATAAGTCATGCTAACAAAAATGTATATTTTCTATAGTTATGTGTCTGTGTGTGTGTAAGTGCGTACAAAAATTCTTAAGGTGCTTGCCCCTTTGAGTAAATAGGATTTAAGGTGATAGACAAGGTCATTTTAATATCACCTGCAATTTTTAGCTTTGTTTACGGTTAGACTATAAGAATGTATTATTATGTGATTAAACCCACTGCTGTTGAGTCAATTCCAACTCAGAGCAACCCTAAAGGTCAGAGTAGAACTGCCCCATAGGGTTTCCGTGCTATAATCTTTACTGAAGCAGATTGTCACATCTTTCTCCTGCAGAGCAGCTGGTGAGTTCTAACCACCCACCTTTCGGTTAGCAACTGAGTGCTTTAACCACTGCATCGCCAGAGCTCTTCAAGTGATTAAAGTTAAATATATATTTTGAAATTAATATTCACTATATAATGAGGCAGTTTAGTGAAATTCGACAGTCTTATAAACCCATCCTAACTTCTTGTGTCTCATTCTACTGTTTGATAACAAACATTCTCTTACCCTCTGGTAATTTTGGGTTTTTTTTTTCCAATATGTAGAAAATTACACTTCTCACTGGTAAAACTTTAATATCTCTTGACTTCTCTTGTTTTTATTGTTTTCAGAGGACTCTCTTTTCTGTTATGAACTTAAGGTGGAGGAAAGGAGTTGGGATTCAGTTGTAATGGTGAGCCCTTTTATCAGGAAGTATTAAAGGAGACAGATTTACTGGGGGGCGCTACATAACTTTAAATCTCCACTTTCCCTCTCCCCCATTTTTTGTGTAATGCTGTCACAAGAGTCCAAATATAAAATGACAAATAAAAATTTTTATTCAATTATACATGTGTCAAGCCTTTGGGGATATGCTGTCATAGGGCAAGTGAATATTTTCTAAATACCAGTAGGGCAGAGACAGAGGGAAATATGAGAGAAGAGAGAAAAAAAGAAAGAGAAAGAGGGAGAAATTAATTTATGTTGTTTCAATAATTTTAGTAAAGCTACAAAGCATTATTTTACTTTCCACTTAAGTTACAAAATGTTTAGTAGAACTTCAATCAAGGACAAAATCTGTGGAGAATTTAATGCATTTTTTATCTCATACTGTATCTGTTAAAATCAGATTTTACATGCTTTTCCATTTCTGATTGAGTCAGGAACCTGGAAAGCTTCATATTCTCAGTTATAATCTAGATGAATACAGCTTTATTGGAAAAAAATATAACAGAAAGAATGATACTAAAAAGTATACTCTTCCATAGAAAAAATATGGGAGGATAAGGTTGTAGCAACAAATGAAGGTGTAGGCAATGTGACCTTAGAGGAAGAAAGCAAGATGAGAAAAATACATAATATAGGAAGAGGGTGTTGATATTCTGAACCTCGTGGTGAAAAAAATCTCTATATCTCTGTATCTGTACTGAAGTAAAAGTGATATAAAGTATTTGAGAAGGTAGTTTCTTCAACATAAAACAAATAATAACTCAAACAAACAAACACCAAATCTCCATTCTAGATAGCAACTAAATGCCAGTCTATTTTTTTGACATTAAGGGGAACTGTTACAATATATGGTACATTGTAACAACAAACATTTCTCTCCCAAACAGCATATTTAAGAATAGAGGTGCCTTTTTTGAGCTCTTAATAAATATTTCAGATTATGAGGTTCTCAGTAATTTTTTTGAAAGGTCTATATAGAAAGGAGCACTGGTGGTACATTGGTTAACAGCTTGGCTGTTAACCAAAAAAGGTAGACAGTTCAAATTCACCAGATGCTCCTTGACAACCTTATGAGGCAGTTCTACTCGGTCCTATAGGGTAGCTATGAGTCAGAATCGACTTGACTGGCAACAGGGTTTGGTTTTTGGTTTATGTGGAAAAGGAAGATTACCCTAAAATCATATCAATCAACAATATTAGATGCTTATAAAAGTCAACTACAGAAATTTATAAATTAGGCAAAAAAGTATCTGCAAGATAATAGCAGCCAAATCCTTCAAAAATAATATATTCAACAAGAAGAACAGAGAATTCACACACACACACACACACCCCACACACAAACTACAACAACAACAAAAAATCTTTTGCATATAATCCCTCCCATTAACATGGCTAGAAAACAAAAAACTCTAACACGTTCAGTAATTTGAATTACCAATAAGATTTGAAAAAAAGGAGAGAGAGAAAACAATATTTCAGAAGAGTAGTCTCTAGATTTCCTTCTACTAGACTTTGTGGAGAGTACTGAAAACCTGATGAGATTGTGTAGAAGAGATAAAGTCACAGCAGAGGGTCTAAGGAAGAGACAAATTTATTCCCAGAAAGAAAAAGTGTTACCCTAAGTATTAAAATACTAAATAAAGAAACTGATGGATCAGAGCACAGATAACAGGGAAAAGACTTGAAAGTGTTTGGAAACTGAGATTGCATTCTTAGAAAGTTATCTATTCTGGGAAAGAGGAGGCACATTTAGGAGAAGGAGTGTAGACAGACTAGGTAATAAGAGGAAAAAGAAGCAAGACAGGTATACCCACGGACTTGTCATACAAAAGAGAAGCACAGAATCATATGACATAACGATGTCTCCTTCCAACACACGTTACTCTTATTTTCCTCTTTTTATTGCTGCCAAGAGGAAAGTATGACTTCTCACTCATTCTGCTGAAACAGAGGAAGAACTCAGTGGAGCAATCTTTGAAACAGATTGCAATGGCATGCACTTAACTCAATCCATCAAGTAAGGAACGTAAATGATAGTGAAGTTTATAAATAGCTTCCTTAAGCAAATCATATTTCATCTTTCCAGATGTCTTGATGTGAATGTGAATTGTTAAATACCTACAGAGAGATTTTGTGGAAGGAAACCAGAGCTAACTCAATTCTCACTTCTTGGTTTCTTGGTTCACCAGCTTCATCAGAATAATCCAATTTGGAATAAATGATGCAGAAAGATCATGCCAGAATCAGGTTTGTATGGCTATTACCATCATATTTATCCACATCTCCCACGAAGTAGGTAGTTAATTCTGAACAAGAGAGTATGGATAAAATAGGTCAAGTCTATAAACAGAATTAAAATGCACACATCACTGCTGACTCCTCAAAGAAAATTTTTACATGCTAAGGAGAGATGAATAGATTGAAGTTGATCAGAGTTTCCCCTGCTCCTGTCTCTCTTCCCTTTTGGAAACATTTTGTCTTTAACTGGGAATACATTTAATATATGTGCAACTGATCTGTCCTTTATTTTTTTCTTTAATGTGAAGTGTAGATGGATTATCCCCAAATAGAGTTTAAATTGCCTTTAAAGATTTATTTTAACAAGTGCTAGAGTGCATCAAAAATGCTTGCTTTAACCCTATCACATAGATGATTAACACTTTCAGATAAAAGATGTGTTCTTGTGTAGTGCACACACACACACATAATAATGTGACAGTATTCTAGCCAACATATATGTTTGTGTACATGTGTATGTGACTGAAAGACTGTATGTCTTTTAGTGCATTACCTCTGCCATTCTCCACCTACTTCCAAAGAGGCACATTTTATAATTCTTTTTTAAAAAAATGGCTTAATATGTTTTAAGATAATAAAGACTTAGAATGTTTGTCCTTTTCAGGGCATTAATATTTTAATAGGGAAACTTTACAAGCCAAAAAACTTTTTAGACCCAAATAATTTTCCTAGTGGAATACTGGACACAGAAATGAGTGGGTGGAAATAGAGGCATATTTTTTTTTTGCCAGAAGTTGCCTTTCTTTTATTCCTTCCAGAAGACTTTATAACATGCTTGCTAAGATGTCTGTGTCTGCTTAAAAGAGTAAATATTTGACTCTTGTTAGTTTTACTAACAAGCCAACATCAGGTAATAGCAGTTCCTGTTAAACTGAACTCTTAATTCTAGTATTTACTCTATCAATTGCTCACTAAAATTGATAGCAATATCCTATCTGAGAGTACTTTGAATGCTAATACTAGATTTATTTAGAAGTATAATCGTTTATGCAGCATTGAGAATAGGTTTGTGCATGTAGCAATTGTTCCTAGAATCTAAAGTAAATAAAATAGAAAATTTAATTTAAGAAAAGTTATTAGAAGGTACTGAGCATCCACTATGTATCAGTACTGGGCTAATTGTTCTCACAAATCTAATCTCAATATCTTATTTCATTTTTACAAGCCTAAACAGTAAGCATTATTAGCCCCATTTCAGACATGTAAACTGAGGCTTTTGTCATTTCAATAGAAACATTAATATTTCCCAACCTTCACTTTTAGTTTCATTCTTTGAAGGGACAACTAGAAATTTCTAATATCATGACTATCATATATAAAAAGAGTTTTCTCAAAAATCTGTTAAAAGCAACAAAACACACTCAGCCCACCTCTTCAGACATAACCAAATAAAACAAAAAAGTAGGATGAAACAATCAAATTTACTACCAATAAATGAAGAAAATAATTCCTGAATGTCCCAGAAAGAGAAGACAAAATAAAAACATATATTAAAAAAAAAGAGAGGATGGCTCCAGAAAGTGACAAAAGTAAAACATCAGATGAACTTCTGCTAGAAGAAAAGGCACTGGAACTACCTGACAGAGAATCAGAACTCTAATGTTCAGGCTTATCCAACAGATGAAGGAAAATTCAGACAAAAATAAGGAAAAAATAGACAAAATCATGGAAAAGACAAAAAACAATAGAAGAAATTAGAACAATAGTACAAGAACAAAATGTCAAAATAAATAAACAACTAGAAATCATACAGAAAACAGCAATTAAAAATTCAAAAGATAAGGAACAATATTTCCGAAATGGACAGTGCAATAGAAGGTTTTAGGAGCAAATTTCAAACAATGGAAGACAGGATCAGCAAAATTGAAAGCAATTCCTTGGATATCACTTTGAGGAAAATCAGAGAAAAGAACAAAAAAAAAAATGAAAATCTGAGAACGATGTGGGGTACAATCAAAAGGAAAAATTTGCTTGTTATCAGAGATCCAGAACAGGGGAAGAAAACATAAAACACAGAGAGGATCACTGAAGGTTTGCTGATAGAAAACTTCCCTAATATGATGAAAGACAAAAGCCAACTATCCAAGAAGCTCAATGAATCCCATATAGGATAGACATCAAAAGAAAAACACCAAGACATATCATAATCACTCCCTAAAACCAAAGACAAAGAAATACTCCTGAGAGCAGTTCGAGAAAAACAAGTCACAGACAAAGGGGAAACAATAAGACTAAACTCAGATTACTCGACAGAAACCATGCAGGCTAGAAGGCAATGGGATGACATATATAATATCTTGAAAGAAGAAGACTGCCAACCAAGAATAATATATCCTGAAAAACTCTCACTCAAACATGATGGTGAAATTAGGACATTTCTAGATAAACACAAATTAAGGGAATATGTAAAAACCAAATAAAACTTACATGAATTATTAACGGGAGTCCTTCAGTTTGAGAACCAACAATATCAGACAACAACATGAATCTAGTACATAAAACAACATCAGCCATATAACAACCTAGATAATGAATTCTCAAGGATAAAACTAAACTAAAAAATATACAACAGGGAATTAGACATGTCAGTCTGTAAATGACAATAATGTCAGAACAATAAAAGAGGGAATAAATAGTGTAGGTATAGAACTTTCAAATAGAGAGGAAGTCAAGGCATTATCAAGTAATAAAATACTGGTATAACTTAGGAAGTTAAGGGTAAATTTCAAGGTAACCACAAAGAAAGTTTAACAAACCTACTCACCAAAATAAAGAAGAAAAACATAAAGTCTCAGTGAACACAAACTCTACAAAAACGAAAGACATGAAAAAACACACAAACAAAAGGAATTCAGCACAGAAAAGTAAGCAACAAGAAAATGTCAGCACCACACACACAAAAAAAATCACTACAAAATGACAGCAATAAATTCACACCTATCAATAATCACACTGAACATAAATGGATTAAATGCACCCATAAAGAGACAGAATGACATAATGGATTTAAAAAAAGGACCCATTGATATGCTGTCTATAAGAGACACACCTTAGAAACAAAGATATAAATTTATTAAAGATCAAAGGATGGAAAAAAAAATATCATGAAACAGCTACAAAAAAAGAGCAGGAGTGTCAATACTAATCTCAGATAAAATAGACATTGTAACTAAATCCACCATAAAAGACAAAGAAGGGCATTATACAAGGATTAAATTCACCATCCAACATGAAGACGTAACCATAATAAATATCTACACACCCAATGACAGGGCTCCAAAATACACAAAACAAATTCCAACACACTGAAAAGAGAAATTAAAGTTTCACAATAGTAGTAGGGGACTTCAATACACCACTCTCAGTGAATGACAGAACATTTAGAAAGAAACTCAACAAAGATACAGAAGATCTAAAGGCTACAATCAACCAACTTGACCTCACAGACATATATAAAACACTCCACCCAACAGTGGCAAAATACACATTCTTTTACAGTGCATATAGAATGTTCTCCAGAACAGACCACATCTGAGGCCACAAAGCAACCCTCAACAAAGTCCAAAACACTGAGATATTTCAAGATGTCTTCTATGATCGCAACGCCATCAAAGTAGAAATTAATAACAAGAAGAGCAAGGAAAAAAAAATCAAATACATAGAAACTGAAAAACATCCTGCTTAAAAACCACTGGGTCATACAAGAAATCAAAGATGGAATCAAAAAATTCCTAGAATCAAACGAGAACGAAAGCACATCATACCAAAACCTTTGGGACACAGCAAGGGCAGTGCTCAGAGGTCAATTTATAGCAATAGATACATACATCAAAAAAGAACAAAGGAACAAAATCAAAACATTAGCTACACAAGTCAAAAAAAATAGAAAGAGAAGAGCAAAAGAAGCCCATAGTCACCAGAAGAAAGGAAATAATAAAGATCAGAGCAGACATAAGTGAAATAGATAACAGAAAAACAATAGAAAGAATCAACAAAACCAAAAGTTGGTTCTTTGAAAGAATCAACAAAATCAACAAACCATTGTCTAAACTGACAAAAGAAAAACAAGAGAGGATGCAAAAAACCCAAATAAGAAATGAAATGGGGGGCATTACAACAGACCCAAATGAAATTAAAAGCATCATAACAGAGTACTTTGAAAAACTATACTCCAGCAAATTTGAAAACCTAGAGGAAATTGACAAATTTCTACAAATACACTACCTACCCAAACAAACACAAACTGAAGTTAAAAATCTGAACAGACCCATAATAAGAGAAGAGATTGAAAAGGTAATTCAAAAACTCCCAACAAAAAAGCCCTGGCCCAGAAGACTTCATTGGAGAATTCTACCAAACATTCAGAGAAGAGCTTACACCAGCACTACTCAAACTATTTCAGAATGTAGAAATGGAAGAGATACTTCCAAATTCATTCTATGAAGCCAGCATAACCCTGATA
>NW_004443941.1:22035524-22074719 GCF_000243295.1 Trichechus manatus latirostris
CCAGGTAGGCAAGGATGGTTTAACACTAGAAAATCAATCAATGTAATCCACTACATAAATAACATAAAAGAAAAGAATCACATGATCATCTCAATTGATGCAGAAAAGGCATTCGACAAACTCCAACACCCATTCCCAATAAAAACTCTCAAATAAAATAGGCATAGTAGGGAAATTCCTCAGCATAGTAAAGGACATCTATACAAAACCAACAGCCTACATTATTCTTAATGGAGAGAGGCTAAAAACATTCCCCTTGAGAACAGGAGCAAGACAAGGATGCCCTTTATCACCATTCCTATTTAACATTGTGATGGAGGTCCTAGCTAGAGCAATAAGGTAAGAAAAAGAAATGTAGGGCATCCAAACTGGTAACAAAGAAGTAAAACTGTCCCTATTTGCAGATGATATGATACTGTACATAGAAAATCCAAGACTCCACAAGAAAACTACTAGAACTAATAGAAAGATTCAGCAGAGTAGCAGGACACAAGGCAAACATACAAAAATCAGTTGGATTCCTATAAAGAGAACTAGGAACAGGAAATCAGGGAAACAATACCATTGATAATAGCCCCTAAAAAAATAAAATACTTAGGAACAAATCTAATTAGGGATGTAAAAGACCTACACAAAGAAAACTATAAAACACTATTGTAGGAAAACAAAAGAGACCTACATAAATGAAAAAACATACCATGCTCATGAGTAAGTAGACTCAACATTGTGAAAATGTCAATTCTACCCAAAGCAATCTACAAATACAATGCAATCTGATCCAAATACCAACAGCATTCTTTAAAGAGATGGAAAAACTAATCATTATCTTTATACAGAAAGGGAAGAGGCCGTGGAATAGTAATGCACTACTGAAGAAGAAGAATAAAGTATAAGATTTGCATTACCTGAACTCACAACCTACTATACAGCTACAGTGGTCAAAACAGCCTGGTAGTGGTACAATGAAAGACACATTGACCAATGGAACAGAATTGAGAACGCAGACATAAGTCCATCCACCTTCAGTCACTGGACACTCGACAAAGGCCCAAAGTCCATCAAATGGGGAAAAAACAGTCTTTGTAATAAATGGTGCTGGCAGAACTGGATATCCATCTGCAAAAAAATGAAACAGGACCCATACCTCACACCATATACAAAAAAACAAACTCAAAATGGATCGAAGACCTAAATATGAAATCAAAAACTATAAAAATCATAGAAGAAAAAATAGGTCAACACTAGAGGCCCTAATCCACTGCATTAATAGGATACAAACTATACCTAACAATACACAGACACCAGAAGATAACCTAGATAACTGGGATCTTCTAAATATTAAACACTTATGCTCATAAAAAACTTCATCAAAGAGTAAAAGGAGAACCTACAGACTGGGAAAAAATTTTTGGCTATGACAAATACAACAAAGATCTAATCTGTAAAATCTACAGGAAAATCCAACACCTGTACAACAAAAAGACAAATAATCTAATTAAAATTTTACAAAGGACATAAACAGACACTTCACCAAAGATATTCAAGCAGCTAACAGATACATGAGGAAATGCTCTCAATCACTTGCCATTAGAGAAATGCAAATCAAAACTACAATGAGATATCATCTCACCCTGACATTACCGGCACGAAACAAAAAAACAGAAAATAACAAATGTTGGACAGGCTGTGGGGAGATTGGAACTCTTATGCACTGCTGGTGAGAATGCAAAATGGTACAACCATTTTGGAAAATGATATGGTGCTTCCTTAAAAAGCTAAAATAGAAATACCATATGATCTAGCAATCCCACTCCTAGGAATATGCCTGAGAGAAATAAAAGACATCACACAAATATACATATGCACACTCATGTTCATTGCAGTGTTGTTCACAATAGCAAAAAGATGGAAACAACCTACGTGCCCAATAACAGATGAATGGATAAATCATGGTACATACACACAATGGAATACTGTGCAACCATAAAGAACAATGATGAATCTGTGAAATATCCCACAACGTGGATGAATCTGGAGAGCATTATGCTGAATGAAATAAGTCAATCACAAAAGAACTAATACTGTATGAGACCACTACTGCACAAACTCATGAAAAGGTTTACACACAGAAAGGAACAGTGTTTGATGGTTACAAGGGAGGGGAGCGGTGGGGGTGGAAAAACACTAAATAGACAATAGATAAGTGGTAACTTTGGTGAAGTGTAGGACAGTAAACAATACTTGGGAAGCCAACACAACTTGTACAAGGCAAAGTCATAGACTCTCCATAGACACATCCAAACTCCCTGAAGAACCAAATTACTGGGCTGAGAGGTATGGGGACCATGGTCTCAGGGAACATTTAACTCAATTGGCATAACATAGTTTATAAAGAAAATGTTCTACATTCTACTTTGGTGAGTAGCATCTGGAGTCTTAAAAGCTTGTGAGCGGCCATCTAAGATACTCCACTGGTCTCACCCTGTCTGGAGCAAGTGAGAATGAAGAAAACCAAAGACACAAGTGAAAGAAAGATTAGTCCAAAGGACTAACAGACCACAACTACCACAACCTCCGCCAGACCGAGTCCAGCACAACTAGATAATGTCCGTCTACCACCACTGATGGCTCTGACATGGATCACAGTAGATGGTCCTGGACAGAGCTGGAAAAAAAATGTAGAACAAAATTCTAACTTATAAAAAAAAAAAAACCAAGACCATACTTACAGGTTTGAAAGAGACTGAAGAAACCTCTAGAGTATGGCCAACAGGCACCCTTATAGCTCAGTAATGAAGTCACCCCTGAGATTTACCTTTCAGCCAAAGATTTGACAGGCCCATAAAACAAAACAGGACTCAATGGCCACACCAGCTCAGGGTCAAGGAGAAGAAGGCAGGAAGGGACAGGAAAGCTGGTAGTGGGGAACACAAGATCAAGAAGGGGAGAGTGTTCACATGTCTTGGGGTTGGCAATCAAGGTCACAAAACAATATGTGTATTAACTGCTTAATGAAAACCTAGTTTGCTCTGTAAACCTTCATTTAAAGTACAATAAAAAAATTCAAAAAAAAATCTGTTAGAATTAGCAACGAAAGGAACAGAAAACAGTGCCATATGGTGGACAAGCAGGATCAATGGAAATCTACAAAAGCTGAATCTTTCAGGATTGCAATGTGAGGCTTGAATTTTTTCTTCAGTTCTTTCAGCTTCAGAAATGCCAAACATGTTCTTCCTTTTTCGTTTTCTAACTCCAGGTCTTTGCACATTTCATTAAAATACTTTACTTTGTCTTCTCCAGCTGCCCTTTGAAATTTTCTGTTCATAATTCTACCGGGAAATTATTGAATGATGCAGGAAGCATCAGTAAAGATGGAAGAAATACACAGTGTCACTGTACCAAAAACAATTGTTAGACTTTCAACCATTTCAGTAGGTAGAATATGATCAAGAACCAGTGGTACTGAAGGAAGAAGTCCAGGTTGCATTGAAGGCATTGGTGAAAAACAAGGCTCCAGGAATTGACAGAATACCAATTGAAATGTTTCAACAAAGGATGCAGTGCTGGAGGTGCTCACTTGTCTAGGTCAAGAAATTTGGAAGACAGCCTCCTGGCCAACTGACTGGAAGAGATCCGCATTTGTACCCATTCCAAAGAAAGGTGATCCAACAGAATGCAGAAATTATTGAACACACAAGTAAAATATTGCTGAAGATCATTCAAAAGCAATTGCAGCAGTACCTCGCAGGGTACTGCCAGAAATTCAAGGTGGATTCAGAAGAGGACATGGAATGAGGGATATCATTGCTGATGTCACATGGTTTATGGCTGAAAACTGAGAATACCAAAAAGATGTTTTCTGCATTTTATTGACTATGCAAAGGAATTCAACTGTGTGGATCATAACAAATTATGGTTAACATTGTGAAGAATGGGAATTCTAGAACACTTAATTGTGCTCAAGAGATATCTGTACATAGACCAAGAGGCAGTCGTTTGGATAAAACAAGGGAATACTGCGTGTTTTAAAGTCAGGAAAAGTATGTGTCAGAGTTGTATCCTTTCACCATACTTATTCGTCTGTATGCTGAGCAAATAATCCAAGAAAGTGGACTATGTGGAGAAGAACCAGTATCAGGATTGGAGAAAGACTCGTTAGCAACTGCGATATGCAGATGACATAACATTGCCTGCTGAAAGTGAAGAGGACTTGAAGAACTTACTGATGAAGATCAAAGATCACAGCCTTCAGTACGGATTACACCTCAACATAAAGAAAACAAAAATCTTCACAACTAGACCAACAAGCAATATCATGATAAATGGAGGAAATATTGAAGTTTTCAAGGATTTCATTTTACTTGGATCCACAATCAATGCCCACGGAAGCAGTGGCCAAGAAATAAACTACGTATTGCATTGGACATATATGCTGTAAAAGACCATTTTAAAGTGTTAAAAAAACCAAAGATGTCACTTTGTGGATTAAGGTGCACTTGACCCAATCCATGGTTTTTTCCACCACCTCATATGCATGGGAAAGCTGGACAATGAATAAGGAAGGCCAAAGAAGAATTGATGTATTTGAATTATGGTGTTGGCAAAGAATACTGAATGTACCAGGGACTACTAGAAGAAGGAACAAATCTGTCATGAAGGAAGTACAGGCTTGAATGCTCCTTAGAAATAAGGACGGCAAGACTTTGTCTCAGGTGCTTTGGATATGTTATCAAGAGAGACCAGTTGCAGGAGAAGAACATCATGCTTGGTAGAGGGTCAGTGAAAGAGAGGAAGACCCTCAACGAGATGGATTGATACAGTGGCTACAGTGATGGACTCAAGCACAGGAATGATTCTGATGCTGCTGCAGGACTGGGTAGTGTTTCATTCTGTTGGACATAGGGTCACTATGAGCTGGACTGACTTGATGGCACCTAACCACAACAACACCAATACCACAATTCGAAAGTGTCAATTTTTCTTTAATCTTCTTTTTTCATTGTCCAGCTTCCATATGCATATGAGGTGATTGAAAATGCTGTGGCTTGGACCAGGCGAATCTTAGTCGTCAAAGTGGCGTCTTTGCTTTCTAAAATTTAAAGAGGATTTTTGCAGCAGATTTGCCCAATGCAATATGTCATTTTGTTTCTTGACTGCTGCTTCCATGGACGTTGATTGTGGATCCCAGATGAATGAAATCCTTGACAACTTCAATTTCTTCTTTTTGGGGGAGCCAAAAAACAATCTTACTCTTTTTATGTGTAAAGCACAGGTATATATAGAGTACATAAATAGATAAACAGTATACCTGTAAAAATATACCTGGGTATGAAAATGTCATGGAGGGGGTCAATTAGGAAAAAGTAGTTTGAAAACTACTTGTTGTTGTTAGTTGCTGTTGAGTCATTTCGACTCATGGTAGCCCCATGTGTGCAAAGTAGAACTGTTGCACACAGCTTTCGAGGCTGTGACCTTTCAGAAGCAGAATGCCAGTCCTGTCTTCTGAGGAACCTCTGGTGGGTTCGAACCTCCACCTTTTCAGCTAGTAGTCAAGTTCACACTTAACCATTTATGCCACCCAGGGACTCCAAAAAACAAAACTCCTGATAAAGGTGATTAAAACAAAAAAGGTTGAGAAACACTGATATAAATTAAGAAATGAGAATTTTACAAACAACTTTATGTGTATACATTTAAGAAAAACTTAGACAAAATGGGCAATTTAAAAAATCTATAATTCAAGACTTACTCAAGGAGCAATAAGAAATATACAACCTTTAAAGTGATTGCATCATAGTTTAAAAATCTACTTATAAGTACACATAGAATATATCAGATCAAAGTCATTTTACTAGGGAAGATGTATGGAATATTACTATATTGATACCAACACTAGATAAGGACAATATGAGGCAGCAAATTTATATATAAATAAATCTCAGTTATGAATATAGATGCAAACTTTCCAAATAAAATATTAATCAGTTGAATCCAGCCATGTATAGGAAAAGTGCACTATTATCAAACAATTTCATATGAGGAATGTTAAGAATGCTTTGACATAAGAGAACATATTTATGTAATTCTGTATAAAAACAGATTATTAGAGAAAAATACACATCACAATAGATTTTCTTAAACTCACTAATATTCAAAATTCATTCACGTTAAAAATAAAAACTAAAGAAATAAATTAAAACATCCTCTGGCATTACACATAACTTGGTAAGAATATTTATCAAAAACTAGTCAAACCTCATAACCAGTGGTGAAAGACACAGTTCCATCATTATACTTATTACTGAGACGTTTGAAATCATGCTTTGAAAAATCAGCAAGAAAAACAAAAATGCCCCCTTTCAGTTATTCTATTTAATATTATACTGGAGGACTTGCCCAATTCAGTAAGATAAGAAACAGACATAAAGTTATAAAGATTGGAAAGAAGAAATAATTGCCATTCCCTGAAAAGTACTTTTGGCAATAAAGAGGAAAAAGCAGATGCAAGTGTTGAATCCTAAGCACTAGACCACCCAGGAGCATCATGAGGGTGATGGACAAATATGGGCACAAATAATGGTGTTGGCTGACCATAACTAATGTCACTGAACTGTAAAGTGAAGAACGCTGAAATGGCAAAGGTTTTGTTACATATACATTTACCACAGAAAAAGAAAGAAAATCAGATGATTCCATTTCTTTGGAAAGACGAGCATTCAACAACATCTCTTCATCAATCTAAAAAGTCAAATGCAATCCTGCACGTTATCAACAAACATTAAAAATGAGAAGGGAGAGGGTTGACATGTCGTTGGATTGGTAATGAATGCCGTAAAACAATATGTGTACTGACTGTTTCATGAGAAACTGTTTGTTCTGTAAACCTTCACCTAAAGTACAATAAACAATAAAAATAAAAAAATGTATTTTTAAAATGATGTCATATAAATGTCAACACATACTATAAGGTGCTATGATGATTAGTTTAATGTGTCAACTCAGCGAGGCTTTATATATATACTCACTTGGTTCTGCTGCTCTGGAGAACAGTGACTGATGTGGTACCTAGGAACAAATTTAGAAAAAGGTAAACAAGAACTTTACAGAGAAAAGTCTACCAAAGTTTATTGCAAGACAATAAAATAGATCCAAATATGTCATACTCATCGACAGATGTTGATCCAGTAAAAAGATCCAATAGAACTTTAAATACCAAGGATAAGGTAAGATAGTAGATATCAGATATCAGACTTTATTATAACACAATAGCGATTAAGAATATATCGTACTAACAGAGACAGACAAATAGATCAATGAAATACCAAAGAGAGCCTAGAATCAGTCAGATCTATGCATATGTGGGATATATATATATATATGTCTGTGTGTGTGTGTGTGTGTGTGTGTGTGTGTGTGTGTGTGTGTGTGGTAGCATTAAGAAAGGAGCCCTGGTGGCACAGTGGTTAATTAAGTGCTTGGCCGCTAACTGAAATGTCAGCAGTTCAAACTCACCAGCTGCTCTGCGGGAGAAAGATGTGGGAATCTGCTTTCAAACAGATTTACACTCTTGGAAACCCCATGGGGCAGTTCTACTCTGTCCTATAGGGTCACTATGAGTTGGAACCGACTTGACATCAATGGATTTGAGCATTAAAAAATAGCAGGTAAAAGGTAAATTATTTAATAAATTGTGGTGAGATTATTGGTTATCCATATATCTCTATTTCTCTATCATCCATCTACGTATTATGAAATGGGATAGCTACATAACATTATACACAATTCCAGGTACATCAAAGTCTTAAGTGTGAGAAGTAAAAAGACAAGCCATTGACTAGGAAAAAGCAGTATTTTAAAACATGTAATTGTTAAATGAGTACAATCCGGAATATATGAAGAACTCCTACAAATCAATCAAGACAAACTACTCAATAAAAATAACAGCCAAAACATATAAACTGGCAATCAACAGAAAAGTACACCCTAATATCCAGTAACTATTGGAAAAATTGATCACCTTTGCTAGTAATCAAGGTAATATAAACTAAAGCAAAAATGTGAGATTTTATATTTTTCAGATTAGCAACAATTTAAGTCTGCTAATACTAAGTTTCAGAAAGATGGAAGTGCCTACAGCTAGAGTGAGAATAAACGGGCACAACTACTTTTGAGATCCCTTTACCAACATCTGGTAACAAGAATGCACCCGTGGTGCTCCTCTGCCTACAGCCTACAGGGATAAATTGTGCATTTGCCCCAGGAGACTTGAGATTATCCTCAGTAGCATTGTTTGCAGCAATAAAATTATAAGCATCATAAATGTTCATAACAGGAGGAGGGATATTATCATATTGTATATAGCAATGAAAACAATCTGAATAAATTAACATGGATATAGGCCATAAGCATAATTTTGAAAGAATGAAAAAATTATTAAATACATACAGTATGATGACATTTATGTACATTGCAAAACTATACAAATACTGCTTAGGAATCCATACATGTGTAGTAAAAGCACAAAACAAGAAAGTGATCAGTAAATATTAGATTTAATGTGTGAGTACTTCTGCTTGTTGGGGAATGGAGTTGTCAGGAAAGACAATATTGTAAGTAAAATATACAGTGGGCTTCAGTTTTATTTGCAATCTTTCATTTCTTAAGCTGAGTTGTATAAACAGAGGTTAATCATATTATTCTATGTTTTAACATATGAACTATTTCAAAATGTATATTAAACTATGTTTTTTAACTCTCAAAACTCACTAAGTATTTGGACACATAAATAATAGGGAAGAAGTATAGACAATGTTTGCTGGATAATTATGATTTGACCTTCATTGGCTGTGTGTACCAACTGGTATTTTTTTTCTCTGTTCCCAAAATCCACGATAGCAAAAACTATGATGTCCGAAAAATATTTCTGGGCTAAAGACAGTTATTTTTTTTAAAATTCAGACAAACTGAAGACTTCTAGAGAACAAAGGAAGCTATGGGGAAGGAATAGTCGACACCAGAGGAATTTCCAAGAGTGATTAGGAAGGTCACCATTTTCTGAGTCAAACAGAACATGAGTTGGCATCTAACTCCACTACGAACTACCTGAGTTAACTTGGTAAAATGACAGTTTCTCATAACATCTGTCTGGAAAATGGGAAGAGTAATATCTCATAAGATTGTTTTGAGTAGTAAAATGAAAATTTTATGCAAAGTGCTTAGTTCATGAGAGGTATTTAATGAGCGTTTATCTATTTCCTTTTTTAATTAGTGAAGAGGAGATAGATTCCTGCATTTATTGCTCAAGGTCTTTATGCCTTTTTGGAAATTAAAGGCTACTTTTCAAAATGAAACAAAAATGAAAATACCCACTAAGCAGTAACCCCCACCCTTTAAGTTTCTTCTGAGGAATTTCCAGTTCTAAAGGGTGCCTTCGTCCAGCTACTTGATTGTACATAAAAATCATGTCGGCAAATTGTAAACCTTTTCTTTGTATTCTTAATGTAAAGATTTGAAATTGCTCTTTCTTGTTTGTATAAGCGAATTGATTACCTTCTAAATTTCCTCCGAAACTCATAGTATCTTTGGCTAAGTAAAGAGAAAATAAAAAAATATGTTTGGAACAGAAATCCCATCATTTAAAAATGAATGATTATTTAAGTGTTAAAATAATTTTGTTATCAAATTTAACACTTTCCATAATCATTTCCAGATTTTTTTTATTGTAAGTATTGAAATAAATGATCTATGTAGATTTTGACTTCCACATGAACAAAACATCGACACTTTGGCAAATATTATTTGTTTACAGGCTTTAAATCCTTTACCCAAAAGTTAAAAACTGATGCCTATAGAACAATGAGTAAGTTTTGCTTTTGTTTTTTTTCTTGTGGGGGGAGTATTTCTAGTGCATTGTAGTCTAAAGTGTTAGTTTTCCAGGTAGTACATTAGAAAGGAAAAATCAAAAATTTAAAAAAAAACCCTGAAAATCTCAGCTGTGTGTTTTATTGTTTCCAACTTTGGAAATGTGAATTGGTTGATTTGTTCTGAGTACTGCAAATTACAGAGCTAAATCTCTCATTGAACCGCAGGAAGCCCTAGTCCTTTGAGTAATTACTTGTATATCTTCTATTCTAAAAGATATAAAGATTAACCTCACAACAGGTAATGCCCAATTAACAGAATAAAAAGCTTGAGCAGTGCTCAAAGTACTGTAACAAGCTTAAACTAGCTTTCATCATTGTCTGAGGGGTGAACATTTTGAATTTTCTCATCATGACCTTCTTCCATTTAAAATAAGAACAAGAGGGCAATGATTATGGAAGAAGCTGTGGAAACAGAAGCTATAGGGCGTGGTAGTGTAGAATAGAGTGGACAGAATTCCTATTTCCCGACATTAATAACCAAACCAAGCATAATTCCCTCTATTCCTTGCTGGGAATCCCAGACTTATCCTGTCTCTTCAACTCCTGACTCCCATCCCACCTACCACCAACATGTGATTCTGATTAGAGGACTTTATTTCATTGTATACCAGTTGCCATAAAGTTGATCCCCACTCCTGGTGACCTCATGTGTGTCAGAATAGAACTGTGCTTCATAGGTCTTCTATGGCTAATTTTTCAGTAGCTCTCCAGACCTTTCTTCTGAGGTGCCTCTGCTTGCACTCCCAACTTTCAGTTATAGCAGGCTAGCACGTTGACTGTACTATCTAGCGACTCCTCTTTCACCATATGATTCAATTAGCAACATGAGAAATAAGATGGCAACAGATAAGTTTCACAAAAAATGATCTGACAAGCACCTTTAATTACTGTTCAAAATCTTTCTCAAGATTAATAACTAGGAGCTAGATATGGATTTAAGGTACAGGGAGATGTCGATTTTGTTTTTGGCAAAAAATCTCTTGGTTATCTACAAGTAGATAAGCAGAATGAAGAACAACCAACAGAAAGCAGGACTTTTTTATACAATTATATAGAAAAACTAAAAGAAAGCAGGCTATTTAGCAATAAAGATTTGCCTTTAGGGTAACAAATTCGGGTAATCCTCTTTAAAGACTGAATCCCTGAGTGGTACAAATGATTAACACACCCAGCTGCTAAGCAAAATTTTGGTGATTCAAATTCACCCTGAGGTGCCTCAAAATAAAAGTCTGGCAATCTATTTCCAAAAAAAATCAGCCATTGAAAACTCTATGGAGCATAGTTCCACTCTGATACACATGGATGAGTCAGAATCAACGAAACAACAACAGGTATTTAATGATTAAAACAAAATATCAATCTTAATTTATATATCTACGTATGTGTTTTATTATTATTGTAAAGGAAACAAGTAAAGAGATTTTGATAGCCTGCATAGATCTAGGGACTCCACTGTTGAAATGGTTTGGTAAAGATAAAACTCACTACCGAAGTGTCAATCCCAACTCATAGCGACCTTATAAGACTGAGTAGAACTACCCACACTGAGTTTCCAAGGCTGTAAATCTTTACAGAAGCCAACTACCACATCTTTCTCCCTTGGAGCAGCTGGTGGGTTCAAACTGCTGACCTTTCAGTTAGCAGCCGAACACTTTTAACCGCTACACCACCAGGGCTAGGTCTATACATAAACCCCAATATGAAGAAAGATGTTCCTTTCTGAGAAGGGACACAGAACATAGAGGAAGTGTAAGTTTCTCTATGAAATGATTTTCCTCTCAGTTTCTTAACTTCTTCAGATGATAAAAAACTTCTTGCATTTTTATTAAGACTTTTAGTCTAAATAGCAACAATTGTCTGGCATTTATCTGAGAACAATTGTTCATAATATGGTTTTACTAAACAATGTTAGTGTTTGCTTTTTCTTTCAACTCATTTATTATTTAAATATTCTGAATAAAATTAGTTCTTAATTTCAGAGGAACTTTCTCTATCCTTGAGAACCTGTCCCTTTTTAATTAGCATTTATAAACTTTTACTTGCAATCTGCACGTTTCTTATTTCTCTCTCCCTATCAAAGATGGTTCCCAGTGAACCATGCCTCCCAGTAGGTACATTGTTGTTGTGTGCAGTCAAGTGGATTCCGACTCATAGTGACCCTATGAGACAGAGTAGAACTGCCCCGTAGGGTTTCCAAGGCTGTAATCTTTAGGGAAGCAGACTGCCACATCTTTCTTCCCTGGAGCGGCTGGTGGGTTCAAACCACTGATTTTTCTGTTAGCAGCCAAGCACTTAACCACTGTGCCACCAGGACTCCTTTTCCCAAGTATATATGCACTTACATTATTCCCTCTCACATTGGATCTTTGCTAACCTTTGACTGGCTTTAACCAGAAGAATGTGGGGAAAGGGACACTGTGCCAATTCGAGGCCTAAGAATTAGGAAGACCTGGCAATTTCCAACGGGGTACCTCCAGGAGCTATGAGCCACCCTGTGAGAAGTCTGGGTATACTGCTATAGAGACCATGAGGAAAGACCACATGGAGAGAACACATAGAGAGGGAGAGGCCTGGCCATTCCATCAGCCCAGCCTTCCAACTCTCCCTAACAAGGTGAGAGTGAAGCCGTCTTAGGCATTTAAGCCACAGTCAAGATCTGACAGCAGTCACATGAGACCCTAAACCAGGCTAGCAGAAAAGCCATCTAGTTGAGCACAAACCACAGGTCAGCAAACTTCTTCTGTAAAGGACCGGAGAGTAAATGTTTTAGCTTTGTGAAACTTATGCTCTTGGTAGCAATGACTCAACTCTTCCATTGTAGTGCAAATCTAGGCATAGACAAGACATAAACAAATGAGTGTGACTGTGTTCCAATACAATTTGTTTTGTAGACGCTGAAATTTTAATTTTGTATATATTTTCAAATATCACAAAATATTTTTTCCTTTTATTTCTTTAAAAATGTATAATCTACTCCTAGATTGTGTGCCATACAAAAATAAACAATAGCCCAGATTTAGCCCTTGGGTCATAGTTTGTCAACCCCTGCTCCAGTCGACCCACAGAACTGTGATAACTCCAATAAAATAGTCCTTGTTTTAAGGCACTAAGTTTTGGGGATGGTTTGTTACACTTAGTGTGGGATGATTTGTTTTATGGCACTAAGTTATGGATTAGTTTGTTACTAAGCAGTAGATGACCGAAACCCTACCTAGATAACCCAAACACTACTTTTCAGGTTCTTTCTCAAGGAAGGAATAACATGGTCAGAATTCTAGGTGTGGAATAAATGAAATGTGAGGAATAAAACATTACATAACGATTACTTGCTAGATCAGTTGGAATCAATACTTGCCTGTGACTATCACAACCAGCCTGTGAAAAAGGGGAATGTCATTTTGTATTTAAAACCATAGTCATCTAAGATTACACATGAGTGAGCCACAGGTCTGGGATAAAAGACCACCTTTAAAGTAGCTCAGATCAGGCCATAGTAAATGAGGACTAATACCACAATTAAAGCGAACGAAAAATCATTCTCAGGGGGAAAAAACAAAGGTGGTGGAATTTGTTTAAAAAACAAGTTACAATAAAATGATAATTTAATTACCTTTGAGCATATGAAGGGTGGCAATAACATCTTTCTGTAACTTAGGTAAAGAAAACCAATCGAAAGAAGGAAAGTTGCAGCCAAATGATTGCGTGAACATTAAGATCAACTTTTTTAACAGAGTACCAGAGACAGTCACCTTTAAATCTCTCCTGTTGCTCTCATTGAGAATTACACAATCAGTTTTCTGCCTTAAGAGATTTAGGTAAAACCTTATCTAACAGCCTGGCCTTGGATTAGATGACCTCTTTACATTTCAATTCTAATTCTGGGATGTGTGGTTAGAAATCACAATCTTTAAGTACAAAATTTGCAATTTCTACTGCTGGATCCAAGTCGCCTCAATTGAAAACCGATACCTACTCTTGTCTGTGAACTGTAGCGGAACAGTGCACTGTGAGATGTAAATGGATGTGGTAAGATCTTTAAATCGTACCCCCCCCACCCCCAGTGTCTAAAGAAGCCCTGAAGAAGCAAAAGGTTAAGCACTTGGCTGCTAATTGAAATGTTGGTGTTTCCAACCCACCCAGTGGCTCCACTCCAGAGGGAGGAAGACCTGGCAATCTCCTTCCACAAAGACTACACCCAAGAAAATTATATGGAGCAGCTTTACTCTGTCACCTGGGGTCTCTAAGAGTCAAAATCGACCAGATGGTATCTAGCAGCAACAACAACCCTAGAGTCTACTTTATGAGAACCAAAACTAAATACAATAAATTAATAAATAGATAAATGCACAAATAAATATCCTAAGGCTTTTTTTTTTTAAGTCTTTTCTCCAAAGAGTGACACATTAAACATGTTACAAAATGGATGCTTTTCACACACTCTCACAGGTGGAAATATTTATATATATATATATATATGGTTTGTTAGTAATACTTTGGTTGAAAAGGTTAAACTGAGGAATATGATTTTGAGTGACATTGCTTCCTTCAGATAAGCTCTACCATTAAAAGTAACTCAGCTAAGCACCCACTCCCTTGCCCACCAAGACAACCTGAATTTACCATTTTCACAAAGCTACATTAATGTGTCATTGACAAACATACCCACTTCCACTTGATTCATTATAAAATTCTTCAAAGCAGCAGGAATGTCATACGGTTTTTGCAAATGCCTGAATTGATTGACAAATAAGGTATCCGCTAGCTAATAGTTACGCTTCTTCTTTCAGGAGACTGCAAACATGGTCTCCACCTGAGATAAACAAGATAGACTTTTTTTTTAATTAGTAGAGTCTCAGACCTCTAGATGTTAGAGATTAATATTAAACTCAAGGGAGACCTCCATATAGGAGAAATGATAAACGTATCACTTGTTATAAAGTATCACAAAATTTCTTATGATCAAAGACATAGAAACTAGGAGTGAAGAGCAGACGATAGACTAAGGACTTGGCACAATTGACAAATTTGATCTTTTTGATCACCAAGTGATAATGCCACCCTGTTCTTCTTCACTCATGTTACTCAGAGTCACTACCCATTATTTTCAGCACACAGTCCCCAAGAGCTCTCATTTCGTAAGCTTTTAGTATGAGTAGCTAGGCTTATCAGGTTTATTACATAAAAAGGACATCCAACACTGCACCCGAAGTCAACCAGTTATGTGATATACATAATCTAGAGAGTTTCCTGATATGAACCCTATAGTATGTATTCATTCATTTGTTCACTTGATTTTTCATTCATAACTAAGTACTCTGAGGTCCAGACATGTATATCCAACTACTACTTGATATCTCCATTTGAATATCTCACAGAAATATTAAAATTTTACCCATAGAATCCTACAGTTATATAGGCATTTGTAGGCCTATAATTATAGGAATGTAATATGTTAGGGCTGAGCAGATTTCAAAAGGAGGCTCAAGAAAACAAGGTAAAATATGATGAAATATGTAAAGACCTGGTGTTAGAAAACCAAAAGGGTAGAACATGACATGCATTTCTCAAGCTGAAAGAACTGAAGAGAAAATTCAAGCCTTAAGTTGCAGTTTTGAAGGATTCTATGGATAAAAAAACTAAATGATCCAGTAAGTATCAAAAAAAAGATGAAAGGAATACACAGAGGGATTGTACCAAAAAGAATTGGTTGACATTTAACCATTTCGGGAGATAGCATATAATCAAGAACCTCTGGTAACAAAGGAAACTTCAAGCTGTACTAATGGCATGGGAGAAAAACAAGGCTCCAGGAATTGACACATTTCCAACTGAGATGCTTCAACAAATGGATGCAACCCTGGAAGCGCTTACTTGTCTTTCTGAGAACTGTTGCTGTTGTTAGGTTCCACTGAATTAGTTCCAAATCGTAGCGACCCTGTGTATAACATAACAGAACGGAACACTGCCTGAAGCCTGCGCCATCCTCACAATCCTTGCTATGTTTGAGCCCATTGTTGCTCAATTAGATTTATTAATTTTCCTGTCAACGCAGAACCTCCAGTATAATATTGAATGGAAAATATAAAAACAGACTTCCATGTGCTTTTCTCAATCTCAAAAGGAAAAAAAAAAGCACATTTCATCAAGTCTGTTGCTTGATTTGGCTATTATGTAGATTAAATATATTCTATTCTTCTTAACTTGCTAAAGTTTTGTTATTCTGTCATAATTTACTGTTGAATGTTATCAAATGGTTTTCCTGCATTGTTATTGTGGCTTTCATTGGGTTACTAATCTTTTAGTTTTTGGAATAAAACCAACTTTGCTGAGATGTACTATTTTAACTATCTATCTGTCTATCTATCTACCTACCTATCTATCTATAAATCTATCCATACCTGTGTAGCTAATATCTTGTTTATAATGTTTGCATTTACATGAATGTGATCAGCCTCTATTTCTTATAGTTGAAGTCTGCTTGTCATAAGTTATTAAGGTTTTCTTTATCTGATAAAATTTTGAAATCTATTTATGCAGGGTGTCAAGTCATTATTTTCACCCTCATTTTAAATATACAGTTTCATCATCATCTCACTTCCATTGTTTCTGTTTAGAAGTCTGCTGTTAGTCTATTTGTTTCCTTTTTAAAAAAAGATATATCTTTTCTCTCAGTTTTAAGATTTTTTTTCTTGTGTTTGTTGTCTGATACTTTAGCTATAATAGATGTAGTTATCGATTTATTTTTATTTACTCTGCATGGGTTCTTACAGTTGGTTAAACTACAGGTTGAAGTCTTTCATTAGCATTGTAAAATTCTAAATCATTATTTCTTTAAATATGACTTCTGCCCCATTGTCTGGGATACCAATTAGATATATGCTGGATCTTACCACTATATCATCTATGTTTCTTAACTCCTGCTAAATTCTGGATATTTTCTTTTGGCCATTCTTAAAGTATTGATTCTCTTTTCATCAATTTCTAATTTCTTCTCAACCCATTGTGCTTTACAATAATTTGATTATTATATATTTTTGTATTTGTCAGTTCTAGAATTTTCATTGAGTTTTTTTTTTTATTATTATTCAGATTGGCTTTTTTTTTTTTTTCTGCTCAGTCTTACTCAAGGTGATTTGTTTTCTCATAAGTTTTCTGTCTTTAAACTGGAATCATGCTTTCCGAAAATTTTTTTCTTAGAAATGTTGAGGTCTAGATCTAGGTGTATGTGTTTTTTTTTCCAAGACACTCCTTTATTTCTTCCAGGTACCAGTCCAGTGCGCTTTTAACTTGAAAGTTTTCTAAATGTTTACAAGGCTAATAAACTAGTAGAATTCTGGACTCAACCCTCTGTGTGACAGTGGACTTGGTGGACTTTAGGTTAGGTAGATTCGAAGATATATTCTCTGTCATCCTCCTCTCAGAGCCAAGGTTGAGAATGAAACATATTCTCAGTATCTCTTTCTGAATTCCAGTCTTTTTTTTCACTAGTTAAATCACTGTGGATGTTACTTCTCTGGGATCCCTTCCTTCTCCTTCCTCTGGCTTTATATGGGCTTTATAAAGTCTTAAATGACCTTCCAACCTGCTGTCTCATTGAAAGTTAAAACCAAATTCAAGACCAGCAGGAACCGGCAGGTGCCTCCAGAGCGTACTCTGAACTCAGAACTATTTTTCCTCTCAGGATTCAGATTTTCTTGTTTCTGGCCTATTGAATTTTCCCTTTCTTTCTGCTGGCTCAGCCACAGATTAAAATATAAAAATAAATAACAAATTTTGGAATCTGTACCAGGAACAGTTTTCCAGATATCTTGTCCAACATGTAGCTTTACTTGAACTTTAATAAGCAAGTCAGGTTTACTTCATGAAATCTTAGGTTTGACCCTCAGTGATTTCCAGAGATTATGAATTTTCCACCTCTGACAAAATTTCTCACTATGGTCACAATAAAAGTCTTATTTTGGTAACTGTTTTCTGATTTTAAGGTACCTGGATGGTGAAAAATGTTTGCCCTAGATGACTAACATAAAGGTTTGTAGTTCAAACTCACACAGTGGTACCTCGGAAGAAAGGCTTGGCTATCTGCTTCTATAAAGATAAATATATAAAGTCAAGAAAGCTTTATGGAACAGTTCTAATTTGTAACAGATGGGGTCATCATGAGTTGGAATTGACTGAACGGCAACAGGTTAGTTTTTTTTTCTGATTATAGTGATTACTTTCAACTACCTTTGTTAACAACAGCACACTTAAAAGATCAACTTTATTGCATTATAATTTACAAACAATAAAGTGAATGTATGTATATGTATTTGAAGCCCTGGTGGCACAGTGGTTAAGAGCCATTGCTTGGCTGCTAACCAAAAGGTCGGCAGTTCCAATACACCAGCCGCTCCTTGGATACCTTGTGGGGCAGTTCTACTCTGTCCTATAGGGTTGCTATGAGTCAGAACCAACTCGACGGCACACAACAACAACAGTAGATGTATTTAGACAAAGCATACATCCATGTAAGTGCAATTACAACCAAGATTTAAACCCAAACCCACTGCTGTCGAGTCAATTCTGACTCATAGTGACCTCTTACGGTTTCCAAGGTTGTAAATCTGTACAGAAGAAGACTGCCACATCTTTCTCCCACAGAGCCACTGGTGGTTTCAAACTGCCAAACTTTTGGTTGCAGGGCTCCTTATATTTAGAACATTTCTATTACCACAGACACTTTCCTGGATGTCTAATTTAATTTAAATTTAAGAAAAATAACAAATATATTTTTCGTGTAAGTATGCTCCATGCAATATTTGAGATTTATACTAAGAACAAAAATAAAAAAAAATCCATTGCCTATCTGAAATTCAAAATTAAGTGGTCTTTTTCTATTTTTATTTTTGAAATCCGGCAATTTTACATGTGTCCCTTTCTAGTCAATCTTCTCCCCATTCCTCAGACCCAGGCAAATCTTGATACACTTTTCGGTCAGTATAAATTAGATTTGTCTCTTTTAGAGTAATAACAACAGAATCTTGTAGCATTTAGTCTTCTGTGTTTCACTTCTTTCACTCAGCATAGTGTTTTTGGAATTCTTCCCTGTTGTTGTGTGTATTAGTAATTCATTTCTATTTACAGTGAATAGTATTTAATTGTATGGATATACCATAATTAAGATATTCAGCTGTTGATGAAAGTTTGCATTGTTTCCAGTTACTACAAAAAAAAGATGCAATGAATATTCATGTTCCAACTATTTGAGTGCACACGTGCTTTCATTTTCTTGGGTAATTATCTAAAAGTAGAATTGCAAGTTTTATGATATGTGCATGTTTAAATTTATAAGACTCTTTGAAACTGCTTTTCCAAAGTGATTGTATCATTTTACATTTCTATCAGCAATGTTTGAGAGTCCTAGTTGATCCATATCATTGCCAACAACTGCTATAATCTCTTTCTTCTTTGTTTTTAACTTTTAACCATTTAATAACTTTATAGTGATATCTCATATGTTTTAATTTGCATTTTCCACACCACTAACTGGTTGTAGGAGCCATGGTGGCACAGTGGTTAAGAGTTTGGCTGCTCATCAAAAGACAGACAGTTAGAATCCACCAGCTGCTCCTTGGAAACATTATGGGGCAGTTCTACTCTGTCCCATAGGGTCGTTGTGAGTCAGAATCCACTCGAGGGCAACAGGTTTATTTTTGTTTTTGATTTGGTTGCATGTCTTTTTTGTACATGTGCTTATGAGGCTTATTTGTATATAATCTTTGATGAATGTATGTTCACACATGTTGTTCTTTTTTTTATTGTTTTTTTCTTATTACTGGGTTTGAGTGTTTTTCACACAGTCTAGATGAAATTTCATATACATATAAATACACACACATATTTCCTTTCAACATGTCTCCTCTTTTCATTTTTTTAATGTTGTCTTTTGAAGAGCAAGTACATTTATTTTGAAAAATTTCTATTTCTTCATATTTTTAATGGATTGTACTTTTTGAGACTCATTTAAAAATGTGCTTACTTCAAGGTTGTGAAGATTTTTTTCCTTTTTTTCCTATGTCTTTTTTTTTTAACTTTATAGTTGTATCTGTGATCCATTTTGGATTAATTTTTGTTGTATGGCATGAAGTAAGGGTCAAGTCTCAATTTTTTTCAAATAGATAACTAATTTTCATCAAATTTTTGAAGGATGGTTTACTAGGATAGGAAATATAGTTTGTGCCAAGGGTATTAAATAAATTTATTGAATAAATTTGATACCTTGAACACTAATGACAGAAGACCAGACAAGTTATGGAATGACATAAAGAACGTCATAGACAAAGAAAGCAGGAGATCATTAAAGAGACAGGAAAGAAAGAAAAAAACAAAAGCGATGTCAGAAGAGACTCTGAAACTTCCTCTTGAATGAAGAGTAGCTAAAGCAAAGGAAGAAATGAAATAAAACAGCTGAACAGAAGATTTCAAAGGGCAGCTCCAGAAGACAAAGTAAAGTATCATAATGAAATGTGTAAAGACCTGGAAATAGAAAACCAAAAGAGAAGAACACACTCGGCATTTCTCAAGCTGAAGTAACTGAAGAAAAAAATTCAAGCCTCGAGTTGCAATTTTGAAGGATTCTCTGCACAAAATATTAAACGATGCAGGAAGCATCAAAAGAAGATAGAAGGAATACACAGAGCATTGTACCAAAAAGACTTGGTCAACGTTCAACCATTTCAGGAGGTAGCATATGATCAAGAACAGATAGTATTGAAGGAAGAAGTCCAAGCTGCACTGAAGGCATTGGTGAAAAACAAAGTTCCAAGAACTGATGGAATACAAAGTGAGATGTTTCAACAAACAGATGCAGTGCTGGAATTACTCACTTGTCTATGCCAAGAAATTTGGAAGACAGTTACCTGGCCATCTGACTGGAAGAAATCCATATTTGTGCCCACTCCAAAGAAAGGGAATCCAACAGAATGTGGAAATTATCAAACAACATCATTAATATCACACACAAGTAAAATTTTGCTGAAGATCATTCAAAAGTGGTTGCAGCAGTACATCAACAGAGAACTGCCAGAAGTTCAAGTTGGATTAAGAAGAGGACATGGAAAGTTTGATGGATCTTGACTGAAAGGAGAGAATACCAGTGTTTCATTGACTATGCAAAGGCATTTGACTGTTTGGATCATAACAAATTATGGATCACATTTCGAAGAATGGGAATTCCAGAACACTTAATTGTGCTCATGAGGAAACTGTACATAGACCAAGAGGCAGTCATTCAAGTGGAACAAGAAGATACTGCATGGTTTAAAGGCAAGAAAGGTATGTGTTAGGGTTGTATCCTTTCGCCATACTCATTCAATCTGTATGCTGGCTGAGGAAACAATCCGAGAAGCTGGACTATATGAAGAATGAGGTATTAGGATTGGAGGAAGACTCATTAACAACTTGTGAAATGCAGATGACATAACCTTGCTTGTTGAAAGTGAAGGGGACTTGATGCCTTACTGATCAAGATCAAAGACTACAGCCTTCAGTATGGATTACACCTCAACATAAAGAAAACAAAAATCCTCACAACTGGACCACTGAGCAACATCATAATAAACAGAGAAAATACTGAACCTGTCAAAGATTTCATTTTACTTGGATCTGCAATCAACGCCCATGGAAGAAGCAGTCAAGAAATTAAACGACCTATTGCGCTGGGCAAATCTTTTGCAAAACACTGCTTTAATGTGTTAAAAACATAGATGTCACTTTGAGGACTAAGGTGTGCCTGACCGAAGCCATGGTGTTTTCAGTGGCCTCAAATGCATGCGAACGCTGGACAATGAATAATGAAGAAGGAAGAAGAATTGATGCCCTTGAATTATGGTGTTGGCAAAGAATATTGAATATACCATGGATGGTTAGAGGAATGAACAAAATTTGTCTTGGAAGAAGTACAGCCAGAATGCTACTTAGAAGCAAGAATGGTGAGACTTTGTCTCACTTACTTTGGACATGTTATCAGGATGGACCAGTCCCTGGAGAAGGACATCATGCTTGGTAAGGTATACAGTCAGTGAAAAAGAGGAAGACCTTCAGTGAGACAGATTGACACAGTGGCTGCAACAATGGGCTCAAGCATAACAACAATTGTGAGAATGGCTCAGGACCTAGCTGTGTTTCATTCTGTTGTACATGGGGTCACTGTGTGTCAGAACTGACTCAAAGGCACATAACAACAACAAGGACATTGAGTCCAGCAGGCAGTCAAATCAATGACCTTATTCTAATTAATTCTTAACTGAGTTTATTTAGCATGGAAGTACCCAAACATAAGGCAAGATAAGGTATCCTCAATTATATTGATTGTTTGGCAATATGTTTAGTCACCTTCAAACTTACATATAAATGAAAATGATCTTTATTTTCATCCTGTCACTCTGAAATGCTTAAATCCTTAATCTCACCCCCACTGCACCCCACCCACACACAAACACAGCCTAATCTTTGGTCAGACTGGTTTCCCAGCTCCCTCCCTACCACTCTGCAATCAATACTCAATGCAGCAGACAAAAGTTACCTTTAAAATGCAACCCACCCAAATTATTCCACTACTCTTCTCATTGACTTCTAATGATTTCTCATCTCAGTTTTGAGGAAAAGAAAGCAAACAGAAAAAAAAAAAAGTAAAAACATATAATAGCCTACAAAGCCCTACCAGCATCTTTTATTCCATTGTTGTTTTGATCTCATCTCTTTTTACTGTCTTCCTCACTCCTCCAGCTACATTAGCCTCTTTGATGATTCTCCGTCATACCAGAAATTCTTCTGCTTCAATGCCTTATCATTTGTTCTCTCTTTTCTCTCTGACAAGACTGATATTTTCCAAGGTATTTGAATGCCTCTCTCTCACACACCTGTTTTCAGTCTTCACTCAATTATTTTCCTTTACAGAGATTTTCCTATTGCCCCACCGGTATCCACCCGCAGCCTCTCTATTCCCCCTCTCTACTCTAGTTTCCCCTGTAGCACTTATTACTGTGTGACATATAATGTATTTTGAAAATTAATCATATTATCTCCCTCTACATGAACATAAGTGCCTAGAAGAGTGCTTAACACACAGTAGTCCCCAATAAATTCTTGTTAACTCAATAAATGAGATCAACAGCATAATGGGACAGTGAGTAGTAAACATTTATTAAGTTTCTACTATTGAAGGGTTCTGTGCTGTCTTTTATATCCTCACAAAGATCACATTCTGAACTCCTCCTATGGACTCTCATGGAAACTTGCAGATTGTCCTTTGGTAGAATACTTCATTTTTTTTATATTTACTGGCTGTTTAATTATAATCCTCTTGAGATACAATATATGCCATGTTTACCTTTGTACCTCTAGAATCAGATCTCAACAGAAATTTATTGAATACTTGGTTCTACTAGATGATACCGAACAAGTAGGCAGGAAGACAACGCCTCTACCGTTAATTGGGTTCGGGGCGTGGGGGGAGTTACAAATGGATAAGCCTTTCTTAGTTTCAAACGAGGTTTTTAGCAACACTTCCTATACTTAGAAAATCGTAGATAAGCACTGAGAAGTGTTTCTAGCAGTTCCTGGGCCGGAAAGTTTAGCTTTATATCCTGGTTCCAACAATGACCAGCTGAGTGACCTTTGGGAAGGTATTAAACCTCCCTGTCCTTTAGTTTCTTCATTATTAAAACAGTGCCGATATTAGTAACCTATCTCCGGGGAATGCTACGAGGACTAAATTAGTTCCTAGGTTTAAAGCACTTAAAACAGGGTCTGGTACATAGTGAACATTCAGTACATGTTGGTTTTATTATTATTATTATCATCATCATCATGATTAGCACTTTTATTAACAGACCATCAATTTCCTTTTTAAGTTGTTCAAAACACTTTGTCATGTCCTACTCCACCCTGAGTACAACCACCAATAAAATCTACCAAGCATGATATAGAGAAAGGCATACAATTGCAAAAAAATTTAAAAAGTAAAGACAAGCAAGCTAGGTGGCTTCTCCTAGAAAATAGGTGCCCATCCTAAACAGAAGGATTATCCACTGAGCCTGGACCCAGATTCATTGGTATATCAATAAACATTTCCTAATTCCAAATCTCTAAGGTACAGGATTTATATTTTTCATCTAGCTTGTGCCACAATTTGGCCCATAAAAATGTGTCCACAGTCAAGTTAATATCTGACTTGTTACAGGACTTATATTTGATTTGGCATCCTGGGCAGCTCTATTTTCCGAATTAGATCTTCTCTCTTATTTTAGGCTGCTTAAAAGGTTAAAAATCAAATTAAAACTTGTTTAATTAATTTAGGTTGGCTTTAGTAGTCATATGTATACCAGAGTGAACAAGGGCAATCATATTAGGACTATTTATAATTCCAGGCCATTGCATGACAGAATGAAGACAAGATATAATTTAATCTAGCTCAATTTGTAGAAAACCAAACTCCAATTTTGGCTTTTGTTCAAACTCCTGAGGAACTGAAACAAAAAAACCTTCATTTAAAAATAGAGCTCAGTCTGTAAGAATGGTGAGGATTTTGAATTGTTAAATCTACCTAGGTGCTTACTTTTGCAGCCCTTAATCCTCAAACTAAAATGACATTCTAGAAATAATCACCCAGGATGCAATAAGATTAACAGGCAATCTCTGATGGTAATTGTCACAGTAGTTTAAGACTAAAGGTTAAGGATATGAATCTGTCCTCTCAGAATAATAAGTGAGTCTGTGTGATATGACAGAAGAATAATAGATTTTGAATAAAAACCTGAATCTAAAACTCTGAAGCTGTGAGGTTTCAAGCAAGTTATGTTACCTCTCCAAGTTTAGTTTCCGACTTTGAATAATAGGGCTAAACCAGCTTTGATTGTTTGGATTAAATGAGAAAACACGTGACTGCCTGGTAAATAGTATACATTCAATTATTGTCAATATCAATAAAATGGGACTCTGAAGCTTCCACTGGCACCATCATACTGCCCAAAAAATTCCCGTTATAACCATGTCCCTAAGAATGAGTACGAAGTCAGCAGTTAAAGACTGAGATAGTATAATAAGGGAAGAAAAGAGTGCCTTTTAATCACGTCGTAAAAATAATCTTAGCCTCTAAACAATACAATCACTTAAATACTTTTAGCATCAAACCATTCCTCAAGCACATACTGCCAGCATAATGATGGTTTTTAAAAAAGGATAAATGCAGAGTCTACTTTGGGCATTGGAGAAGATTTATAATGAAGATGTGTTCCATAAACGATGATGTCTACCATTAAAAACCACTTTATCAGGCCCTGCTGCACTCCTAGAACTACCTCCAATACCACTCAGATGATATTTAAACCTCCAGGTGAAAAATTGCTTTACAAAATTTATAATTAAGTAATGAATACTCCAATCAAATGGCTGTTAGTGCATCATAGGCTATGGAGATAAATTTTAGTTCTGGACTATTTACGAGTGAAGCATGATTGGAGGTGTTGGGAAAAATCTTCAGTGTTTAAATAGAAGAGTTTCTTCCTGCACAGAGTTAGGGTATAAATAGATGCAGAATAGACTTCTGGGACAGACTGGAGTCCTGGGGCATAACTAGTAGAGATGGTACTCTTCTCGAGACCCACATTTGTCATAGGATAACATTTAAATTACTTGTATTGGGTATTCGGCACAAGAATGTCCAAAAGGATAGAAATTATACCAGTGAAGTCATTTTAAATTTGATGTTCCTAATATATGTATCTGATGCCTCTGCTTTGAAAATTCATTTGTTCCTATATATTGCATTTCATGGCTTTTAAAAAAATCTGTATTCCCCCAAAATATTTATTTTATAAAATTCTAAGCTCATGTCATGAAAACACATTTGAATAGAAATTTTACCCATTACTTTGCCTGAAAAAAAAAAAGTTCTTTTTAATATAGAGCAAATATTTATTGTAGAAGCTCCCTGTGTGGCCCAAATGGTTTGCACTCATCTGCTAACCTAAAGGTTGACACTTCAAACACACCTAGCATCACTGCAGAGGAAAGACCCGGAGATCGGTTTCTGAAAAAAATGACAGCCAAGAAAACCCTATGGAGAAGTTTCAGTCTGAAATACACGGGATTGTCATGAGTCAGAATCTACTTGATGGCAACTGGTTTGTTTGTTTTTTTTTAATTGTAGCCCATCCCAGCCTTTGTTTTAACCCTACTTAAAATATCTTTTGGTAGGTAACATACAAAATTTTCCATCTATCCTGAACTTGTTACTAGGCATCTATCTGTCTACACTTCCTTCTATCTAAATATATATATCTATTTTGCATTTGTCTTTGAAATACTAGTCTCAAACCGACAGCTTCCCTGGTCAGAATGTCTGAAATTGCACAGATTCTCTGCCCTTATACATTTTAATGTAACTGATTACAAATACATTTTTAAGTCCATACTTAATGGTAAGAGAATCTATGTATGAACAATTATTGGAAGGTTGACTGCTGATGTACAGTTTAGTGATTTAGCCATTTCTTATCTAATAAACGGAGCATTCAAAGCACTCATCTTATACAATTCCGTTATTATTCAGGTGTTATTTGTCCTATTCATCTGTCAAATTTTCCTTTAAGCCTATATATTTTTGTGATAAATTAGGGCCATTTCAGTTATATAAATATGAATAAAGAAAGATACAATAGAACCTTCCATTTTCAAATCTGATTTTGAAGTCAAATTGTCTGTACAATGCAAATGTGTTTTTAGCTGATTTATACTTTAGCCTCAAACTTTAGGTATAAAAGAAAACAGCCTAATATCTATTTATTAAGACCACAATCTGATATTCTACAAATGAGTACCCTTGTTTTTTACAACCAAATGTTAATGATTTCAGTAATTGGTTTAAATGTAACAGTCAAGAGGCAGAGAGTTGCAAAATGGACTAAAAAAATAAAATAAAAATGACCCATCAATATCTTGCCTACAAGAGACACACCTTAGACACAAAGACATCAATAGGTTAAAAATTAAACATTGGGAAAAAATATATCAAACAAACAGTAACCAGAAAAGAGCAGGAGTGGCAATGTTAATCTTTAATAAAATAGACTTTAAGTCAAAATCCAACATAAGAGACAAGGAAAGGCATTATATAATGATTACAGGGTTAGTCCACCAAGAGGACATAACCATAATAAATATTATGCACCTGGTGACAGAGCTCCAAAATACATTTAAAAAACTCTGACAGTATAGAAAAGAGAAATAGACAGTTCCACAATAATAGTAGGAGACTTTAACACACCACTTTTGATAAAAAGTGATTTCTCCAAATTTGACTTGTTACTTTATGGCATTAGCCCCTTAAATAGATTATGGATGAATGGATAAACAAATTATATTACAAATATACAATGGAACACTACTCAATGATAAAGAATAGTGACGAATCTGCGAAACATCTCACAACCTGGATGAATTTGGAGGACATTATGCTGAGTGAGATAAGTCAGTCACAAAAGGACAAATACTGTATGAGATCACTATTATAAAAAGTCAAGAATGGGTTTACACACAGAAAAAAACATTGGTTACCAGGGACGGGAAGGGGAGGGAAGGAGAATCACTAACTACACAGTAGACGCATGCTAATTCTGGTGAAGGGAAAGGTAATACACAATATGGAGGAAGTCAGCACAACGTGACTAAGGCAAAGGAAGCCACTGAGATGTATGCAAGAATAAAGGGCAACTGCGGTAAATACTATGACTCAGAACCGACTTGACGGCACCTAAAAAGAACAACAAAAACAGTAAATACTAGAACATATACAATCCTGCAACAACATTAGAACACACAATAATTTGTGAGCAGGTACTCAGGTAGATATGTATGCTTAAAAAGTGTGGGAGTTAGTACTAGAGTACACCTGAGTGTATATAGAGGTATGGTTGTGGATATTTCTACGTACATATTTGTATTTATAATATATTTATATATATAATAGAGCACATAGTGGGCACAGTTATGGAAACTTCTTAGACATAACCCAACACCTCTTGGGACTGAGCTACTAGGCTTGAAGGCTAAGGATCATAGTCTCGGGGGACATCTAGGTCAATTGACATAACATAGTTCATAAAGATCCTAGTTTCGTGAGCAGCATCTGGGTTCTTAAAATCTTGCGATCAGTCATCTAAGATACAACTATTTGTCTCTTCCTGTCTGGAGCAAAGGAGAGTGAAGAAAACCAAAGACTCAGGGAAGCAATTAGTCCAAAGGACTAAAGGCCCACATGAATGGCAGCCTCTTCTAGCCTGGGAGCAGAAGAACGAGATGGTGCCTACTTAACCTCTACCGACTGCTCTGACCAGGAACACAATAGAAGGTCCCAGCCAGAATGGGTTAAAAATGCAGAACAAAATTCAAATTCATAAAAAAGACCAGACTTACTGGTCTGATAGAGACTGAAGAAGCCCTGGAGACTATTTCCCCAACCTATTCTTCTAGCTTGGAACTGAAGTCACTCCTGGACACCAACCTTTCAGCCAAATAATAGATTGGCCTATAAAATAAACAATAACACCCGCGAGGAAATTACTCTGTAGAATAATCAACTATACAAGACCAAAAGGGCAACATTTGCCCAAAAGCAAAGAAAAGTAGACAAGGAGGGGCAGAGAAACCAGATAAATGGAAATGGAGAACCAGGGTAGAAATGAGGGGAACGCTGACACATTGTGGGGGTTGCAACCAATGTCACAGAACAATTTTTGTATGAATTATTGAATGGAAAACTAATTTTCTGTGTAAACTTTCACCTAAAGCACAATAAAATGTTTAAAAAGGTTAATGATTTCAAGTCTTGAGAGTTACAATGTTTTGTCATTAACTCACCAATGGTATATGCTATGGATCTAACTCTCAAGTGCCAAAAACAGGGTCTGATCCATGTGGCTAATGTTCAGGTACTATATGGATATACTAAAACTGGTCCTGCATACACAGACCACCTTTACCAAAGATGAACATTTTTTTAAAGATCTCCATAGAGTAACAAAATATTCTCTTCAGTTTATTTTTATTACCCTTCATTTCAAACTCCAATGCGTTTTTGGCTGCTTCTTGCACTTAGTATTCAAGCTGATACTATTTATGGTCAATAAATTCATTTGCAACACTTGTCTTTTTTTGTGTTGTATCGACTAACATTTCTTTCAAATTTAATTTTATTAAGTTTGTCTGTAAATCTGAATAGCTCATCAAGATGTGTTTTAAAATGTAGATGGAGCATCAATTCCTTCAAATGCTACAGCTCTTCCTTTAGAAAATATTGAAGATCTAATAGCTTCTCATTAATTCCGAGGCGATCAGCCAAACCTAAGATACCATCTCTCGCTTGGACTATAGTAAGTTTCCTAACTGGATTCCTGGCCTCCAATAACTCCCCATCTCAATTATAGAGTTGCCAAACGATCAGGCTGCTTTCTGCATCTCTTAACTCATAGTCTTAGCACTTTCTCCCTCACTCATTCTGCTGCAAGGATACTGGCCTTTGTGCTATTTCTTGAACATACTGAGCACTCTTATCTCAGTGCTAAATTTTGGAGTAATTTATTATGAAGTAATTCATGGTGAATACAATTATCTTGTTCAAAAAATCTTGTTTCCGTGTGATTTCTCCAGATTTGACTTGTTACTTTATGGCATTAACCCCTTAAATAGATTATGGACAGCCAAGGAAGAGAGAATGCTTTAGAATAGAATCAGATATGCCTTCTGAGTGGAGTAGGTGAAGAATTTCCTTCATTTCCCCACATTGCAGAAAGTAGATATAACCTTATTGTTTTGGGGGCTCTTGATGATTCTTCCTCTCTTGAGTCCTACATTTTGAATGCTCATCAGTTTTTTGAATTAAAGTAGCCTGGAACAGGTCAGTAACAGTTGAGCTTAAAAGCAGGCACTTTGTGAGTGCCTTTCCCGTGTATTGTTCTCTTCATATTCCTTTGCCCTTATAGGGTTTTCTAACTTCCCAGTATCATGAAAATAGGAGTTTTGTTGAGCGTGGGCAGGATGGACAGAAGGACATTTGTGGGAAGAGCCAGCCTAGTTCTAGTGCCAAGGTATCCATATGTCATGAAACTATTACCTGCTCCCCCAGTTCTTCCCCAGCCTATCTATCAAAACTCTCACTTCATTGAATTCACCAAAATTTTTTCTGTGCCAATTATGTTTTTTTTATTTTTTTAGTTTTATTGTGCTTTAGGTGAAAGTTTACAGCACAAGTTAATTTCTCACTTAAAAATTTATACACATATTGTTTTGTGACATTGGTTGTAATCCCCACAATGTGACAGCACTCTCCCCCTTTCCACTCCAGGTTCCCTGTGTCCATTAGTTCAGTTCCTGTCTCTTCCTGCCTTCTCATCTTGCCTTTGGGCAGGAGTTACCCTTTGGTCTTTTACATTTAATTGAACTGAAAAACATGTTTTTCATGTCTGTTATTGTTTGTTTTACAGGCCTGTCTAATCTTTGTCTGACAAGTGGGCATCAGGACTGACTTTAGTTCTGAGTTAGCAGAGAGTGCAGTGTAGCCCTGGTGGCACACTGGCTAAGAGCTTGGCTGCTAGGGAAAAAGTCAGCAGTTTGAATCCACCATTCACTCCTTGGAAACCCCATGAGGCAGTTCTACTCTGTCCTATAGGGTCACTATGGGTTTGAATTGACTTAACAGTAATGGGTTTGGTTTTGGTAGTTTAGAGTGTCTGGGGGCCACAGTCTCAGAGGTTCCAGCAGTCTCTGTCAGACCAGTAAGTCTGGTCTTTTTTCATGAATTTGAATTCTCTTCTACATTTTTTCCCATTCTCTCTGGGACTCTGTTGTGATCCCTGTTGGAGCTGTTGGTGGTAGGTGAGCACCATCTGGTTCTTCTGGTCTCAGGCTGAGTCTCTGGTTCATGTGGTCCTTTAGTCCTTTGGGCTAATATTTTCCTTGTGTCTTTGGTTTTCTTCATTCTCCTTTGCTCTGGATGAGATGGGACAAATAGATGTATCTCAGATGACTCCTAGTAAGCTTTTAAGAACCCAGACACTACTCACCAAAGTAGGATGTAGAATACTTTCTTTATGAACTATGTTATGCCAGTTGACCTTGATGTCCCCTGAGACTATGGTCCTCAGCCCCTAGCCCCAGCTACTCTGTCCCTCAAAGTGTTACATGAAATGCAATTATTTTACATTTAACAGTTTATTAGACCAATATTGTTACATATAAAGATGGCAGTTTAAAATAATGTTCTACTATTGAAAACAATTTTGAACAGCCAATAATTTTTATTCAAAACTGATACTAATATTTCACTTACGTCTTTCTATTACTTCTTCATCTTTTATTTAGTTGTCAATATAACCTCCATAGTCTGTTCCACATTGATCCCTCACTGATAACAGGACATTAATTTTTATTATAGAAATCAGGTTTCTCTTCACAATGTTATTCACTTCCAGCCCTCTACCGTTGTGTTTTGTTAGTCTCATTTTTTAGCTCATGCTAGTTACTTGCGAACTGCTGATGTAAATATTGGAAATCGGAGCATGTCTTTACTTCCTATGCTGAAGAAATCAAATTACCATCTTCAAACATACTATACTTAATAGAATATTTATATGTATATGAGTTTCACTCTTTATTGGGAAAATTACTAAATATTCTAAACTCTTAAAATGGGCTAGTAATGACAGTGGTAAAGAAGTTCAATTTCAGAGCTTTTTAATTTTTATACTGTATGGCAAGCAGAGGAGATCCTATTAAGGGTAGCATAGTTAAAGTGTGTGTTTAGAGGACTAAGTATGGAAGCGGAATCTCTGGGCAGTGGTGCAAACAGTTAACATGCTCAGCTGCTAACCAAAAGGATGGAGGTTTGCATTCACCCAGAGGTGCCTTGGAAGAAAAGCCTGATGATCTACTTCTGAAAAATCAGCCATTGAAAACCCTATGGAGCACAGTTCTACTCTGACAAACATAGAATCTCTATGAGTTAGAGTTGACTTCACGGCAACTAGTTTTTTAAAAATTTTGTTTTAACTATGAAGGAAGATATCTTAGTCATCTAATGCTGCTATAAAAGAAATACCACAAGTGGATGGCTTTAACAAAAAGAACTTTCTTCTCTCACAGTCCAGTAGGCTACAAGTCCAAATTCAGGGCATCAGCTCCAGCGAAACACTTTCTCTTTTGGCTCTGGAGGAAGGTCCCCATAGTCAATCTTCCCTTGGTCTGGAAACATCTCAGTGCAGGAACCACAGGTATAAAGACACACTCTGCTCCTGGCACTGCTTTCTTGGTGGTATAAGGTTCCCATGTGTCTCTGCTTGCTTCTTTCTTTTATATCTCAAAAGAGATTGGCTTAAGACACTATCCAATCTTGTATACTTCATCAGTATAACTGCCACTAATCCATCTTATTAGATCATAGTGATTGAATTTACTACACATACGGAAATCACGTCAGATTACAAAATGGTACACAGCTATACAATACTGGGTATCATGACCCAACCAAGTTGACAGATGTTTTTGGGGGACACAATTCAATCCATGACTCTCTACCCCTTGGCCCCCAAAAATTCATGTCCTTGCAACATGCAAAACATATTCATCTCATCTTATCACAGCAAAAGTCTTAACTCCAAGTCCAAAATCCAAAAATTCCTCTTCATCTGTGAAATCTAGTTATCTGCTTCCAAAGGTACAGTGGCAGAATAGGTATAAGCTAGATATTTCCATTACAAATGAGAGAAACTGGAGGAGAAGAAGGGATAACAGGCACCAAGCAAGTCAGCAGAACACAGTACATTAGCCCTCAAGGCTTTGAAAATAATCCTCTGTTCTCTGAGATAGTTTACACAATAGTCCTGCCCTGCAGACTCTAGGTATTGGCCACAGTCTCTGGATTCTGAGTGGAGGGCCCTTGGCCCTGGGCTTCAGCTCTGCCTTCCAGGCCCACTGGGACGGCAACCCTGCTCTCTCGGCTTCAGGCTCACCATTCTCCTAGCCCATCAGAGCGATAACTCCACTCTTAGAAACACCAGAGGCCATGGCTCCACCCTTTGAAACCTCTGAGGTCACAGCCATACCTTTTGAGACTGAGGCAGCTTGGCTTCTTGTGTTCCTTGTCTCTTCACCTTCTGCTTCCTGTGGCCTCTCCACCCTCAGGCCTTGTGCCCGCATATCCCCTACTGGGGCAAGCGTTCCAGAGCTCTGTAGCTCCACCTGTAAGTGCCCAGGGGCACCCCACTCTGCCAGGAAGCCTCCTGCACACAGACAGCTCTCTCACTCCATGTGTGGGCTCCAGCACCGTCTGGCGCTGGTCTCCTGGTTCTGCTGCTGCTGCCCCTTCTCTGCTGTTGCAGATTCTCTGCTGCTGCTGGTCCTCTGCCGCTGCCACACCTCTATCCATTCACAGTTTCAAAACCGTTTACACATTTTAGGTATCTGTTAGAGCAGCACCCTACTTTTTCGGTACCAAATTCTGTCTTAGTCATCTAGTACTGCTCTAACAGAAATACCACAAGTGGATGGCTTTAACAAACAGAATTTTATTTTCTCACAGTCCAGTAGATTACAAGTCCAAAGTCAGGACATCAGCTCCAGTAGAAGGCTTTCTCTCTCTGTCAGCTCTGGAGGAAGTTCCCTGTCGTCCATCTTCCCTTGGTCTGGGAGCATCTCAGTGCAGGAACCTCAGGTGCAAAGGACACACTCTGCTCCCGGCACTGCTTTCTTGGTGGTATAAGGTTCCCGTGTGTCTCTGCTCGCTTCTCTCTTTTAGATCTCAAAAGAGACTGGCTTAAGACACTATCCAATCTTGTACACTTCATCAGTGTAATTGCCATTAATCCATCTTACTAGATCATAGTAATCGAATTTCCAACACATATGGAAATCATATCAGATAACAAAATGATACACAATTATACAATAGTGGGAATCATGACCCAGCCAAGTTGACAGGTATTTTTGGGAGGCACAATTTAATCCATAACAGAAGAGATACCAGTTAAGAGACTATTTTAATATTCTTGGCAAAATGTGCTGAAAGCCTTAACTAGTACAGTGGATTTCATATGGAAGGATGGATAAATTTATAAGAGTCCATTAACTAGGAAAAGAATGAATTGATATTTGGAAAGGATTACCCTAGTAACCTCAATATTTTACATTTTTTACATTTACATTTTGAGAAAAAACACCAAAGAACAGAGCCCCAGCTCCTTTGACTCTGAAGAGAATGATTATTTAAAGGAATTAGGGAATGCTAACTTCAATGTCAATGTTAGAGTAAGGCTTTCATAAATATTTAATGTAATATTTGACAAATTCATAAATGTCAGTTACAAGGAATAACAAAATGAACACAAATATGAACCTACCACCCTACTTACAATCACATTACCAATATGTGTTTCTCACCTTCTCGCTTTGCCTGAGGAAATTTTTTAATGAAATTTCTGTTTTATCTAAGGGGCCTTAAAAGTTTTAATGTAGCCTCTGTAGCCCCAATTAGCTGTAATGGTAGGGCAAAGCCCTTTGAACTTTTCAGATGCCATCACATTTGCACTAACCATTTGTTTAGGAATGATAAATTTCTGCTTGAGCAGATTGAGGAAGCAAGTTCAGAGCAATTGTAATTTGGGCTTTCAAAAGTGACCACATTCTGTGGTCATAAGTTTGTCTCAGATCATATTTAGATTATGGGTAGAATGTCACTTCCCACCTGTTATTCATATAAGGCATCATTGCTAGTTGAGGAGTAAGCAGTCGCCATTAAGTGGATTCTGACTCATGGCAACCTCATGGGTGTCAGAGTAGAACTATACTCCATAGGGTTTTCAATGGCTGATTTTTTGGAAGTAGATTACTAAACCTTTCTTCTAAGCATCTCTAGGTGGACTCGAATCTCCAACCTCTCAGTTACCAACTAAGCATTTTAATCATTTGTAACACCCAGGGATACTATTGATAAATACACATGCCATTTTAAATGTGAACATAGAAGGAAAGAAGATTGTACCAAAGTAAAAATCTCTTTCCTTAAATCTGTCAATAGAATGTCAGAATTATCATTGGATATCCCGAGCATTCCTCATATATGTTGTGCTTTGGTGTTGTGTTTAATAAATCTTTGCCAATCAATCACACAGATTTTCTCCTATGTTTCTATTTATTTATTTCCTCAGTAAGTTTTATAGTTTTAGCTTTTACATTTACTTCTCTGGTTTATTTGTGTGAATTTTTCTCTATGTTGTGATATAACGGTCTAGATTCTTTTTCATGTGGATACCCAATGTTCCAGCAGCACTTGTTGAAAAGATAATCTATCCTTTCCCAATAGAATTTCCTTAGCGCTATTGTCAAAAATCAATTGACTGTAAATAGGTTCGTTTTTCTGGACTCAATTTTCTTTCACATCTATCCTTTATTTCTTATGCCAGTACCAAGCTGTCTTAATTAGTATATGTTTACACTTCCTTTGAAACTAGGGAGTGAAAATTCTCCCTTTTTTTTTTCTTCTTACTAATAATTGTTTCAGCTATTCTGGATCCTTTGTATTTCTGTATGAAGTTGTTAATTTCCACAAGAAATATGCCAGAATTGAAATGGAGATTTTTTTTTTTCTGAATTAATAGGCCAATTTGTGGAGAAATGTCATCTTAGTTTTACCATTTGTGTGGTATATCTCTTCTACATGCTTTCACTATCAAACTATTTGTTTCTTGAATTTAAAGTATCTCTTATGGTTCTATCCCATTGTTTTTTACTTTGCTTGTTTTGTTTAGTTTGTTAATGCTGTCTGACAATCAGCCTTTTGATTGGAGTGTTCATACATTGAAATGTAATGTAATCATCAATATGGTTGGATTTATTTCTGCCATTTTGCTATTTGTTTTCTATATGTTTCAGTTTTTGTTTGTTTTTTAGTTGATCTGGGGATTACAACAAGCATTTTAATTTGAAACAGTCTGCTTCAGATTAATGTTAACTTAATTCTGGTAGTGTATAAAAATGTACTCCAGTATGGAGTGTATATATATATATATATATTTGTGTATAACTGTATTGTTATATAACCCAACAATACAGCTTGTATTGTTGGGCCTATACATACCTATAAATATACACATAGATTTAGATTAAATTTATGTATATAATGTGTTCACATGTTATAAGCCCAACAGTACATTTTTATAATTATTATTTGATATAGTTGCCTTTTAAATCAGTTAAGAGAAGAAGAAAGAAAAAAAAATCTTTATACTATATTCGCTATTTACTTACGTAATTACTTTTACCAGTGCTTTCTATTTCTTCATGTGGATGTGAGTTATCATCTGTTGTTATTTCTTTTTAGTCTAAAGAAATTTCATTACTATTTCTTGTATGGTATATCTACTAGCAGCACATTCTCTTAGTCTTTGTTTTTCTGGGTATGTCTTTACTCAATAGTTATTTATTAACTATTGAATTTTAAGTTGACAATTGTTTTTGTTTGTTTTTTTTTTTCTTGACTCTATTAATGTATCATCCCCCTGCCTACTGGTCTTCATTGTTTTTGACGAGAAATCAGCTGCTAATCTTAATGTGGTTCTCTTATACATGCTTTTTTTTTTCTTTTGCTGCTTTTGAGATTTTCTCTTTGTCTTTCAGTGTCACTATTATAAGTCCAATGTAGATATCATGAGATTAGTAGATTCTTTATCAGCTTAAGCTCATTCCAAATAGCACATGACTTAGCTTAGCAGTTCTTAGCTAAGGGTGGCTCAATTAGGTAATCACAGAATTCCTTACCTCCTTTTCAGATGTCACTTACCTAACATCTAACATTGCCATACTAATCCTCTGCTGCCCACTTCCTTCTCTTTTGCTGCACCTCTAGTTGGTCCACGTTTCCTATGCATTGACCCATGTTCACAAATCTAGGTATTGCTTTTGCCTAATAAGATTAACCTCTGAGGCCATGTTATAATCTTACCAACAAGAAGACCCAAATGGCTTGAAAGAGTTTTCTTGAGGTGCAGTATTGAAAAGGAGCCTGAGAGCACATTTCAGGTCATTAAGGGAGGAGGCTACTGATCACTAATGTCTGACAGAAGGGCAGGGTAGGGGGATGGCAACCATTGGACCAGGTTTGACCATCTAGTCCCTAAATGAAGATACGATATTTTAGTTGTTAACTATTATTAATATTTCATCTAGTCAAAGTAATATCTACTCTTGAAAGGGTTGTTACTGATGACTGAGATAGCAAAAACCCACTGAGCTTTCACTATTTGCCTGACTTCATGCTTTATCTCACTTAATCCTTGCAATAATCTTTGAGATAACTAGTTTTTCCCTATTATGGAGATGAGAACACCATTTGCACAAAGAGGTTAGGCATCAACCCAGGTTTACACTCCTAATGGGCAGATCTGGACTGTCAAAGACAGAGTTGAGAGACTCCAAATCTGTCTTCTTGGAGAAAGCCAATAGAGTGACCAATAATTATGAGAACACATGAGACCATTTGTCATGTATTTATCATACAATGTGGGTCACAGAAGGAAACATTATATCATGTAAACAGGAATTACAGTGAGATTTATTTATGCCTTTATAGAGATACACTAGTACACAATAAATTCAGGGAAATGTGAATGGTTTTGGTTGTCATTTAAAAGAAATGAGAACATTGATTTACTGAGTAGGAAGATGGCCTAAGATTATCCAAAAGTCCCTGCCATAATTTTAAATAATGCATTTGACAATACAAATTTCTTGGGAAAATTAGGGAACAATACTAGGTAGTTGAAAGTCAGTCAAAGAGTATTAGTGTATATAATGTATGTTACTAATCTGAGGCTGCCTAAAATTTCTCTCTTAATGATTTTGCAAATATAAACAAAAGTGCATGGCCTTGGTGGCATTTGTATCTGATACCTTATATGTGCTTGTGGAGGTTTCCTCCTTCAACAGTCTCAGATAGGCTACGTCTCTTATAATCTATGAAACTGCAGCACACTCAATGAAGTGTGAAGTAAAGGGCAGAAGCCCTAAACTATGAAGCAGTACTGCTGGCACAATAAGTAAACTAAAATGGCAAAAATATCTTTTCTTCCCTAGTCATGCTGATAAAATTGAATAAGAATGTAGACAGGCTGCTTCTTTCTCTTTTTTATTTTTAAAATTGTGTTCTTTTGACTGAAGCATGTTCATTTAATGGTCTTATGATTATTCATGATTTCATATGAGTTGATAGAATATCTGAGCCACAGAATTAGTTATTGAGAGTGGAAATAACTATCAGAACTGGATATCTTTGGGGGAAAACCATGCGAAAAAATCAAGTGTGAAATTTAGATTATATTGGTTATTTTCATTTAATAACTTAGTGTGCTCACAAATTCCTTGTTATCAAAATTTAATCTAAGAAAAGTAGTTCCTAAAATGTATCTAAAGAGAGTTGAAAATCAATGAAATACATTGTTTATGACTAGGCATTAACATTAGGTATCAAGAAGTGTTGTTTTTGTTGTGTGCTGTTGAGTCAATTCCAACTCATAGTGACCCACAGGACAGTGTAGAACTGCCCCATAGGGTTTTCTATGCTGTAATCTTTAAGGGAGTAGAACCAACAGTGGCTGGTGAATTTGAACCACTGACCTTTAGGTTAGCAGTTAGGAACTTAACCTTTGTGCCACCAGAGCTTCTTTCAAGAGGTGTAGGAGTGTACTTATCAGAGATGATCTGCATCCTACCTCCTTTGGGATGACGCTGGTAGAAGCACATTGAACCAACTTGACAGCAACAAGTTTGGTACAGTTTTTATGGTAAAATGATAAACACCTAAGAAAGTGTGCAAGTACACCATATTCAAAAGTATAAAGCAACAATATCTTAAATTTATCAGCTATTTCCAAAATGATAGAGATTCTATGTTTTCCAATTAAAACCCCCCAAAAATTATTTATGAGACTTGATAATTAGATGCAAAAGTTTATAAGCAAGAGCCAATGGATAGGGATAACTATGGGGCATGCATGAAAATGAGCAGGAAGAACACTTGTCCTACCTGATATTCTTGCTTACTATAAAGTTGTAAGTGCTGCAGTACGGTATAAGTATATAGTATACACATAGACAAAAATAACTAATGGTTCTAAATTGAGAGGTCAACAAAGTATTATATATATATTGTTTTTATTATAACTTTATTATACTTTACTGATCTCTCAAT
>NW_004443941.1:22076335-22077164 GCF_000243295.1 Trichechus manatus latirostris
AGCCGCTTTTGAATGATCTTTAGCAATATTTTACTTGCACGTGATATTAATGATATTGTTCCATAATTTCCACATTCAGTTGGATCACCTTTCTTGGGAATAGGCATAAATATGGATCTCTTCCAGTCAGTTGGCCAGGTAGCTATCTTCCAAATTTCTTAGAATAGATGAGTGAGCACTTCCAGTGCTGCATCCCTTTTTTGAAGCATCTCAATTGGTATGTATGTATGGGTATATATACATATGTATACATCTGTGTTTATATGTATTAATCAACAGTTATCATTTAGATTAATTGGGAAAGTATAGATTTTAATAAATAGTGTTTGTGACACAAATTAACACTATACACAAAATAAAATCAGCTAGATCAAAGACTTAAATGAGAAACACAAATGTTTAAAATTTAGAAGGGAACATAGGAAAATATCTTTATGACCTTGTTATATAAAATAATTTCTTAAGTTAGACACAAAAAAGTATGTGATCAATAAACTTCACAAATGATGAATTAATGAAATCTGAATATTCTGTTCATCAAAAGATATGACAAAATAAGGCACAAAACTATGAGACAATATTTGTATGTATATTGTCACCAAATTTACGTGTCCAGTTTAGATTTTAAAAAAAAGTCTAAAATGCATTAAAACTCAAATAAATAAATAGGAAAATTAGCAAAAGACATTTACAGATATTTCACACAAAAGAAAACAAACTCATAAAATTGGCTTATTTTCATTAGTCATTGGGGAAATGCAAATTTAAAAAGGTAGGGAGATACTATTTTGCACCTATCATATTGAATATAAAAGTTTGACTTCAAAGA
>NW_004443941.1:22077264-22082039 GCF_000243295.1 Trichechus manatus latirostris
CAGGTCACTAAGGAATGTCTATATTTTTGCATCTTATATGAATTTCAAAAAAAGCAAAATTATTGGGAATGTATTAACATAAGATAAAAATAAAATGCCAAGAAAGGAAATGTTAAACACAAAAATTTAGGATAAAAGTAATATTAGGGACAGAGAAACTTGAGCAGCATAGAGGGAGTAACCACTTGCCCTTGAGTGGCCCCGAATCATGACGACCCTATGTATGCCAGAGTAGAACTCTTCTCCATAAAACTTTCAATGGCTGATTTTTTTTCCCCAGAGTAGATCACCAGGCCTTTCTTCTGAGGTGCCTCTGGGTAGACTGGAACTTTCAACCTTTCAGTTAGCAGTGTTAACTGAAGTGTGTTAACCATTTACATCACCCAGGGACTCCACAGAGGGAGTAGAATAGAGCAATTTACTGCGTAAAGAGAAATTTGTCTCCAGTCGTAGGGAGAAAAATGTAAAACTGCTCATATGTAAATAAATCTTGTCTTTTTCTTGAAAACAAATACTTAAAATCTCCCTGTCTTCAGTAAAATTTTCCAAATTTAAAACTGGTATTATTTCTTCTCTTTCATTTCAATAATTCTGTAAACTATTGGATGAAGTGTTGCTATTTTAAAGCTTGCTAATATTCTAAAAATCTCTCCGTCCGTAACACCAAACACAGTGCTTCACTGATTGTTCCTTGCGTGAATTCCATTAGGAGTTATACTCTGACTCAAAATTACAGCTCTCCTCAAAGAATGCCTGCTATTGAATTTAAAAGTTCCCGTCAGGATCCATTTTCAAAAAAATTACAATGGCATTTTGGTATAGAGTTTTCCTAAGGACAGCATTTGCTCAATTTTCAGTAACTTCAGATATCATTTAACTCAGATGAAACTACTAAGATTTATTTTGCTATAAATTATGTGTTATTTGCCTGCTGGAGGAGCTGATCAGGCAACACATAGTGATGACACTAATTCAATTCAGAAAAACAATAGTAGAAGGAAGATAATCTGCCTAGAAAAAAAAAAATCACCTAATAATTAAAAACCACTTGATAAAAAAGACAGGCACAGATTTGAATCCCTGCTCCACAAATTAATATATATATGACATTAGGTATTACGGATTGAATTGAGTCTCTGAAAAAGTTATGTTGAAGTCTGAATTCCTGTACCTGTAAATATGACCCTGTTTGGAAACAGGGTTTTCTTTTGTTATGTTAATAAGGTCATTCAGGAGTAGGGTGGGTCCTAATTAAACCTAATCCCTTCTCAGTGATATCTTTTTAAAAGGGCAGAATAGACATAGACAAATGCACACACAGGGGAAGGTGCCACAGACATCTGTAAGTAGCAAAGGAATGCCAAGGATTACCAACAGAAGATGGCTCACAGAAGGAACCATTATGGTTGAAACCCTGATTTGGACAATAAGCCCCCAGAACAGTGAGAAATTAAATTTTTTTGTTCCTTAAAGCCACTCCCTTTTGGTATTTTTTGTTATGGCAGCACTAGGTAGCTAAGACACAGGGTAAACTACCTAACCTCTCTAAGCCCCACATTTCCTTGGTGTGCTATACCTGGTTTGGTATTGGTGTTGAGTAGAGAGATATGAAATTCCCAGCACAGTTATTAGAGGAGAGTAGACAGACAATAAACCATAGCTATTAGTATTATTGTGAAAATTGGTTTGTTCATCCTAGAAACAGTTGGAAATGCATATTTAAGTAGAAAATATTTGACATTTTCTCTCTCAAAACAACTTGCATCCTGAAAATACTTCCATGTGTTAAAAATTGGTTTCACAATTTTGATAAGAGAATTAAAAAGAAAAATGTAGTTTGCAGGCTAGCTTTTGTATTAATACTAAGCTGCAAGATGTATAAACTGAGTAAAAACTAAAAGAGAAATCTCTTTTCCAATCTATTGGAAAAAGAATAGTAACCGCCATCTGATTTTTCAATCCAGCTAAAGCAATTTGCTGATCCTTGAACTTCTGTGGACAGCTCTGGTCAAGAGAGCATTAATCCTTACATTGAGGTGTTATTTATTTCCCTGTGGCTTCCACTCATTGCATCTCCTTCTACCCACTGGTTCTACTAATTCAATTGCTCATTCATACAATCCTTTAATACCCACTGAGCATCTGACATGTGCTTACCATTCATTGAAGAACACTATTTTATCTCTCTTCCTTAAGGCACTAATTCACATATTTTAAGGAAGCTATGAATTTCCTGCTTTCCCATTTAAGCATTAGAATTTAACTATTTATCAACTATTTGTCATTCTATAAAGTTTTGTGTCTCTTCGCCATGCTAATCCCTCTTTTGAACCATGATTTATAGCTCTTAGAACCCATAACTCCAACTGGGTAAAAGTTCATACTTTTTGTTATATAGATTCTATCTTACTATTTATATAATCATCTTAAAGCACATTTGTTAATTCCACACATAGAAATGCACTTATTGGAGTTACTATGTACTTTGTAATTGATTTAAATCATAGAATTCCCAACTTTCCATGTAGCTAAGCATCCTTTGGGGGACTGTCATGGATTGAATTGTGTCCCCAAAACATATCTGTCAACTTGGCTTTGCCATGATTCCCAATATTGTGTGATTGTCCATCATTTTGTCATCTGATGTGATTTTTCTGTGTTGTTAATCCTGCTTATATGATGTTAATGAGGCAGGATTAGTGGCAGTTATGTTAATGAGGCAGAACTCAATCTACAAGATTAGGTTATGTCTTAAGTCAATCTCTTTTGAGATACCAAAGAAAGAAGCAGGCAGAGAGACAATGGAGACCTCATACCACCAAGAAAGCAGTACTGGGAGCAGAACGCATCCTTTGGACCTGCGGTTCCTGCCCAGAGAAGCTCCTAGAGCAAGGGAAGATTGATGACAAGGACATTCCTCCAGAGCCAAAAGAGCAAGAAAGACATCACCTGGATCTGGTGCTCTGAATTCGGACTTCTAGCCTACTAGACTGTGAGAGAATAAACTTATCTTTGTTAAAGACATCCACTTGTGGCATTTCTGTTATAGCAGCACTAAATACCCAAGACAGGGACATATTAGTTTACAGTTACCAGATCTCAACCTCATACATTTACCTTCAGTAGATCTAGTCAGAATGACTCAGTAGCAGTGATTTTTGGTTTTGTTGTTAGGTCTGGGAAACTGATTTTTCCCCCTTTTTGAAATGAGCATTTGGGTGATTCTTTCAAAGTAGACTGGAAAGCATGGATGCAGTATAGTACTATAAATACAATTAAATTAATTATAATTAATTAATTATGCCATACAAAAATTTAAATCCCTTCACTGGTTTGGTATAAAACATGGGATTTAAATTAATGCCATACTGAATATTTCAGAGTGGTCATCTCTAATGCAGTAAGCTGTAGGGGCAAGGCCCTTGGAGAAACAAAAGCTCTAATCTGACTGGTTGTGTGACCTTGGACCAGCCACTTATTTTCTTTCAACCTCATTTCCTTCACCTATAAAAAAGCAGAGAGTAATACATTTATATATATTTCATAGAATCTATGGGAAGATAAAAGGAAATAATGTGGCTATCAATGTTTAATGGAATAAAGCTCTATTTAAATTCAAGATTATTAACATTATGAACTTTCAATAACATTTCCAGAGGTTAGGTAAGTTGTAATGGTTTAATTAAAATTAAAAAGCTCTCTAGTTTCTTTATGTTATTAAAAATATTCCACAATGTCATCTTATACACATTCTTTTCTTGGGAAAGATTATAGATCAACTGGTACCAATAATGCTGAGATTATTAAATAGATTCTCTCCTGGCTTTGGAACTGATTGAAATACATAGAACTATTTATTTGTAAAATAATGGTCCGTCAATCTGAGTCCTTAGGGCAGAGAGAAAGTGTAATTAAAGTAAGGCTTTTGTGCTGATGAAGTCATCTAACGACCAAATGTACTTGACATTTACCAATGCTGTTGCTGGTCATTACATATTTTGAGCAAGTAAACAGGAGTCTTAGTTACTTAGTGCGGTTATAACAGAAGTACCACAAGTCAGTGGCTTTGAAAAACAGAAATTTATTTTCTCACAGTTTAGGATGCTAGAAGTCTGAATTCAGGGTGTCAGCTTTAGGGGATGGCTTTCTTCCTCTGTTGGCTCTGGAGGAAGGTCCTTGTCTCTTTGAGCTTCTGCTCCTGGGTAAGCTTCATGTGGCTTGGCATCTCTCTTCCCCCATCTCTGCTCTGGTCGCTTATGTAAACTCTTTTATATCTCAAGAGATCGACTCAGGATAAGCCCTACACTAATTCTGCCTCACTGACACAAAAGGACAACCAATTCCCAAATGGGAACAACCAGAAGCATAGAGGTTAGAATTTACAACTTGTTTTGGGGGGACATAATTCAATCCATAACAGTCCACACTTTGGCCCCCCAAAATTCACATCCTTTCCAAATGCAAAACACATTCACCCCATCACATCATCCCAAAAGTCTTAAGTCAACCCCAAGTGCAAAATATCATCTTCTGGATCATCTAAATCAAATATGGGTTAGACTTTAGGCATAGTTCATCCTGGGACAAAATTCCTCTTCAGCCATGAACCTATGAAATCTAGAATACAAGTTATCTGCTTTCAAAGTACAATGGTAGAACAGGCAAAAGCTACATATTTCCATTACTAATGGGAGAAATCGGAGGGAAAGAAAGGTTAACGGGCATCAAGCAAGTCCAAAACCCAGCAGAACAATATACATTAACTCTCAAGTCTT
>NW_004443941.1:22082708-22083651 GCF_000243295.1 Trichechus manatus latirostris
TCCTTAGTAAACACTCTAGGACATGTGTCCTGAGTTTGTACAATAAAATTTTCCAACCCTTTAAGTTCTGTTTTCATTTTGTAGAGCTCATTTTTAAGTCCCTCTCTCTCCTTTCACGTTTTCCTATAAGTGGTGAGGAGAAACCACAAGGCCTCTTTAAGATTTTGCTTAGAAATATAATTAACCAGATATACAAGTTCATCACTTACAAATTCTACCTTCCACCAAACATTTGAACATAATTCAAACACATTGTTTGCCAGTGCATAAAATGTACCACCCTTCCTTCATTGTCCAATTACATGTTCATTATTTTCTTTTAAAGCCTCACCAAAAGCACATTTAATGTCCACATTTCTAGCAACATCCTCTTGCTGGTGCCATAAATAATCTCTAAGACGATGGAGACTTTATTTCTGTCTTCACTTCAGTTTGAGCCCTCACCAGAATTGTCTTTGATATTCATAATTCTACCAACAGCGTCTCCAAGGCAATCTAGGCTTTTACTATTAGGCACCTTAAAACTCTTCCAGCCTCTACCCATTACCCAATCCCAAAACCAGTCCGCATCTTAGGTATTTGTTAGAGCAGCACACCTAATTCTTGATACCAAACAACTAAAGGGTTTCTGTGTGCAAAAGTGCTCCTTAACACATAATGAACTCCGCAATTTTAATTTTATTTCAAGATTGTCAGTGGAAAAATCAGTTAATACTACCAGATTTTTTCCTTCAACATATTTATTTTTATCTTTCAATTTTTTTCTATTTGTCCCCTTTTCTCTTTCATCTTAAATATTATAAAATAATATGTACCTTTTGTAATCAGCAATGTTTTCTTCCTTTTCGAATTTCTCAGGGAAGAGTAGTCTCTAACATTTTTAACTGAAGTTGTGGATGTCCTGCCTCAACCAGGCTTTTGAATAGGGATTCATGACAACAAT
>NW_004443941.1:22084298-22087123 GCF_000243295.1 Trichechus manatus latirostris
AAGGGAAAAAATGTCTTTCATTTTATAATGGGATAAGATGCAGCTGTTTGGCAGTCATTTCACTAAACCAGAGCTCAAGTAGTAGCCAAATGCCATCATAAGTGTGAAAAGGCTCACAGGCTCTCTTCTCATTAGCAAGTCCTGGTAACTTGTTTGCAGAAGTTAGAGCTAGGCCGTTGTTTGACTCAATCATCTCTCAAGAATCCCCCAAAATATATACTCACAATTTTGTTATGCTTTATTTATTTTTTGTTGTTCTTGAGAATATACACAGCAAAACATACACCAAATAATCAATTTATACATTTACAATTCAGTAACATTGATTACATTCTTCAAGTTGTGCATTCTCACCCTCCTTTTCCATATTGTTCCTCCCTCATTAACATAAACTCAATGTCTCCTAAGTTTCCTATCTAATCTTTTGAGCTGTTCTTGTCAATTTGATCCCTTGTAGATAGTTCTTAAAAGAGCTCAATGCTCAAGGCAGACATTGTTTACTAATTAAACCAAACTATTGTTTATTTTCCAACATGCATCAGTCAGTTTTTCATACTGTGATAGCTTGCCTGTTGCTTTAATGCTGGAAGATTTTCACCAGTATTCCAAACACCAGCAGGGTCACTCATGGTGAATAGGTTTCGGCAGAACCTTGTTGGTCTACTACTAAAAAAACTGGCCAGTGAAAACCTTATGAATAGCAGCAGAACTTTTTCTGACATAGTGCCGGAAGATGAGCCCATCAAGTTGGAAGGTAAGAGCTGACTCCTCAAAGTAGAGTCAACCTTAATGACTTGGATGGAGTCAAGCTTTTGGGACCGTCATTTGCTGATGTGGCACAACTCCAAATAAGAATAAACAGCTACAAACATCCACTAATAATCAGAATGTGGAATGTATGAAGTATGAATCTGGGAAAATTGGAAATCAGCACAAATGGAATGGAATGCATTAGTGAGCTGAAATGGATTGATACTGACAATTTTGAAGCAGACATTCATGTGGTCTATTATGCCAGTAATGACAAATAGAAGAGGAATGATGTCACTTCATAGTCAAAAAGAACATTTCAAGATCTATCTTGAAGTACACCACTGTCAGGGATATCCATATGCCTACAAGGAAGATAAGTTAACACGACTATTATTCAAATTTACACATCAAGCACTAATGCCAAAGATAAAGGAATTGAAGATTTTTACCAACTTCTGCAGCATAAAATTGATCAAACATGTAATCAAGATACATTGATAATTACTGTCGATTGGAATGCAAAAGTTGAAAATAAAGAAGGATCAGTAATTCGAAAATATGGCCTTGGTGATGGGAACAACACTGGAGATCACTCAAAAGAGTTTGGCAAGACCAAATACTTATTTATTGCAAATACCTTTTTTCAACAACATAAACTGCAAATATACATGTGGACTTCACCAGATGGAAAACACTGAATCAAATTGACAACATTTGTGGAAAGAGATGATGGAAAAGCTCAATATCGTCAGTCAAAACAAGGCCAGGGGCTGACTATGGAACAGACCATCAATTGTACATTGCAAGTTTAAGACGAAGCTGAAGAAAGTTAAAACAAGCCCATGAGAATCAAAATACAACATTGAGTATATCCCACCAGAATTTGGAGATCATCTCAAGAATAGATTTGATACATTGAACACTAATGATGCACACCACACAAATTGTGGGATGGCATCAAAGACATCATACATGGAGAAAGTCATTAAAAGACAGGAAAGAAAGAAAAGATCAAACTGAAGAGACTCTGAAAGTTACTCTTGAAAGTAGAGTAGCTAAAGCAAATGGAAGAAATGATGAAGTAAAAGAGCTGAACGGAAGATTTCAAAGGGTGCCTCAAGAAGACAAAGTATTATAATGACATGTGCAAAGACCTGTAGTTACAAAACCAAAAAAGAGGAACACATTTGGCATTTTGAAAGAACTGAAGAAAAAATTCAAGCCTCAAGTTGCAATTTTGAAGCATTCTATGGGCAAAATATTGAACGACACAGGAATCATTAAAAGAAGATGGAAGGTACACAAAGAGTCACTGTACCAAAAAGAACTGGTTGAATGTTCAACCATTTCAGGAGGTAGCATATGATCATCTAACATATTGAAGGAAGAAGACCAACCTACACTGAAGGCATTGGTGAAAAACAAAACTCCAGGAATTGATGGAATACCAACTGAGGTGTTCCAACAAATGGATGCAGCACTGGAGGTGCTTATTCGTTTGTACCAACAAATTTGGAAGACAATTACCTGGCCAACCAAAAGGAAGAGATCCATATTTGTGCCCATTACAAAGAAAAGTGATCCAAAAGAGTGTAGAAATTACCAAACGCTATCATTAACATCACCCTCAAGTAAAATTTTGCTGAAGATCATTCAAAAGTGGTTGCAGGTACACTGACAGGGAACTGCCAGAAATTCAAGCCAGATTCAGAAGAGGACATGGAATAAGGAATATCATTGCTATTGTCAGATGGATCTTGGCTGAAGGCAGAGAATACCAAGAAGATGTTTACCTGTGTTTCATTGCCTATATAAAGGCATTTGACAGTATAGATCATAACAAATTATGGATAATTTTGGGAAGAATGGGAATTTCAGAACATTTAATTGTGCTTATGCAAAACCTGTACATAGACCAAGAGGCAGTTGTTCAAACAGAACAAGGGGATACTGCATGGTTTAAAATCAGGAAAGTTATGTGTCAGGGTTGTATTCTTTCACCGTACTTATTTAACTTGTATGTTGAGCAAATAATCTGAGAAGCTGGACTATATGAAGAAGAATCTGACATC
>NW_004443941.1:22087620-22089724 GCF_000243295.1 Trichechus manatus latirostris
GAAGATGGCAAGACTTCATCTCACATAGTTTGGACATGTTATCAGGAAGGACCAGTTTCTGGAGAAGGACATCATGCTTGGTAGACAGTCAGCAAAAAGAGGAACACCCTTGAGGAGATGGATTGACACATTGGCTGCAACAATGGGCTCAAACATAACAACGATTGTGAGGATGGTGCAGGACTGGGCAGTGCTTCCTTTCATTGTACATATGGTTGCTATGCGTCGGAACTGACTTGATGGCACCCAAGAACAACAACAACAACATTGTTTGGTTTAAAGAAAACTTCAGGGAATATTTTTGGTTTAAGGTTTAAAGACCATTCCAGGGCAATAATTTCAGGGTTTCATCCAGCTTCCATGGCTCCAGAATGTCTGGATTCCATGAGAATTTGAAATTTTCTTCTGCATTTTCCCTTTTTTGATCAGGATTCTTCTGTAAATTTTTGATCAAAATGTTCAGTAACGGTAGCTGGGCCCAACCAGTTCTTCTGTTCTCATGACCTCCCTTGTACAAAAACATAAGAACAGGCAAATGTGTTAGTTTACTAGTGGTTACTAGGGGTGAGAGGGAGGGGGAAGGGAAAGATTATTGCTTATGGAGCACTGGTTTCAATTTATGGTGATGGAAAATTGCATTAATTAACTGTAAAGGTTGCACAGCCTTTAATGTAATCGATGTCCATAAGTTGTACACCTGTAAATAGTTGAATTGACAAATTCTGTGTGACAGATATATTTACAACAACAAAATAAGAGCAGCTGTTGAGGCTGCTCATGTACAACCAAACACTTCATGGGATTTAGTTTCTTGGTTTGGAGGTTTAGGGTCATGTTTTCATGGAACGTCCCTTAATTGGTCTAATATCATATGCAGTGTTTCTGTTATACCACCTAGTTCATTGTGTAGTGCCCATGGTCTTAAATGCTTGCAAGCTGCCATTCAAGGTACAACAATTGGTCTCTATTCCTCCCGAGCAACAGAGGAAGAAAGAGTCAAAAATAGGAGGAAGAAATGGAATGTGTGGCTAATTGCCTCCATGAACAACTTCCCCTTCTGATTCATTTTTTAAACAGAAGCAAAACATTATTTTGTAAATTAGAAATAAGAAGTATATTTGTTCTTCTAATAAGTACCGTATAAACACTGGTAGAGGTAATACTGTGGAAATAAATGAAGACTACCCAAGTGAAAACAAATAGAGGCTGTTTATTCTGAGCTCCCAATAGCAAGGGACACAGCCAATTTCATTTTTGTTTGGCATAGACTCAAAGGCAGACAGGAGAGTGGGAAGTTTTATAGCGGGAAAAGGGAAGATTTCAGGTATGCCCTAACTGGAGATTGTTTGCTTGGGGAAGCTGGAGGCAGGCAAACTAAAAGTGGAGGATCCTATATGACTGGTTTGCGAAGCATATATGCCATTCTCTTATTGAGTCTAAATTGGAAGTTGGTGGTGGGGATGGGGTGGGGTAAAACTAGGAAAGCTGGAAATTATTGACCAAGTCTTGACCTTTCTGAGCCAATTGTTTCAGAGGTTGTTTTTTTGGCTTCTCAGGCTGGTTGCTGCAGAAGCAGTGGGTCAGAATTCTATTTTCATATATTATCTGGCCATTGTCCATTTGTATATTCAGTCTTTAAATAAATAGAAACTCATTTTCCAAAATAAAATATGTCCATTATTCAGCAGTATAAGTTACTAATATCAAATTCTGAGTGTCACGGACTCAATTGTATCCCCCAGAAATATATGTTAATTTGGTTAGACCATGATTCCTGGTAATATGTGGTTGTCCTCCATTTTATGATCTGATGTAATTATCCTACTTGTTGTAAATCCTAACATCTATGATGTTTGTGAAGCAGGATTAGTGGCAGTTATGTCAATGAGGCAGGACATAATCTACAGGATTAGGTCGTATTTTGAGTTAATCTCTTTTGAGATATGAAAGAGAGAAGCAAGTAGAGAGGAAAGGGACATCATTACCATCAAGCAAGAAGAGATAGGAGTGGAGTGCATCCTTCAGACCCTAGGTCCCTGCATCGAGAAGCTCCTAGACCAGGGGAAGATTGATCACAAGGACCTTCCCCCAGAGCGAACCAAGA
>NW_004443941.1:22090610-22091739 GCF_000243295.1 Trichechus manatus latirostris
TTTTTTTTTTAATTTCCTAGAAGTTAAATAATGGTGACATCATTGCTTTAGTTACTTAAAGTCTTCAAGGGACTTTCTTTACATAGATATTGAATATTTTATCTTCTTGTTGGTTTTAACTATTGCAGAGATAGTGATTAATAAAGATACCCCTCTGTTAAACTTGAATAATGATAGGATAGCTTCAGTATCAGCAGGGGACAGAGGAGTTGTTGTAAATGAGAGCACCTTTTGCAGATGAGGGAACAATATACATTTCAGCTATATAAATCTGTTTCCAATCCCAGTCCAACCTATACTATGACTCAGACACCTGCAGATAGCTATCATTATGGCATGATTTCTTTTCAACAAGACTTATGTATATGTTTGGAAACATATTTGAATGGAATTGGCAGTGTTCATCCACTTGAGTCGATCCTCTGTTTCTTTTCTCCTTGCTCCCTTCCCCCTTGTATTATTTTGATAAGCTGGTTTCCTTTTCCTCAACACAGCACAATTTAACTGAATTTAATTTTGCTCAGTGAATCGCCAAACTCATGAGATGACTGGTCTTCCATTTACAGAGAGGATTTTCTGAAGTAATTGGATATCATCACATAAGATATTGCATTGTGGATAATTTCAGTAGGTCTATTGAGGGGGGCATAAAGCTGGCGAACATCTTAGCTCCTGCTTTTATAGATGCCATATAGTGTCTTCTGTGGGGCCTTTTTCCTAATTCCCGGAGCTACGGCTTATCAACTTACTCTGAGCCACTTGGATCGTTTGCATATATAGGTACCAACCTGTTAGAAACAACAGTGAAAGCAAAAGGCACTGTTGATTTTTTTACTACTAAGATAAATAAATGCTGTTGCTGCTTTATAACCTTGTTGTTTTAGTCTCTAAATGTATGACTTGGCATTCTGTTAAGTTCCAAGAGCATTTTTAGGAGTCTTCTCTAAACTGTATTTTTTAAAAACCTGTGCAGTCTGTTATGACCTTTATGAATCTCACATCTGCTCATACAGAATGGAACTTCTTATTTTCTCCTGACCATGTAAATGAGACATTAACTGTTCTTCTTTTAGTTACTAGAGAAGAGAAACCTGGCTTCTGCCTCCCTTATATCTTCCTCAGGGCCCAC
>NW_004443941.1:22093000-22094709 GCF_000243295.1 Trichechus manatus latirostris
GCCTACTTTTTGGTTAGCAGCTGAGTTCTTAACCACTGTGCCACCAGGGCACCAGAGAAGTACGAAGATGGCTTGTTTAATTAATCAGATTGACTGGGACATAGGGGAAACATAGGAGGACCAGGAAAAGTAGGCTTAAAAATGTAGGTCAGAGTGAGAGTATAAATAGGTTGGAGTGAGAATATAAGAGGTTTCAGACTGAGAAATATAGGAGGTTTGCACAGAGTTGCATGATTCTTTAGTAGGAAAATAAATTGCTTGCTCCCACAGGGCCAGGGTCATGAGCAGCACTGGAAAGGCCTGGAAAACTTCCCTGCAAGGTGTTATCTCATGAGGAAGAGGCTGGGTGACACTGAGGTGGAAGTTAATATCAAATGATGGGACGATAGGGTCTGTAACATAGAAATTTTGGTATAAGAAGGCATTGTGACATATCTTTATAGTCACGGGTTGGCAAATTCTGAGATATACTGAGATAATAGCTAATTATCTAGATCAACAGAGAGATAGTAAGCTTTGGACAAAGGCGTTCTAGAAGTTCCTACATTTATATATGATAAGTTGCCAATTTTGTGCACGTACATATGTGTGTAATATAATACAGATATATAATATAGAGATAAATATATTTCAAGATAGTGCCTATACTATTTTATATTGGATTGCTTAGAATATGTTTCTGTATTATATATCTTGGAGACATGATTAAGAAATAGGACAATAGACTCATTAGAAGAGAAGTATGGTTAATTCCATTTAATAAAATTAAATGACCCAGGATTTTGCAAATGTAGCAATATTTACACTACTTTGTGATTCTCATTTCTAAGCCATAAAGCCGTATTAAACTTCTACGGGTAGGGTTGGGTTTTCTGTGGAATATTATGGCTGTTCCCAGTCTAAATCATCCTAGAAAGAGATTAAATCAAATAAAGACAATGAGGAATGGGGAAACAGAGGCTGAGATAAATTAGGGGAAAATATCCTTGCTCTTTGTGGCCAGAGTGTCTGTTGAGGGTCACACTCTGGTTGTGGAGAAGATTAAAGTGATTCTAATATTGAGGGACCGAGGGAGGCTGAGAGGGATGCAGCTGAAGACCTAGGCAAGGAACCAGCTCAGTAAGAGATAGTTAGTCCCCAAAATTTAGTGAAGCCTTTTTAATATATATCATGTGGTCTCAGTTGTTTGTGCCATGCTTGTTGGATATGGAGGATGGAGGGAGAGGGGTTGGCAGTTGGATATAGAGGATGAGGGGAGAGGGGTTGGCAGTTGGATATGGAGGATGGGAGGAGAGGGATTGGCAGGAACAGCACAAGGTGCTCTTCCACAGTGCTTGCTCCCACGGAGCCAGGGTCATGAGCAGCACTGGAAAGGCCTGAAAAACTTCCCTGCAAGCTGTTCATCTCATGGGGAAATGGCTGGGTGACATTGAGGTGGAAGTTAATATCAAATAATGGGACAAAGGGGTCTGTAACATAGAAATTTTGGTATAAGAAGGCATTGTGACATATCTTCATAGTCATGGGTTGGCAAATTCTGACTTATACTGATATAATAGCTAGTTACCTAGATCAACAGAGAGACAGTAAGCTTTGGATAAGGTCAAAATATGAACAACAATTACATATGGTGAGATCATAGGTGAATTTTATTTTCTTTAAGAAATGGGCAGTAATCATGCACTCTTTTAATAATCATAAAAAGGAGA
>NW_004443941.1:22095030-22096441 GCF_000243295.1 Trichechus manatus latirostris
GAAAAATGAGCAGTAGAAATTACTGTTCTGATAAAATGCCCTGGAGTACCAAACAGATACCTCAGAAAACAGCACTTTCTCCTTTCCCAACTAAGTCAATTATATAACCCCAGGAAGAACGCACCAGTTATTTGGTGCATTCACTTTGGTTTTGGCAATACTCCTTTGTATAGATTTAGTAATGAGAATCAAACTAATTGCATCAAATGATTCTTATTTAATAGTTGGCTTCATTAACTATTAGAAAATACAGCTTTGGTCCACAGCCTTTGACAATCTGATGTGGTTGCCCTGTGGGCAAGTGGTTGGATGCTTTTGAAAGGATTCAGGAGCCTTTAATTCAGAGAGTAATTACAGAAAGAAATGAGGGAGTGGGTAGAGAAAATCAGCAGTTTTGGACTACAAAACTCTGAGTAATTAAAGAAGATTTATTTTGGTTTAAATGATATATAGAGTGAATACATGGTAGGAAATATGCCTTATTTTCCTGATTTTCTTGTTGAAATAGCCAGAGAACGGTGTGTAGCTACAATAACGAAATAATTTCTAAAATTATTAGCTGTCTATCAATTGACATTCCCACATATAAACCAGATTTTACATTTCTATTGTAATTTTTTATCAATTGCAAATAAGTTATCAATATGTATATACATAAGTATTAGGGATATATTGGAAAAAATCAGATCTATCACCATATTCCTTTTGCGTTTTTTTTTCTTGATTCAAAAAAAAAAAAGAAAGCAAGAAAGACAATGATTGTATTAAAAAAAAATGGATGCAAGTCTTCATTTCTCACAGTCTTTCTGAAATTTTGCAACAACATTAGGGAATACTAATCTCATGCCATATCTGTCATTATTTATATACAGTATACATTTTTTTTAAGATAAATGCATGTGACCTGCCATTCACTTTGAAAAATAATTATTTATACTAAATAATCTTTAAGAAAACACAGATCCATTTTCAGTTTTAGGACTTCTGTAAAAATAATGGATTCTATTTTCCTTGAAGCAACTCATTCAGCCATTCATTCATAACTCCTGTCTTTGCAACTGGAATGAGCATAAAATTTGAAGTTAAAAGCAAGCAAACGTTGAGCAAATCATTCACATTTGTGTGACTTACATGTTTTCAACTGTAATGACGTCTATCTTCTAGGATTTTTGTTAGTACCAAAATAAGTTCATGTCTAAGAAAATTTTTGAGAAACTGTGAAATTCTATGGAAATATTGGTTCTCATTTCAATGACAAGTTGATGTAATCATTAATAACATTAATTTTCAGTTTGCTGTCATCATCCTGGTTCCTCTTAAATGGATTTTTTCTCAGTTAACAGATTTCTGTATTTATAACCAAAACTGTACTGAAAAAACATAGCTCTTCAAGAACATTTAGAAAAAAAAA
>NW_004443941.1:22097544-22098961 GCF_000243295.1 Trichechus manatus latirostris
TAGATGTTTTCTAGTCATTTAATTTTAACAGAATATGCTTTATGCTTGGAATGTGAATAGACCAAGGTATGACATTTTAAAGACTGTTCTTTCTTCCTTATGCAGGGAAAAAAGAAAAAGCAAGTAGGTGACAAACATTTTTTTGAAAGTATGACTTATGATCTAAGTACTTGCCACATGTTTTATGGACACATGTAATTGGTAGAACCCGTCCTTCTTCCAGGAACAAGATGAGAAGCTGTGAAGTGAAATAAGAATGTGATTTTGAGCTGAGATCTAGAGTCTGATTCTATCTTTGTCAATAACGTACCTAATAACCTTAAGTCCTCTTCAACATTCTGAGCAACAGAGATTAAATAAAATATTCTCCATAACGTGCTTAGCACAATGTCTAGCACATAGTAAGTGCTCTATGAATAACAGTGCTGCTATCAGTTTCCTCAGACCTGAAATGTGATACCTGAGGTCACTTTTGGCTCTAAAACATGAGACCTTTGTGACTGGAGGTGAAATATTTACCAAATTTTTAGGTCATTTCTTGTGTTTACTTAGTCTCTGATGCTTATTTTTGTTCTTCAGTCATTAATTACATAGCCCTGATGGCGCTGGGTCATCATTGTTATTGTCCTAAAACACAGATTTTTTGCTTACCCAGAGATAGGGATTCTCTAACTCATGGCATAAGAATCACCTTGAGAATGTGTGAAATGTATAGATTCATGGGCCTTGCCCATGAAAACTATGATTCAGCAGATTAAGGGATGGGTCCAAATGACTCTGATGAATGTGATCCGAAGACCGTAGTTGGAGAAACACTGCACTAAAGAATTAGTATACATAATAACACTGTATTCAAGAATAGCAGTTTATTTTGGAGTTGTATTAAAGAGGGGAGTTTTGTAGATGTTGTTGAGAAGTGAACAATCCAAATAACTTTTTTTCTCTAACAAAATAAATACAAAATTGAAATTCAAGTTTCAATTCTGTATAAGACTATGGCCTTCCAAGTGCTTCCCCATTTCTCATCCTGATGTCACTAGATTTGCTGAGTCAGTTGCAGAGCGTGGCAAAGGACTGCAGATTCCCAAGCTGTAACACTTTTCACTGAGGGACTATTGCTTCATGGTGGTGCATCACTGACAGAGCCAGGAAAGTGTAGCAAGAGAAGCACATTGGTTTTATATGCGTTTTGCACTAGACAATACTGAAAGCTCTTCAAGCACCATTTCGGTGCTCCAGCCATGAAAACTCTAATGACTTCTTATAAGGCAAAAGCAGAGCTTCAGTTTCTAGCTGGAATATTGTTACTTAGAAATGTGCTTTCAAGAACCCGCAAGGAATGAAAATTCTCAGAAAACAAAGAAAAATAAATTGTTTCATGTGACATGCTATTTCTGGGCAATTAGAATTCATAACT
>NW_004443941.1:22116422-22117898 GCF_000243295.1 Trichechus manatus latirostris
TGCTCCTCAGCCCTTCTATGACACTATCCATTTCTGAAGTCTTGTTGATTATCTTTTGGATTTCTAATTGTTGTTTTTATATGATTTCTAATTGTGAATTTATTTTGGTATTTTGTTCCTGTATTATTTTCTTGAATTCTTCCATATTTTTGTCTGTATTTTCCATGAATTTGTCTATTTTTTCCTCATTTTTGTCTGCTTTTTCCTTAAACTATTGGATAATTCTAAATATTAAGGATTTGAATTCCTTTATCAGTTAGGTCTAGTGCCTTTTCTTCTAGTGGAAGGTCATCTGGTGTTTTATTCTGGACTCCTGCTGAAACCATTCTGTCCTGTTTTTGTAAATGTTTTGGTATTGTCTGCTGTCTTTGGGGCATTCAGTGGTTATTTTCCTCGTTTTTTGATTGTTGATTTGTTTGTTTCATCCTGCTTTTTTGTTTTATTTTGTTATGTCTGAGCAGGTGGGCTGTGTGTTCTTTGTTGTTTGCTCATCTGTGGGCACGATAATTTTCACCTCCTTCTCTAGTTGGTAGAGTCAGTCACTCAGGTATGGTACAGCACAGCAGGTCCAGCTGAAGGCGAGTTGCTAGGATTGGTTGTTTGTGGTAATTACCAGGGCTGACAGTGTGGACGGGGAATCATTGCAGGTCAGGTTCCAGTAGGCCATGCCTGTGCTGCTTGGGAGTGTGATGTTCAGCACACAGTGCAGGTAGGCAGGACAGAGGGGGTAGATGTGTGGAGCTAAGATGGGTATGGGGAAGATGAGAGAGAGGAGAGAGGAACAGGAGCCAAAAACATACATACAAACAAAAAAAGAGTGCTAAGGAAGCTTGCTACTGGAGTGGAGAAATGAGAGACTGAAAAATGAGGAAAAATAAAAATTAAAGAAAAATGGTAAAAGAAAAACACTGAATAAATTGAGAAACTGGAAATGAAGAAAGACAAAAAGGGAATAAGAGAGAGAAGAAAACAAAACAAAAAAACCAAAAACAACTGCAATAAAAAAAAACAAAAATAAGAATAAAGAAATGCCCCAGGGATGTCCCAGTGCATCTGTGCAGAGTAAGGGAGTAGCTTCCAAGCCAGCTAGAAGGGGCTCCCAAGAAAAGAAAAAGGAAACAAACCAACAAATCAGAACTGAACAAATCAGAGCAAACAAACAAAAAAGTCCCGGGAGTCCTACCAGTGTGGTGGCATGGGCTGGGCAGCAGTTTCACAGTCAAGTGGTGTTTCGCAGCCTTTCAGGAAGAAGCAAAGATGGCGCACAGAGCCAGGTATCTGAGAGAAAGGAGGGGGAGGTGGTGAGAGGTAAGGAAGAAATCTAAAGAAGCAGAAAAAAGAAACACCAGCAGCCGGCCAGTGTGGGCAGGTGGAATCCAAGCAACACTGAGGTGAAGCCAGTGCTTCCGGGCCAAGAGATGTGGCCGCAGGAAGCAGAAGAGGCTGAGTAGGAGTGAAGAAGGGTGGCGGGTGGGT
>NW_004443941.1:22119362-22121923 GCF_000243295.1 Trichechus manatus latirostris
CTCTTCAAGAGACCACGTGGGTATAGTCAATGAGAGCATCTTTGACGGTCCTGCCCCTGTGAAGTTTAGAGGTCGTTTCCTTATTTTACAGGCACAATATGAATCTCCCAGATCCTTAAATTGATCTCTTGGATTGGGAAGGAACCTAGATTATATTTTCCAAGATTATCAGAAAATGGAAAACAAGTTATTTTATTTTTTCTCTGTTTCTCAGATTGGATAATTTCCATATCTTGACATATCTCCAAGTTCACTTTTTTTTTATGTCATATCCCTTCTTCTATTATGTTCATTCGGTGACTGTGTTGTGTTTTATTTTAATCATTGTATTTTTTAGTTCTAACATTTCCATTTAGTTTTTCTTTTATTTTCTTTATCTTTTATGAGAATTCTTATTTTTATGTTGATTTGACATTGTTCACAATGGCTTGCTGAAGTATTTTTATGTCTTTTCTCAGAATACTCTAACATCTGTGTCACCTTGTGTTGGGGTCCATTGATTGTGTTTTTCCATATAGGGTGAAATTTTCCTAATTTTTCGTATGCTAAGTAATTTTGGATTTTATGTGGACATTTTGAATATTATGTTATGAGAATCTGGATCTTATTTGAATCCTGCAGAGAATGGCGGTTGTCTACCATATATGCTGAATAGTGTCAGATCTATTCATGAGCAGACTGAGGGAGAGCTCAGGAGTTCATAACATCTTTATGGGGTCTGTTTCCAGAGTTCCTCCTCTCCATGATCTCTTTGATAGTTTTCTGTTCCCTGGAGCTCTTATTTTCTTCATCATCTGACCTAAAGGCTGAGGTTTAAATTTACGCCACTCTCTTGTGCAATCCAAAATTATCCTACTGTCTGGTGTAAAGAAGTAGGAAGAAACAGAAAGGAAAAATCACTGGAGTTGATCCAACACTCTTGGAACCAAAGCTTCCATTGTTTCTCTGCCTCAGAATTTTGCTTCCTATAGCACAATGCCACTGTTTGTCACCACTACCCCATGAGATTGATAGAACTGAGGGGGGGAAAAGAAAACATAGAAACAGGTGATCTTCACACTTGCTCTTAGTGTTAGGTGTTCCCATTTTCCACCCTTCAAGCCTGAATTAAAGAGATTCTTCAAGAACTCTCTGTCTGTGCCTTGCTCCCCACATCTGGTGTGTTGGGTTAAAGCTTGGAGATACTGGAGGAAAAGAAAGGTTAAAGTCACCACTAGTTCCATGGAATTTCAAATTCAGGTCTTCTTCCTCAATCTACCTACTATGATTTACTTTACATTGTCCTCGAACAGCTGCTCCGGGCAGTCTACCCAGTGTTTTATAGTTCCAAATGGGAATTTTAGAATGAAAAATCCCACAATAACAAAATAAAACACTCACTGGATGTGCATAATAGCAGCAGGGAGAGACAGGTTGTAACCAGAACATTTAGAGTTGATTTTAAAATATGTACATTTAAAATCAACTTAAAAATTTACATCTGTTACAAAAAGGTAAATGCAATTTCTTTAACACCAGCACAAAGAATGATTATACACAGTACATATGATGATGTGTACACAAGTACTGTGTGCATGGAAATATTTACAAGTGAATAGCCAAGAGTTTAGGAGAATGGCTTCATCCTTATGAAATTAGAAGATTCACTATCTGAAATTACTACTATCAATTATTTCTTTGATTGAGCAGTTTGAAGGCTGATATTAAATTATACATATTATATTAGAGAAAAAAACACCTAGCCAACATTATTCATTTTTAGTTTTCGTCAAATAATTTCATCCGAGTAAATAGTCATTAACTTTAGAATGGAAAAAGTCAAGTAGATAGAACAATGCAATCATAAAGGAGCTTGCTATTAACCATGTAATTTTCTTATAGAAGAAAATAATATTTATATTCTCAGCAAGTGTCCGTTGATAAAGGTTTATCATGATCCTATAAATCACTAATGGAGTGACTCCTTTATATCTTAGGGTTGCTATGTTAAGCGTATCAAGCTAATAGAACATCTATAGTTAATGAAGAAAAATATCTTCCTTATATCTACTTAAAGCTATACTTTAGATTATGAAAGCTAGTATTTCTAAATTTAGTACTTGATAACGCACCCATCACTCCACTTAACATATGAGAATATCTGGACGTTTTCCATTGTTCATAATCAAAATATATTTGCAAGGTTTTAGAAGACACTTCCTTAGAGCGGAGTGTAAGAATGACAGGAAAACTTGTCAGTAGCTATTTTGAAATTAATGGAGTTAAATTGTTGTTGTGTTGTTAGGTGTCATCGAGATGGTTGCGACTCATAGTGATCCTATGTACAACAGAATGAAACACTGCTCTGTCCTTCACCATCCTCACAATAGTTGCTATGTTTCAGCCCTTTGCTGCAGCCACTGTGTCAATTCATCTCATTGAGGGTCTTCCTCTTTTTCACTGACCCTCTACTTTACCAAGCATGATGTCCTTCTCCAGGGACTGGTCCTTCCTAATAACATGTCCAGAGTATGTGAGACAAACTCTTAGTATCCTCACTTTCAAGTAGAATTCTGGATGTC
>NW_004443941.1:22122540-22123798 GCF_000243295.1 Trichechus manatus latirostris
CAATCCTGATGCCCCGTTCTTCTTCATACAGTCCAGCTTTTCAGAATATTTGCTCAGCATACAAATTGGATAAGTATGGTGAAAGGATACAACCCTGATACACACCTATCCTGACTTTAAACCACAAAGTATACTCTTATTCTGTTTAAAAGACTGCCCCTTTGTCTATGTACAGTTTCCTCATGAGCGCAATTAAGTGTTCTGGAATTCTCATTCGTCCCAAGTTATCCGTAACTTGTTATGATCCACACAGTCGAATGCCTTTGCAAAGTCAACAAAACATAGGTAAACACCTTTCTGGTATTATCTGCTTTCAGCCAAGATTGATCTGACATCAACAATGATATCCATAGTTCCACTTCCTCTTCTGAATCTAGTTTGAATTTCTAGCAGTTCCCTGTTAATGTACTTCTCCAACCATTTTGAATTCTCTTCAACATAATTTTACTTGCATGTGATACTGTCATGGATTGAATTGTGTCATCAAAATTATGTGTCAACTTGGCTAGGCTATGATTCCCAGTATTGTGTGATTGTCCACCATTTTGTCATCTGATGTGATTTTCCCATGTGTTGTAAATCCTACCTCTATGATACTAATGAGGCAGGATTAGAGTCAGTTATGTTAATGAGGCAGAATTCAATCTACAAGATTAGGTTGTGTCTTAAGTCAATCTCTTTTGAGATATAAAAGAGAGAAGGGGGCAGAGAGACAGGGGGACCTCATACTACCAAGAAAACAGTGCCAGGAGCACAGCATGTCCTTTGGTCCCAGTATCCCTGTGATGAGATGCTCCAAGACTAGTGGAAAATTGGTGGCAAGGACCTTCCCTCAAAGCCAACAGAGATAAAAGGCCTTCCCTTGGAGCTGGCACCCTAAATTCAGACTTCTAGCCTCCTAGACTGTGAGAGAATAAATCTATATTTGTTAAAGCCATTCACTTGTTGTATTTCTGTTATAGCAGCACTAGATAACTAAGACAGATATTAATGATATTGTTCCATAATTCCCACATTCCACTGGATCACCTTTCTTTGGAATGGGCACAAGTATGGATCTCTTCCAGTCAGTTGGCCAGATAGATGTCTTCCAAATCTCTTGACATAGATGAGTAAGCGTTTCCAGCATTTTATCCGTTTGTTGAGACATCTCAATTGGTATTCATTCCATTAATTCCAGGAGCCTTGTTTTTTGCTAATAATTTAGTAGCTTGGACTTCTTCCTTCAGTACCATCAGTTCTGTATCATATGCTACCT
>NW_004443941.1:22126866-22128151 GCF_000243295.1 Trichechus manatus latirostris
TTACCATTGGTATAATGGTATACCAGCTACTTCTTATGCCTCCAGACCTTATAGGCAGTACTTCATTCCAGTTCTAATGCATTTAGTGTTAAGGTGCATCTCTTTTGAAATGCATAAAGCTCAGCAGACAGGAGGTGGAGCCTCATTGTTGCGTAGGCTGAGCATTCTATTAGATGATGCTTCTTGGAGTGTAAGGTTAGTAAACTTTTGCCTGTTTTCCTTTATTTCTGTGAGATAAGGCTTGCAAGCATAATTATGGTTTTCCTGTGTGATAGTTAGGGAGCCTGGATGGGTTTGTTTTGGTTTTTCTGTGCCACATTTGAAAAACCAGAGGTTCCGCATGTGACCTAGTGGAAAGGCTCCCGCAGTAAATTAGCCTTGGTGGTGCAGTGTTTAAGAGCTCGGATGCTAAGTAAAAAGATCCACAGTTTGAATCCACCAACTGCTCCTTGGAAACCCTATGGGGCAGTTCTACTCTGTCCTGTAAGGTCATTATGAGTCGGAATCTACTCGATGGCAATGAGTTTAGTTTCTTTGTTTTTCTAGTTACCGTTGATATACTGTCATACCACAGATCAGTGGCCCCAAAGTGCCACTGACCTCATTGGTGGATTGTGTTACCAGATCATGTTTCTCAAAATTCATATTACCAATCAAAATGTAAACATACTCAATTAGTAAGCATGCATTCCAATACAGAAAACACGTCATCAAAAAATTTTAAACAATAAAATAAAAATTTGGTAACAAGAGGGTTAAGCACACAGACCTTTCCTGGTGGAGGATGTGAATTGAAATGGCCTGTCAAAGGTCAGGAATCTGTATGTAAGGAATGTAGAGTGAGTGTGTTGGTAGAAATACTTGAGTTTCTAGTATCTTCCTTTTGATCTGCCAGAATGCTCTTCTCTTCCATGTACCTTTGTAGCATGTTGTAAATTTGGCTTCTCAGATTATTATACTGTAAACCTGTGAAAGCTGGAAGCTGTGTAAGGTAGAAACCTGTCAGAGAAAGAAAACTCAAAATATTTTCTGTTAACACAAGTGATAGAGAAAAAGTGAGACTGTACTCTGTCAAAGGCAGAAAACTTGTGAGACCTCAAAAAACAGGCAGTCTCGTCGAGTTCCAGCTCTCACAGTTTTCACTGTATAATATGACTCTAAGTCAATGCCTGGGAAATATCTATAATTCCAATCGATTCTGAATTTGGTAGTAAGGAGGAAAAATCATGCTGAAAACACCTTTTGGATGTTAGCAGGGAAATTCTGAGTCAAAATCAGTTAAGGA
>NW_004443941.1:22129330-22130745 GCF_000243295.1 Trichechus manatus latirostris
AAACTGCCCCATAGGGTTTCCAAGGAGCAGCTGGTGGATTCGAACTGATGACCTTTTGGTTAGCAGCCGAGCTCTTAACCACTACACCACCCAGAACCAACAGAGAGTGCACTAAGTGTTTTCTTCCAGTATGTTGGATGTTCACAGGTGTAGGAAGAAACCATAATATGCCACCTACTAACAGTCAATAAAATTAAGACACTATTTAACATTCCTTTGGAATTAAAACACAGTTCCAAAAGCCATTGCTAGACACGGAGATGAACTCAGAGATATACCAACCCCAGTAACGTATCTACTAATAGAGCATTTGACTATTCTTGGGGAATAAATGAAGCTGCAATTGATAATTTAAGGCGTTCCAGGCTTGAACATGGTGAAAACCACCACACACATAAAGAGGAAATGACTGAATATTTAAGGAAAGGCGAGGAGGCTAAAGCATATAGCTCAGAATAATGGGTACTAAGAATTATGGAAGCACACTGAGACTGGGCTTAATTACCAAGATAAGGAATTGATCTTTATTTCACAACCAAGTAGAAGTTATTTGGGGATAATTATTTTTAATCAGAAAAGTGGCATTATAGGAGTAGTGCTTTTAGAAAGCTAATCTGAAAAAAACTATAGAGAAGAAATGTTAGCGAAATGAATACTAGTTAGAAAGAGATTTAAAAAATTGGGAATCATAAAGGAAATGGTATCTTTAAGTAGGTAAGGAACTCTTGAAGAAATCAGGAAAAAATAAATTTTTAAGACTTTGTATGTAAAAGTAAGGAGAGATGAGATGAGTCCAGGACATACTTCTTAAGGATGAAGGAAAAACATTTGTTCTTTTTCTGATGGTGGTAAAAACAGAAATTAAGGAAAAAGTACGTGAATATATGTTTCCCGAAATGGAACCCTGTTACATGTTTCTGAAAGAAAATCTCTTTCTAACTTCTGATTCAGAACAGCTAGTTTTGAAAACACATTTTTAATCCATCCCTTACCACCCACTGCTATCAAGATGCCAGAAGGATCAATAATGCTGTGGGCTCTGAACAGAACTGTGTTAGAAACCCAACCCCTATACTTAGGAGCTATGTGATTTTGGACACAGCCCTTAATCTGTATAAACCTCAGATTCTCTTCCTGTATTATAAGGTTGTCATGTGGATTTAGTAAGATAATCCTGTGTAGCACTGATGCAATACCTGGAATATGGTAACTACTTAATAAATGATAGTTTTTATTGTTTCATCTTACCTGACATAGATTCATGTTTTGGTCATTTGCTCTTAGGCAAGCCAAAAATTCAGTTTTCTAAATTTTTAAATTAACATGATAATGGACACCACTTTACATGATACTCTGAGAATTAAAATGGATGTGTATGTGAAAACTGTATAAAGGACATTTTATTATTATTGTGA
>NW_004443941.1:22131499-22132504 GCF_000243295.1 Trichechus manatus latirostris
CATGAAAGTACCAAGCATAGGGCTCAGAAAGCATATTTATGTCACCTAGGAAATGATTGAACACAAGATTCATCTGTTCCAAATTTGCCTAAATTTGATCTAGCTAAATCTAGTTTTTATGCTCACAAAAGCAAGAAACAGACCATCGGTTAATCCACTGTAGGAGTATATATTGCTCTCACCCCACAGCCATAATCCAGGAACCTAAAGGCCTTCATAATGTGTCAAGCCACCACCCAGACATTCTAGGCCTCCAGTCCCACCAGACTTCATGTAGATCAGTTGATAGTCATTTACTCCAGTGAGAACAATATTAAATGACTAACAATCTATCTTCTTTCAACATCAGTGGAGATGGCCAGATACCTTCCAAAAATATTCTCTTCATAATAAGGAGGATAAGCTGTCTCCTGCTCTGAATGGGATTCTTGACATTTGTTGCTCAGTTGTTGTTCCTGACATCCCTCCTTTCAGAAGATTCCAGTAACTCAACAACAACTGCTACACTATCAGTTAAGCGTTATTATTATTATTGAATTTTCGACGTGAGTGAATAGAAGTTTACAGAGGTTAAGAAACCTGCTCAAGGCTCTCCACTTTGTGAGTGGCAGAGCTGTGACTGGAAACAGATTATAAGCATAAAAAACAAACCAACAAAAAACTTCTATTGGATAATCTACTTTTGATAAAACTGAGTAGGAGGATTTTATTGATAATGTTAGAAAAGTTACCAGAAAATTCAGTAGTTTGCTATTTTACTCAGCAGGGAAGCACAGACTATATAATAAACCGAAGAACAGGAAGAGAGATGTGTGTATTCATTAAAGGGGCAGACTTTTCCTGAGTTATTAACACAATCAAGAAGGAAACAGAAAATTCCAAAGACTGAAGAATGGTGGGGAAAGCAAGTGCTGAGTTGAACATTACACAGTGCTGAGCTAAATAAGGAGAACAATCATATGTAGTACTATTCTCTCTATCTCGCTCTGAGGATTCCCCTTCCCC
>NW_004443941.1:22133564-22135495 GCF_000243295.1 Trichechus manatus latirostris
TAACAAAAACAACACAAATAACACAGACACACAGACATCCAGCATATTGTAGAGCAAAGAGGGGGCTTATTTTAAGCTTGACCATTAACTTGCTGAATATTTATAAATAAACATGTGTGTATGTTTGACACACATAAATTTATGTATCTCTTGTCTTAACCACTGTGCCACCAGGGCTTCTTTTGTGTGTATGCGTGTATACACACGTATAGAGCCCTGGTGGTGCAGTGGTTAAGAGATAGAGTGAGTTACAGCTGCTTGCCAAAAGGTAGGCAGTTTCAATCCACCAGCCACTCCTTGGAAACCCTTGGGGCAGTTTTATTCTATCCTACAGGGTCGCTATGAGTCGGAATCAACTCAACAGCAATGGGTAATGGGTACGCGCACACACACACACACACACACACACACACACATATATAAACCATTTGAGCAACAGTTTCTCCATCTAAAAATAAGCCTAATAACTTGACATATTATAATTATTGATTGTAAGGATAATTTATTCATTGAGTCAACTAATATTTACTAAGTACCTATTTGGGTGAGAGGGTTTTCCAGGTGATTGAGATGTAGTAGTCAAGAAAGAAATTCTCCCTGTTCTGGTGGAGTAGCTTAGAATCATGCGTGTGTATGTGTGTGTGTGTACATGTGTGTGTGAAAATGTGCTCATGTGCATTTGCTGGAGAGGGAAGTAAAAAAAAAATAAAGAATTAAACAGATAAATAAGCAAGGTAATTTCAGACAGTAGTAAGTTCCGTGAAGAACATAAAACAGTTCCTGTAACATAGAAAGAAGAGCAGGTGGTACAGTGATTGAGAATGAGTAGTTAGGAACATCACATTTGAACTGTTGGCTGAATGACAAGAAGGAACTAGACAGGAAAAAATGGGGGAGAAAAATATTCCAGAGAGAGAAAATGATTTTTTAAAAACTGCTCAGGTTAGTAATGAATATGGCAAGAAAAATAAATAAGAAGAAGTCTAGATTGGATGGAGCTCAGTGACAAGGCAAGAAGTAAATAAGGAGAAGTTAGCATGGGCCCTGCAGAGTCCTTTAGGCCAAGATTAGAAGTTTTCCTTGTATTTTAAATGCAATAAAAACCCACTATCACATGTTAAAAAGGAGAAAGAGGTCTTAATTCCATAATTCAAACATCACCCTAGCTGTTAGATGTGGATTGATTGTAGGAGAATAAAGGTTGTAATAGGAAGACAGTAAGTCTACTAAAAACATTTTGGCAAGGCGGGGCCAAGATGGTGGAGTAATCAGATGCTTCTGGTGGTCCATCTTACAACAAAGACCCAAAAAAACAAGTGAATCAATTATATATGACAACATAGGAGCCCTGAACATCAAAGGCAAATTTGAGGAATCAGACTGAGTGGCAGGGGGAAGGAGAGATGGTTCAGAAGCAGTGAGAAGTTGCCAGACCTGACCCAGCAGGAGCGGGAGCCCAGAAGGCCGGGTAGGCTGACATGTGCGGTGAGGCAGGCGGTGGTGTTTGGGACACATTTTCCATGACGGGAGAGATCAAGTGGTGGAGAGTCTGCTCAGGCCTCCAGAGCGAGTGAAAAGCAGTGCTCAACTGGCAAAAGATAAGTACATGTGTTTAACCTACCGGACAGATCAAAGAACACCCTGTGTAGGAAGAAACTTCCATTTACCTGCTCCCTCCCCACTCTGCAAGGGGTCCCAGGCTGGCTTCAGTGATTGCTGCATTCCCTGGGTCAGAAGTAGGACTCATCACGTGCTGTGAGCCATGCTTCTAGCCTTGAGATCAACAAACAGGAAAAGATAATCTGCCAGCTCCCCTGAGCTGAGAACTCAGGGCAGGCACAGTTCCTTTGCCTAGGCACAGGTATAAGGGGTCCACGGACTTTGAATGCCTTTCACACCAGCATAGACCTAGGTGGGCCCATTTCAGCAGC
>NW_004443941.1:22135595-22137069 GCF_000243295.1 Trichechus manatus latirostris
GGTGATTGCGATGTAGTAGTCAAGAAGACAAAAATTCTTCCTGTTCTGGTGGAGTAGCTTAGAATCATGCGTGTGTATGTGTGTGTGTGTACATGTGTGTGTGAAAATGTGCTCATGTGCATTTGCTGGAGAGGGAAGTAAAAAAAAAAAAATAATTAAACAGATAAATAAGCAAGGTAATTTCAGACAGTAGTAAGTTCCATGAAGAACATAAAACAGTTCCTGTAACATAGAAAGAAGAGCAGGTGGTACAGTGATTGAGAATGAGTAGTTAGGAAGGTCACATTTGAACTGTTGGCTGAATGACAAGAAGGAACTAGACAGGAAAAAATGGGCGAGAAAAATATTCCAGAGAGAGAAAATGATTTTTTAAAAACTGCTCAGGTTTGTAATGAATATGGCAAGAAAAATAAATAAGAAGTCTAGATTGGATGGAGCTCAGTGACAAGACAAGAGGTAAATAAGGAGAAGTTAGCAGGGGCCCTGCAGAGTCCTTTAGGCCAAGATTAGAAGTTTTCCTTGTATTTTAAATGCAATAAAAAACCACTATAACATGTTAAAAAGGAGAAAGAGGTCTTACTTCCATAATTCAAACATCACCCTAGCTGTTAGATGTGGATTGATTGTAGGAGAATAAAGGTAGTAATAGGAAGACAGTAAGTCACTGCAGTAGTCTACTAAAAACATTTTGGCAAGGCAGGGCCAAGATGGTGGAGTAATCAGATGCTTCTGGTGGTCCATCTTACAACAAAGACCCAAAAAAACAAGTGAATCAATTATATATGACAACATAGGAGCCCTGAACATCAAAGGCAAATTTGACAAATCAGACTGAGTGGCAGGGGGAAGGAGAGATGGTTCAGAAGCAGTGAGGAGTTGCCAGACCTGACCCAGCAGGAGCGGGAGCCCAGAAGGCCGGGTAGGCTGACATGTGCGGTGAGGCAGGCGGTGGTGTTTGGGACACATATTCCATGACGGGAGAGATAAAGTGGTGGAGAGTCTGCTCAGGCCTCCAGAGCGAGTGAAAAGCAGTGCTCAACTGGCAAAAGATAAGTACATGAGTTTAACCTACCGGACAGATCAAAAAACACCCTGTGTAGGAAGAAACTTCCATTTACCTGCTCTCTCCCCACTCTGCACTGGGTCCCAGGCTGGCTTCAGTGATTGCTGCATTCCCTGGGTCAGAAGTAGGACTCGTCACGTGCCATGAGCCATGCTTCTAGCCTTGAGATCAACAAACAGGAAAAGATAATCTGCCAGCTCCCCTGAGCTGAGAACTCAGGGCAGGCACAGTGCCTTTGCCTAGGCACAGGTGTAAGGGGTCCACGGACTTTGAATGCCTTTCACACCAGCATAGACCTAGGTGGGCCCATTTCAGCAGCGTAGGCCCTCATTAGCACAGTACAACATGGCATATACCTGAAGCCTAACTTCAGCTGTATCACCTATATTGTGGAGTAGCAGATCTATGACA
>NW_004443941.1:22151629-22152933 GCF_000243295.1 Trichechus manatus latirostris
GGAGATGGGTGTTCACTAACTAGATAGTAGATAAGAATTATCGTAGGTGAAGGGAAGGACAAAGACAACACACGATACAAGGGAAGTCAGCACAACCAGACTAAACCAAAAGCTAAGAAGTTTCCTGAATACAATCAAACACTTCGAGGGGCAGAGCAGCAGGGGTGGAGGTCTGGGGACCATGGTTTAAGGGGACATCTAGGTCAATTGGCATAACAAAGTTTTTCAAGAAAATGTTCTGCATCGCACTTTGGTGAGTGGTGTCTGGAGTCTTAAAAGCTAGCAAGCGGCCATCTAAGATGCATCAGTTGGTCCCAACCCACCTGGAGCAAAGGAGAACGAAGAACAACAAAGACGCAAGGAAAATATTAGCCCAAGAGACAGAAAGGGCCACATAAACCTGAGACTCCATCAGCCTAAGACCAGTAGAACTAGATGGTGCCCGGCTATCACCAATGACCGCCCTGACAGGGAACACAACAGAGAGTCCCTGATGGAGCAGGAGAAAAATGGGGTGCGCAACTCAAAATCTAGTAAACAATCTTTACTTAATGGTTTGACTGACACTGGAGGGACCCCACAAGACATGGTCCCTGGACTCTCCATTAGCCCAGAACTGAAGCCATTCCCGAAGCCAACTCTTCAGACAAAGATTAGATTGCACTATGGGGCACAAAATGATACTCTTGAAGAGAGTGTTTCTTAGCTCACTCAGGCAGATACATGAGAGTAAATGGGCAGCTCCTCTCTTGAGACAAGATGAGAAGGCAAAAAAGGACAGGAGCTGGCTGAACAGATATGGGAAATCTAGAGTGGAAAAGAGGAGTGTGCTGTCACTTTATAGGGAGAGTAGCTAGGGTCACATAGTAATGTATGTATAAATTTTTGTATGAGAAACTGACTTAAACTGTAAACTTTCACTTAAAGCACAATAATAAATAAATAAAATATTGTGGCAACTTAAGGTAGTATGGTAACTACCATAAGGAAATATAAGGAAATGGCCAGATGCAGGAAAATGGCAAATGGATGTATTTTGGAATTGTTGCTGGATTGAAGATAGATAAATGTATAAGAGGAATGAAGAATGATTCTGATTTCTGGTCTAGCATAGAGGCAGCGATAACTTTTACTGAAACTGGAATGTTTGGTGGAGGAACAGATTGTTATGAAGAAACAGAGTTTTGCTTTGATATTGTTAAGTCTGAGATACCTATTAAACTTGCAAGAGTGGATAAATAAGGCAGGCAACTGGGTATATGGGTCTATATCCCAGTGGAAGAGTCAGTGCTAGAGATACAAAT
>NW_004443941.1:22153479-22154679 GCF_000243295.1 Trichechus manatus latirostris
AGAGAGTAGAATTGCCTCATAGGGTTTCCAAGGGGCAGCTGGTGGATTTGAACTGCTGACCTTTTGGTTAGCAGTCAAAGTCCTAACCACTGCACCACCAAGGCTCCCCATAAAGATTACAGCTCCGGAAACCCTATGGTGTAGTTCTGCTCTGTCCTATAGGGTAGCTATGAGTTGAAATCAACTCAGTGGCAGTGGGTTTGGTTGGGCTGGGTTTATATATGGGTTTTCCTCATTTTGTGTCCCATCCTTCCAAAAAAGAAACAGGAAAAAAACTCTTATTTTCAGATTTGCTTCTGCTAAGGTGCTAGCATCTGATGGTAGTTAGATCTGCTTATCGGATACTAGAAGGCTGTGCTAAAACAATGCGATTTCATGAAACTTGAATTTAGAAGTGATCTACATAAGGTGGTGGTCACATAAGGCCTTTGATTATGTGGCAAACACAATCACAAAGGTATTTGTTTGGGCAGAATGTCAGTGGTGGAATTTCTGGTGTCCAGTCCTGAGTGTTGTCCATTCCATACAGAAGGGGGAAGGCTATTTTCACTAAAGAATCCCCCTGAATAGTTGAACACTTCTCCTAACTATGAAATTTTATAGCCTGGCTATATATATAGATGGGCATTTATTTCTAATTCTAAAAGATTCTCCACGAAAACTAAAGTCAAGAAAAAAATGGCATAAAACTACAAAGAATAACAACGGGGAAGAGACAATAGCAGCTGTATGAGAGATGCTAAGAAGATATTGATAAACTGGATGGATAAGTGGTAACTCACTAAGCAGACAAAAGAAGCCAAAAGTGGAGATTTCAGTGGAAGAAGCCAAAAGAAGCAAAGCAAGAAAACAACAAATCATGTTGAGGATGTTGGAATATTGGAACCCTTATAAAGTGTTAGTGGGATTGTAAAATGGTACAACCAGTATGGAAAACAGTTTGGTCCTTCTTCAAAAACTAGAAATAGAATTACCTTATGATCCAGCAATGCCACTTCTAGGTATATACCCTAGAGATCCAACAGAAGAGACATGAACAGATGTATGCACACATTATGTTCATTGTAGCACTATTCATAATAGCAAAAAGATGAAAACAAACTAAGTACCCATCAACAGATGAATGGATAAACAAAATATGGTATGTAGATACAATGGAATACTACACAGCCATGAAGAATAATGATGAGTTCTTGAAAC
>NW_004443941.1:22156320-22157657 GCF_000243295.1 Trichechus manatus latirostris
ACCAAACATTTAAAGAATTAACACCAATTATACCCAGTCTTCAGGAGTTCCTGGGTGGCACAATAGGTTAAGTATTTGACTACTAGCCTTAAAGGTTGACAGTTCAAACCCAAGTAGAGGCACCTTGGCAGATAGACCTGGTGATCTGCTTCTAAAAGTTTATAGCCTTAAGAACCTTATGGAACATTTCTACTCTGCACGCATCTGGTCACCATGAGTTAGGATTGACTCATCGGCAACTAACAGCAACAACATACACACGTCTTCCAGAAATATAAGATGGAGGAACACTTCCCAAATCATTTTATAAGCCTAGCATTACCTTAATACCAAAAGCAGACAAACATATTAGTATAAAATTACAGACCAATATCCCTTATAAATATAGATGCAAAATCTTTAACAAAATATTAGCAAATAAAAGTCAGCAATATATAAAAAGTATTCTACTCCGTGATGAAGTTTATACTAGGGATACAAGGCTTGTTCAGTATTTGAAAACTAATCAATGTAATCTACGGTGTTAACAGACTAAAGAAGAAAAATCACATGATCATGACAGTTGATGCAGAAAGAAACTTTTGACAATATTCAACACCCATTAATGATAATAGCTCTCATAAAAATCAGGATAGAGGGAGGCTTGATAAAGGGTGTCAAAAACAAACAAAAAACCTATAGCAAACATCACACGTTCTAATGAAAGACTGATTGCTACGTCCCCACTAAGACTGGGAACAGACAAGGATGCCAACTCTCACCACTCTTATTAAAAAATAGTGCTGGCAGTTGAAGCCAATGAAATAAGGCAGGGAAAAAAAAAAAGCATACAGATCAGAAAGGAAGAAATAAGATCATCTCAGTTGGCAGATGACTTAATTATCTATGTAGAAAATCCCATGAAATCCAAAGCTAAACAAAGCGTTCTTAGCCCGGACACCAAAAGCAGAATCTATAAAAGTAAAAACTGATAAACAGGACTTCAACAAAATTTAAAACTTGTTCTCTGTGAAAGCCACTATTAAAAGGATAAAAAGACAATCTACAGATGGAAAGAAAATATTTGCTAACCACATGTCTGTCAAAGTACTAGTATCTAGAATACATTAAAAAACTCTCAGAACTCCACGGTAAAAAAGGCAAACCATCCAATTAGAATGTGTGCAAAAGACATGAAGAAATATTTCATGAAAGAAGATATATAGATGATCAATTAGGATATGAAACTATTTTCAACCCCTTTAATCAGTGGGAAAGTACTAATTAAAACCACAGGAAGCATCCCTATACACCTATCAAAATGTAAAATTAAAAAAAGAAAAAGTGATAATACCATA
>NW_004443941.1:22158507-22164448 GCF_000243295.1 Trichechus manatus latirostris
TGCGTCTTAGTTTACTCAAGTACAGGAGACCAAGTGGCCAACACCTGCCCAAAAGCAAAGACGAGAAAGCAGAAAGGGACAGGAAACTGGAGGAATGGACAGGAGGAATCCAGGATGGAAAGGGAAAATGGGAGAGGGCTGACACAATGTGGTGATTGCAACCAATGTAAAAAAAAAACTTGTGTATAAATTTTTGAATGAAAAACTAATTTGCGCTATAAACTTTCACGTAAGCACAATAAAATGAAACAAATTAAAAATCTAAAAAAAAAAAATTCAATGGAGTTTACTCATTGGAAAAACTGAAACAGAGAAGCACTGGATTTAAGGACTCAGGACTTAGGGTAGATCGGTGATGCTGTACTGCCTAGAGAAACAAGGGATTCTAGTGAGAGTTGGCTTTCTGAACTCAGATTCCTTCTCCCACTTAGCAGGTTTAAGACATTGGACTGTAACGTTGAATGGATTTTTTTTTTTCTGGATGAAAATCTGGCATGGGAGAAAAGGCATACAAATATTGATTTGAGGAAGCCCAACAAAAGTTACCAATCCCTGCTGGATCTGAAGTCCACCAATCGGCAGGGTCTCTTCAGAAACTTTTGTTGTCTTTATTTTCTTTTTAGCCATGAAGTGATGTTGACACTTATCATATGCTCTTTTTCATGTATTTAAATGAACATAACATTATTCTACTTTAATCTTTAATATGATAAATGCACTGGGCTTCTTATACTAATACAACCTTGGGTATTTTTTAATGTACTCATCATAGATTATGCTGTTACATTTTTATACATTCCCTTCTTGGGCTTACTAATATATTGTTAAGGATGTTTACGTTTATATCTATCAGCTAAATTTTCAAGAAAATTTTCTCCCCCCTAGTGTTCTTTTTGGAAGCCCCGGTGGCATAGTGTTTAAGAGCTACGGCTCCTAACCAAAAGATTGGCAGTTCAAATCCACCAAGCGCTCCTTGGAAACTCTATGGGGCAGTTCTACTCTGCCTTATGGGGTCACTATGAGTCAGAATCGACTCAAAGGCAATGGGTTTGGTTTTGGTTTTTTAGTGTTTTTGAATTTTCATATGAAGTTATGCTAGCCTCATACAATAAAATGAAGAACATCACTTCTTTTTCTATGTTCTGGAATATAGGTATATAATTGGAATTATATATTCCTTAAGTGTTTGATAGAACTCATCAGCAAAACTGTCTGGACATGGAGTCACATTTATGGGACAGTTTTCATTGTTGGTCAATGTTTATATCTATACTTTTTTTTTTTAAATATTCAGGCTTGCTGTAACTTCTCAGGTTAGTTTAGGTCAGTTATATTTTCTGAATTTATTTCATAAAATTTTTAAATTGATTCACAAACTTGTAAAATAATATATGGCATTATCTACAGCATCTATAGTTATAATCCCCTTTTTTATCCAAATACTGTTTATCTGCACATTCTTTTCTTAATCTTCTCTTGCCAGAGGTTCAGCATTCTTTTTTAATGCTTTCAAAGAAAATATTGAAGTTGTCAAGGATTTCATTTTACTTGGATCCACAATCAATGCCCACGGAAGCAGCAGTCAAGAAATCAAACGACGTATTGCATTAGGCAAATCTGCTGCAAAACACCTCTTTAAAGTGTTGAAAAGCAAAGGCGTCACTGTGAGGACTAACATGCGCCTAACAAGCCAAGAAACCCTGCTAGCCTAGTGGTTAAGAGTTTGGCTGTTAACACAAGCCATGGTATTTTCAGTCGCCTCGTATGTATGCAAGAGCTGGACAATGAACAGGAAAGACTGAAGATTTGATGCCTTTGAATTACAGTGTTGGTGAAGAATATTGAATATACCATGGACTGCTAGAAGATTGAACAAATCTGTCTTGGAAGAAATACAGCCAGAATGTTCCCCAGAAGTGAGGATGGTGAGACTTCATCTCACGTACTTTGGATATGTTATTAGGAGGAATCAGTCCCTGGAGAAGGACATCATGCTTGGTAATGTAGAGAGTCAGCAAAGAAAGAGGAAGACCCTCAACGAGATGGATTTGACTCAGTGGCTGCAACAATCGGCTCAAACATAGCAACTATTGTAAAGATGGCACAGGACCTGTAGTGTTTCGTTCTGCTGTAGGTAGGGTCACTAGGGGCCAGAACTGCCTTGAGGGCACTTTACAACAACAAATAATCAACTGATGTTTTTATTGATTTCTCTCCAAAATATATGTGTCCATATAGTTTCATTTATCTTTATTTTTATTACCTTTGTTTTTTATGGAGAGGGTTATGTTCCTAGTCATTTTTTTATAGCATATTTAGCTCTATAAAATGTTGTCTTGTTTCCTTTCTAATATATGCATTTAGGCTGTAAATTTTACACTAAATATTGCTGAAGCTGCATCCCTCAAGTTTTTAAATGTTATAGTTTTATAACTATTAATTTCTAAATATGTCTTAATTTCCATGAGGTATTTAGAAGTGGTTTTTATTTTAATTTCCATATATGGTTTACAGTACCATTTGCATAGCAGAATTGATTTGCTTAGAAAGGTAACCCAAATATGATGTCACTCTATTTAAAACTAAGTTTTGTCACTAGACTAAGAATCAATAATAACAAAAGGAAAGGTAAATATATATGTGAGGAGAGTAAGGAGCTTATTTTCTTAACCCTATTATATATATAGTGACACTTAGGCATTGTATATTCCACAGATTAAAATTAGAAATCAATTTAAGGGCAGATTCCACAGATTAGGTAGTTTAATTTCTACATTTAGATGTGAACTTGATTTTTTTTTAGATGTAAATAACCCATAGTGGAAAATGTCAAAGAGTTGAATAGTTCTTAAAGCAACATCAAAGATGTCTCAGTGATAAGCTGAGACAATGATGTCAGTGGGGTAGTAAAATGCTGGACTATTACAAAGCCAATAGCCCCCAGAGATTAGAAAAGTAAACCTGCAGAATTAGTGAACCAGCTGCATTCCAGGCCAGAATTCCAGTAATGAAACCATATGGGGGTAGTATGTTTGGAAAGTATTATCTATATATGTAAAATTAAATTTCATCATACAAGTTAATTACTAATTAATTAAACTGAAGTCTTCAAGATTGCTAAAATTCTAACATTTTCACTGAATGGTTCCATACATTCATTTTTTTAGAGGTTTTGAATCACCCTTATCTGTGCTTGAGCACGTTAATGAAGTATATTCATAAGAATCACTTTAAGAATAAATGAATGACAGCCTTCACATTGTAAGGCAATATAAGGAGATAAAACACTACAAGTAAAACAATGCTTATTTGAACTGATTTATAATTTTTTCCTTAACTCATATTGTGTTTAACTTAGAGAAAACCAAAAATTTTAAAACATATCAAACATTCTTTAACACTATATTTCTAAATTATTTGCGTTGTTTTATTAGCATATTAACTAGTTATGTGTGATGAATTAAATAGGCTTATTTATGCAGGCTTCATTTAGTAAATAGTCTAAGACCTGTAGCAATACAAGAACACTACATAAACACAACGTCTAACTCAATACATACAGCTAAAAGGATGATGGCCATTTCTAGCTAGCATTAATAAAAACATAGATAAGTACACACACACACACACACACACACACACAAAACAAGCACTTACAACCCTGTGTTCATGCCATACAAAATATCAGCTATAATAATGTTAACGTAAGTGATGTAATAAAAAGAAAACTAGAAGTCATGACATTGTCCAGGTTATGTTATTTTGCTTTCTACAAAGAAGAAAAAGAGATGAGACTGTGGCTCATCACACCACAGTAAATCCTACCCATGCGTCCTGGTTTTTTGTCTTGTTTTTCAGAGCAAAGTTAACTTTCTATCAGTACGATGGAATATTTTCAAATGTGTGAAAGTTCAAATCTTAGGAAATAAAAGAAGATGTGCTCAATGCTATCAAAGTCTAAAGACTTTTGAAAACTAACACGAACAGAAGTAAAAGAAACAAATAAAAAAAGCTTAATTTTCTTTGCAATTACAATGTTGGATCACAATTTAGAAATGTAAATGACTGCTCAGGCCTTTCTCTAAGGGAGTGCTGGTGAGCCAATTCTTAATTTTACTTATAATTCTCTGTCTATTTAGCATTATTAATTCCAATAGTCAAGGGATTTCTCCATACTGAAATCTGGAATATAATATCTCTATGTTGTTAGCTGCCATTGGTTTGGCCCCAATTTATGGAGCACCATGTACTGGGAACTAAATGAAAGAAGGGCTTCTCAGTCCTGTGCCATCTGCATGATTGGATGCAGATTGGGTCATTGTGATCCATAAGGTTTTCATTGGCTGATTTTCAGAAATAGGTCACCAGGCCTTTCTTTCTAGTCCATCTTAGTCTGGAAGCTCCACTAAAACCTGTTCAACATCACAGCAACATGCAACCCTCCACTGACAGAGGTGGTAGCTGTGCATGAAGTGCACTGGCCTGGAGTTAAACCAAGGTCAGCCTTGTGGAAGACAAGAATTTTACTACTGAACCACCACTGACTGGCCTCATCACTAATCATTAAAGCATTAATTTTTTCCTGCAAACCAAACTCCAAGCTAGGTTGCTTTACTAGTATATTCCAAAAAAAAAAAAAAAAATTTAATAAAGAAGTGGTATCTTATTATCTAATTCTTTTACAGATTAGAAGAAAATATTTGCAAAACATATTCAATAAAAGACTTGTATTTAAACTTTTCTAGAAGATTGCAGTGGAGGGAAAACTTTCCAACACATTCTATGAGGCCAGAAATACTATAACACCAAACCCAGACCAGGACATTATAAGCAAATAAGTCTGCAATTCCTCATGAACGCAGATATAAAACCTCTTAATTATTATTATTTTTTGCATATGACAATCAACACGTAAAGAAAGATAATACAGGATGATCAGCTTGGGTTTATATTAGGAAGGCGAGATTGATTTAACATTCAAAAATCAATTCACTGTATCAGTTGACTAAATAAGAAAACGCATATAATGATTTCAGTAGATACAGAAAAAGCATTTGACAAAACATAGCCTCCATTTTGGATAAAATTTCTCAGCAAACTAGGAATAGAAAGTACTTTCTTAACCTGGTAAAGGACATCTATGAAGAAACCATAAAAACAAACTCATTGCCATTAAGTTGGTTCCAACTCATAGCGATCCTATAGGACAGAGTAGAACTGCCCTACAGGGTTTCCAAGGAGCAGCTGGTGTATTCCAACTGTCGCTCTTCCGGTTAGCAGCCGAACGCTTAACCACTGCTGTACTGGAGGTTTTATCCAGTGCAAAAAAGGGGAGAATAAATAAATAAAAGCTATCCAGATTGGAACAAAAAAGTAAAGCTATCTTTATTCACAAATATAATTGTTTGTGTAAACGGAACTTTCAGAGAAAACCACTAGAACTAGTAAATGGGTTTAGAGAGGTTTCAGAATTAATGATCAACATGCAAAAGTAAGTTTCTTTCTATATACTCGCAAAAATAACTACTGAAAATTAAAAAAAAGTACAGTAACATCAAAATATAAAATATTTAGCAAACATGGATAAATATACCATATTCACATATTAAAATATTCAATATTTATAAGATGTCAATTTGCCCCCAAATTAATCTATAGGTTCTAAGAAATCTCTACCAAAACCCAGGCAGACAATTGTGTTGAAATTGACCAGTTGTGCCCGAAACTTACATGGAAACGAAAAGGACCTAGATTAGTCAAAGTAACTTTGAAAAAGAGGAAAAAATACTACATTATCTGATTTTAAGTATTATTATAAAGCTATGTCATTCAAGAAAGTGTGATATTGGTGTAAAGGTAGACAGATCAACAAAATAGGATACAGAGTCCAGAAACACACCCAGAAATACATGATCAATTAATTTCTACAAAAAGTATCAAA